>NC_091824.1:66093884-66397634 GCF_038994185.2 Dermacentor albipictus
TTGTACCAGTTGAGTAAGGGCGCACGTAAGTAAAGTGACAGATGATAAAAGATTGCACAAGGCGGATGAGGCTTTCTTCCTTCATGCCCGCTCGTCTTTTTTTGTCACTCGTTTCAACAGTCTGGATGTATTAGCAGTCTGTTTAGTGATCTTGGAGATAGCCGTAGAGTTGCCTCCATTGGCATCTATGGTGATACAAAGAACGCGTATAATAGGGACCACTGGTATGGGTCGGCCATCCCTCCGGTGGAGTTAGATTTCCTCGCATTAGCGTTTATTCGTGGATCCCCGTGGGGGGCGTCCACGGAGTGAGGCAGTATAGGGGAAGCTCCGACTTCTCAAAGGAGCAGCGGAGTCCCTGGCCTTGAAGATAATTTTCTACGATGTCAATGGTGTCTTATAGAGCAGTTTCGATTTGGCCGTCACTGCCCTTCGCAGCCCATTTGTAATGTCGTTGGCGTATATGGTGTGTTCAATGCCGTCGAGTTCTTGTAGTTCTTCGGCTAGTTATGCAGCTACCGAGGCAAGAACCATTTTTACCGTCTGCTCATCAGAGAAGAACATAGCGGCTAGGACGAAACGAACCACACCTTGACGTAATAGTTCTGCGGAAACCCGCAAGATGGAGAGGAGTGATTAATAAAGAGAAAATGGGACATCCATGCAAACGTAGCTAAGTGCTACTAAGGAAACCCATACGGGCCCCTCGAAAGAAAAGCTTCGCTGTTGACGAAAAGTTGGTCCTGGTCCGGGACTCGAACACGGGGCCACCGCCTTTCCAGGGCAGCCGCTCTACCATCTGAGCTAATCAGGCGGCTAGCAGATGGCAGGCGAAGTCGAATTTATGAGCAACTCAGAAGCAAAGGCAAGAGTTTGACGTAATAATTTTCCCTTTATTAATTACTCCTCTCCACCTTGCGGGTTTCCGCAGAATTATTACATCAAACTATTGCCTTTGCTTCTAAGTTGTTGATAAATTAGACTTCGCATGCCATCTGCTAGCCGCCTGGTTAGCTCAAATGGTAGGGCGGTTGTCCCGGCCGGGTTCGAATCCCGGACCAGGACGAACTTTTCCTCAGATGCAAAACTTTTTTCGAGGGACCCGTATGGGTTTCCTTTGTAGAACTTAGCTACGTTTCGGTGAATCAGAATCAGAATCGGTTTTTATTGAGATCATTAGAATGATTACAAGTTGTTAATATTCAGGAGGAGGTACCGGAGTCAAAGACTGCAATGGGATCTCCTTTACAAAGTAAACGTAATAAAACAAAAGTACAGCGGTTTTCAACAGATTGTTAACATAGAAAAATTACAGGTATTAATATGAATACCATGATTGCAGAATTACATATGCATAAATGTCATGAAAAAAAGCACTGTAACACAATCTCATTGACAACTGATAAAGTAACTGCGTAGATGACATGACGAACACAGTAGAATTTGTTAACTCGAATGTATATGTGAGGCAGAAACAGAAACCTAACGGTATGGCAATGAAAATGAAATGAAGGCACCCTGAAAAAATGGTTGTGAGTATGGACTAGGCATCAGTATTCGACAGAATGTAATCTTTTAGTTGTTTCTTGAATTCGTGAATTTTAAGTGTTTTTACGTGTAATGGTAGTGTGTTCCAGAATGCGACAGATGAAAAATGGACGCTCTGTTTCCCATAATTAGTATGTATTTTAGGTAAAATGAAGTTCCTATTTATTGCAAACCTGGTAATATTAGTATTTAATAGAGAAGATTGTGGTAACGAGCTATCGCATTGTGTGTAATGGATTTGACGGAACAAAAAGGTGCCTAGATTATATTTAACGAGTTGTTTGACTGTAAGAATGTGATTAGTTCGTAAAAGATATGAGGCGTTGTTGCTATATGGGCTAAATGCAATTATCCTAATAGCCTGATTCTGTATAATTTGTATAATTTCCCCTTTAATAAAAGCACACCTTGAAACATTTTCACTGACGTGAATTCGCTTTTGTTAATTGTGATAGGAATTGTGTAAAAAAAAAAACGTCCGTCCAATTTATCTATGCTAAGACAACAACTATCAAAGCTTGTTTCCAACGAACAGCAAACCCGACGTGTTACTTCAGCCGAGGCGCGGCAGATAAGGTAGATAAGGAAAACATAAGGATAAGGAAAAACATCGTTCACGATGTTTTTCTTTATTTGCTTTATTTCGTTCAGGCTAACTCAGAGGGAGCTTGTTTGAGGGTGCTTCTTTATGATGCAGGTGGGACCGCAGTCACGTGTTTTTTTTTTTTTTTTCATATTTCGCGGGGTTTACTTATCGTCAGAAAAGATTAGTAAGAACTTAGTATGTCGTTGAATATACCGCAATTAGATGTCCCTTGGCTGTGCTTACAAATTTCTCACTGACACTTTTTTAATTAGGATATTACGTCTTGAGTTAGAAAATGAATTACAATTACCTAAGTAAATCCCAGTAATGAAAAAATTACTGGCAGCTACTCTACTGTACCCGGAACAATATGCACTGGGTTTTTATCGAGTAACGTAATTGCTCTTTTTATTTAAGTTAGGTGCATGATAGCTAACTGGGACATCCTCTATAAGTTTATGAGCTCTGCGTGCAATTGCGTGAATGTTTCCATTCCTAATAAATGTTGTAAACTATGAGCAGAGTTCTTTTTTCATATGAGTCATTAGCATCGCTTAATGGAAAGAGAAGCGATACTGAGACACATCATTCACGTTCATTTCACACACCGATGATAAAAGGCTCTGCCGAAGGGGTAACTAAAGCCTACAGGTTTTTTTCAGTGTGAAAAAAGCACGCAAATCGCTTTGAAGCCAGGTGAACATACAGCAACATATTCATTCTCTATGCATAAGCTATACATAGCTTTAGAAATAAATGTTAATTGGTTACCCCTTTCTTTTTAAAAATATAATAAACTTTGTCTTGTGTATATATCTAAATATATTGTATGTGTGCATGGTGTTTACAGTGGAAACTTTAAACAATGTTGATGTAAGAAAATATGGATGAGGCAGCCGCCGCTGGTACTTCTAATGCACTTGTTCTCGTATTCTCAGGGTTTGCAGAAATAAAGCAAAGTAGGAATTAAAATCACTGCACGTTCGCGCCAACATTGATGTAGTAAGCTATTAGCCACAATAACATTCTAAGTGAAAATGTCAAGGCAAGTCAAAAAAAACCTCAAATGATGTGGGTGACAAAACTCTGGCAATGACACGTTAGGTGGGAGGGGGAGGGGTGTTGGTTTCGTCATCGCCAGGTGCGGAGGGGGGGAGGCTGAGTCCCCCCTCCGGAAAACTGTGGAGGTGTCTCGGGCCCCGGAGCCACCTCGTAGTCGGCGCCTATGAGTGCGTCTGATATGAAACGGGCTCAAAATGTGTTGCATAGAAACGTGCATTGTGTAGCCGCCTTGCTTCTTCGAGTGGAGTGCTTTGTTTGATCTTGTAGAAAAATGAAAACAGCGTGACTAAGTGCTTGTGGTAGAAACGAACGACAGATAGAATCATTTGCTGTTTTTCCTTGTAAACTTGCTGTTCTTGGCACGGGGAACCGGTCTTCGGTGGCTTTAAAGCCCAAAAGATGTTTTACCATGGAACGCAATAACACCTGCTTTATTCTGCAAACCTTGTTCTATGCTTACGTCAATATGGTTCGAGAAGTTGATTTACGCAGCGAGGTATACTCTAAATGTCATATTGTGTACTTCTCTAGATGTCTTTTCGCAGCCTAGTCCAGAAAGGTTCTAGGGACTCTATCTTGATGAGAAAAGTTTCAACTGCATGCTTAGGTTCGGCCTCGTTTTTAACCTATGGTACTAAAGACGATCCAGTCATTCCATATTGCTAAGAATACGGAAATTTATTGCGACCGATGAAATGAACATGGAGGAATTTGCTTCTTCTGATTCTACCACACTAAGGTTACTATGACGCACTCACTAAGACGTAGCATCCCTTTTATACGATTTGTCTAGCTGAGCATCATGAACTCATCAGCTTACCGCCAACAAATTACTGCGCGTGATTTTTTATACTTTGGTCTAAAATATTGTGGAGATGTATTTCGAGTTTGTGGAGTAAGATGCGGATTACCAGAGGACAAATACGACCGAAACTAATTGAAACATTTCATGTGCAAGTACAAGCGTTAGCTAAAGCATTTGTTTAGAGAGCAAACAGTTTAGAAAGCTGACTTTACCAAAAGAAAATCATGAGATGCCTCAACAGGTCATCCTACGCCAAGCTAAATAAGCAGGCAATATTCTACGGCTGCTGACTTCTCAAACAGATGTTTGGAAGAAACCTCTGCTGCATGCATTCAGAGGTATGACAACATTTTGCGAAGATTCAGATAGTATTCGTCGCGAGAAGAATTTTTAGAACGTAGCGGATGCCTAGGTTTTCTGCTAACCCTATAGTGTACGTAAAACTGTAAACCACAACACTCGTCATTTCGTAAATTCCGCATCGCTTTAACAGCAGTGCCACATGATGAACATAACGGACGGTTAGTTCAGAAGCTACACCTCGCTGATTTAATTTCCTGTCTAGCCATGTCCTTGGGAAACTGACGAGTAAATCAAGAAGCTACATTTCAACTGTCACGTGTAGAGCAAGAACACTTTTGGGACTCGAGAATTCGTTGCGTTTGTGATTCAAACCCCCAGCGGATGGTCATAATCTTACTTGCCATATACTTGGCGAGCTTGAGTTTGTGAAATGCGTGGAGGAGTTTCGAAAGACAGCTCGGCCCTTTATTTGTAATAGCAGCTGTTTCAACTTCACGGATGATCAAACAATCGCTGAGGTGAAGTCTCGCTGTAAGTAAATCCAAGTGGACACGTGAGACATTGAGTAGTATTCAAAGAAAACAATTTATTTGCCAGCTGGAAGAAATATACTACACAAACGAAAAAAAAAACATCGGTGACGTCATCCGCGAAGCAAGCGTGTGCGTATTTACAGCAGGAGTAAGTGCGGAAGGAGAAAGGGTAGCACTAACAGAAAATGGACTTCTAGGTCAGAAACGATGCATCGTTCACCCGTACAGAAAACATTTCTCGACCTCTAAGGCCACGCACCTGTGTTGCGCACAGTGCGAATGGTAACCCCCGGTAAAGGAGGAAACAACATCAAAACATACTACAAATGAAACTGTGATGTGTCAAGTTCACATGTTCATGTTGTCTTGTATTGGAATGTGCCGATATGGCAGTGGCGCACAGCTGACGGGTTAGGGGAGGCAACAGCGGGGGTGATGAATGAAAAAAGAAAATCAGTTGGTTGAAAAACAGGCAGAAGAGCAAACTATGTAGAAAGATTAGGTTCCACCGCGCCTCCAGTCAGGGACTCATCGTTTCCACCGGCATATATACGTATATTTTTAAAACAATCAAGCGGTTAGTAGCCGCCTCGTGACTTGACCCGCCAGTGAAACATGGGTTAGCGTCTTAACAGCAAGTCGAGAGGAAAAGCAATACGTTGTCGCAGTAACACGGGGAGGTCGAAGTAGTGTCAATATAAATTAGAAAGCTTCGTGTTCATTCGTCTCAAACGCCTAAGGAACGGAAGCGATTGCCCTGAGAAAGTCGGGACAAACGACAGAACAATACATAGGGGCAGTAGTTAGTGCACCACGGCTACTGAATGCCAACAGCGAAGAGCGGTATTTAAAAAAAATTACATATCAGTCAACAGCGAAGAACGTGAAACAGTGAGAGGTTTGTTACATAAATACTTATTAACACACAACATGAAACCAGTTCACGACTAGCAGGAGAGCAGAATGTAGCGGCAGGAAGGATGTTGGGGGGGGGGGGGGGGGGGCGTCGGGTAAGGGTAGCGGCTCCTGGACTGAGGTGAGGACAGCTTAGTTATCGACATTCGCTCTACATTCACGAGTCCAAGCACACAAAAACTGTGTTCCTAAAGGCGCACTCACACGGTCAACAATCGTACGTTCAGGTGAGGTGGATGGGGATGATGGCCGTGATGGTCAGTGGAAGGTAGGGAAGGAAGAAGGTTCGGGGGTTCGTAGAGGAGGGTCAAATGTCGAGGACATGACAGGGGAACACGGAGGTGGGGAATGTGATGAGTCCGTTGGTCTGCTCAGTCCTTCGGTTTGACAATGGGGTGGTTTCCGACTCGGGGGAGTGGCGTGGGGGAGCCGCTCGCTGGCGACACTACCACCAGCCGTGTCCACCGCCGCCGCCACCACCGCCTCCGAGGAAGTGGGCGCCTCCAGACACGTAGCCGCCGTGTCCACCGCCGTGTCCACCGCCGTGTCCGCCGTAGCCGTGCGACTCGGGCAGGATGACGTGCTTGTAGGCGCTATGCGATTGCACCGCGTAGTAGGCCGGGTAGTGCACCGGTACCTTGGTGTGCTTGGTGATGTGGAAGGGGATGATGGGTATCACCTTGGGGTGCAGCGCCTTGGCGAGGATGAGCAGCTTGGCGATCTTCTTGTGCTTGAGCTTGTGGAAGGCGCGGGCCTCCTGCACCGCTACTGTGGCCACGAGCAGAGCGACCAAGGCTAGCGCCACTATCCTTCTCGACTGCTGCATGGTGGTGTCGGGCTGCTGCTTACTGCCTCTGCAGAATAGGGGCCCCTTCGCTGGCGCTTCGTCGCCGATTCTTCGCTCGGCTTGTTCTCGCCTCTCGCTGCTGCTGCTGTTTGGACAAGTGGAGTGCTGCGAGTGCTTCCCCAGAAGTGGAAACGCTGCCTTCTTATACCCGCACGACTCGGCTGCCTCGCCGGCTGACCTATATGAAGTCATTTCCATTGACATGGTAAGGAAGCCGCGACAACGCCTCTTCCACACACACACACACACACACACATACACACACGCCGCCAGAGAAGGTGCGCGTGGTGAGGAGGTGCAGCTAAGAGAAGTAAAAGAAGTGTAGTATGATGAACCAACTGGCTTCCCTCTTTGACTTTCTCCCTCCCAAGCCCCCTCCCTTCTCGGGATCACTGCACTGTTGTCCCTGGAGCCAAAAAAATCCACCGGCGAAGGAAAGAGAGTGGCGCTGAGAGTAGGCTCCTCCGGTGCCTGCGCGATGCCCGGCTGGCGGTAGTGCGAATCGTCGGGACCCCTCCTTCTTTCGCCCGCCGCCCCAAAACTTCTTCCCGCACCGACAACTCGAAATAGCATCCGCACGGTGGTCCACATATGCAAGCGCTGCGGCCACCGATCGCCGCCGCGAAGCGCGAGGGCGAGGTCCACACAAAAGCAGCAGCAGCGGCGTCGGCGAAAAACGCTTCCTGCTCGCTGCCGCTGGTCGGTCGGACGCCCTTGGTCCGCCTTTCCTGCGCGCCGTTTCCCGCCACCGGCGGCGGTCACGGAAAACGGCTCACCGCCCGCTGCATCCACGGGCGAAACGATGAGGGCCTGGAAATGGACAACGACGCCCGCAGCACCCCCTTCTCCCCCAAACTATTTTTTTTCTTACGCTTTCCCGGCACGCTGGCGGCTGGAAAAGACGTTTTCCTTTGCCGCCGTACCGTCCACTTTCACTGCCGGCCAGGCCCGGCGGGGGAAACGTGCCGGCAGCAGCCCGGAGCAGCAGGAAAGAACAGAAAGAGCGAACGCCCGGCGGAGACGATCGACCTCGCTCTCGCCTTCCCCCCCCCCCCCCTCCCCCGTTCTCCGGAGCCTGGAGAGGAACAGCTGCCGGCTCTATCCGGAGGCTGCTTCCTATCAGCCAACGAAGGGAAGGGTGTTATACGC
This sequence comes from Dermacentor albipictus, assembly GCF_038994185.2. Classification (NCBI taxonomy): domain Eukaryota; kingdom Metazoa; phylum Arthropoda; class Arachnida; order Ixodida; family Ixodidae; genus Dermacentor; species Dermacentor albipictus. Next base: position 66,101,633 of record NC_091824.1, read on the forward strand.
GCGCGCGGCCGAAAAAGAAGGTCAGCTTTCTTCTTCTTCTCCTGTGCCAACACCGCATCACTTGTAGGACTGACAAAAAAGAAGAAAGTCGAAAGACGGGCATAGAAGCGGGACTCATAGTACGTGTCGCATATACCCGTCGATCGGTCCGGCAGGACGACGTGTGTCGGCAACGCGCGCTGCCGCCCCAGCCGAGCGCGGGAGTCGAGCATCCCCCCTCCCTTCCCCGCCTCCCACTGCGCCGCTGTTCTCCTCCTCGCTGCTCGGTGGCAGCGCCGAGCGTGTTTGTAGAAGAAAATGGATCACGGCTCTCTAGGGCTGAGAGCGCGCTCGCGTACGTGCATGCATGTGTGTATATATTTATATATATCTCCACCTACCTAGGAAGTGAGAGTAAGGTAACGGGAGTCAGAAATAAACTTGGCACGGGCCCCCTTTAATCGCTGGCCGCACTGCCTCCGAAAAGGGGAGACAGACGGTGTGCAGCGGGAGGCCAGGCGAAAAGCCGGGGTATTGAGTCTGCAGGCTGCGTGCCGGCGCCGTGCCGCTTATTAGGAAGCCGTTGTTTGCGAGCGGCAGATGTTGCTTCCTCGAGACGCCTTCCTTACCGCCGCCCTTTGTTTCCTCTTCACCCCCGCCGCTGTTCGCTCTTGCACACGCACCCGTGCCAGGCGGCACAATCTAGAACCTTCTCCGGTCATCGCGGAGAGACATCGCATACGCGCCTATAAGCGCGCCGGAACGCGACTATGCAGCGAGGAAACAACGCAAGGAAAATGCAGCGCACACTTGTCACAGTTTGCCTCTGTGCGCGTGTACCCGCGCACCGCTCTGACGCGGGCGTACTTAAGCGGGCACGCACGCAAATAAACATAGTGAAGTTGGAGCTGGCATTCCTTGCTTTCTCGTATCCTTGGCCTTCAGACGCCGGCGCCTGCCGACGCAGCGATAGCGAGAGGAGATTCGTCGTTCGGTGATTGTCTTCTCTTGGTTTTCGCATTCTTTTCGTTCTCTCTACCAAGCGTGGCTAAACCTGAAAGTGCAGCCAAGACAAGGCCACGGTCATCGGCGCACGAGGTCGGCATCCGCAAGGCGGCACCACCATCGCCCGGTGAGCAGCGCTGCCATACTGCAGGTCACGTGGGGTTCCGGTAGAATGAGGAGTGGCAAACGGATGGTCTGGTCAACTATACCTGCCTAGGTGGCTCAAGGTGATTGTCAGAGCGTCGATCGCCTCTCGTGAGACGCAAGCTTCATATCAGAGAAATGGGTTGTTCTGTTTACGGTGACTACGAAACATGACACAAATGGCGTTCGGTGCCTGAAGCTGAACCTGTGTGTTCCACACACGTGGATACCTGTTGCGCTTGAGAACGTCCGGCTCGAGGTAAGTAAAGCATGCATGCATGGTTGATGTGCTTCATTATGCATCGTGTCGCATGTGCTGCATTGGGTATGTCGCCCTTCCTCATTTGACAATTTGCTTTCACAGAATACTCAGCTGTTAATTCAAGCTTGAAATTCATCCAATTGTAGAGCCGGGGGTCGATGCTGAATGCAATAACTGTGGATGGTGTCACTGTTTGCCGTCGGTTGCGTCATATAGCATTAAAGAATACGTTGTGTGTAGTTCGACCCTAGCGCATACCTGCTGATATCGTTCTTTGAGATACCACATAGTATCATAGATATGTTCTAAACAACATAACATCGCTTATTTTTAGATAATTGCCACAATATGTACCCTTAAGTCGCTAGCTAACTTTTTAAGTCATAAGGACGACGCTAAGTTTAGGGTACTGGAAAACCACCACCGGTTATAATTGAACGCACTGCTTCGGAATGGTGAACATACATTTTTCATCACTTCACAACCTGAACACTATGCATGGAGGACCCCGTAATCCTCGTGTTGGCAATAAAATTGCGTCTGCCTCGTCTGTGCTCGTTACGTTGTAGTGGTATTCTCTGCATGTGACGTAGACGTGGTAACTGTGATGATGACGTCGTCCTATCATCGTCTCTTCGGTGCAGAAACATGTATTCTCTAGCATACGTCCCGCAAAGTTGCGAGCTGTAACTGGCTAGTCGATTACCGTCCCCTTATACATTCATTTGGTTTAGATTGTGCGCTAATACGCTACACTGCAAATATGGTTACAGCTGCGAGCTTGATCCAAATAACAGCATTCGTTTACCAGCTTAAGAATTTTTTTTAGTTGCGATTAACGATGGACTGTCGATAAGTACGCCAGTCAAATTTACACCACTGATGTGAAGCCAGTGCAGAAGGTTGATGTTAGACACATAATGTAGTAAGAACTTATAATTACAGAGCAATTATATGTCGATATAATGAACAATCATTCACATAGCCTTCTTTTAATAAAAATTGCTCGCAGACTTTCTCAAAGCACGTTCTCAAGTTGGCCATTCGCTGCAAGCATTAGAAGAAAGGAAAACGAAGTTCTCGCCATTGATAACCGAACGTAGCGCTTGTAACATCCGGTCAAGCTCGACAGTGCCTTCACCAAAGGGTGGAATTGCGTAGAACTGAACGAAGCGGCACTAAGTGGTCAAACCTTGCAATTTGCTCGAGGTACAACGTCAGACTTTCTTTTTCCTTGCCAATGCTGGACTGTGCCGGCAAAAACAAGGCACGTACGCACAGGTGTGCATCATGACTAGAGGAGTGATTTTCTCTTTGCACTACGCCAAAACAGCGCGCAATCTAGCTGTGCAAGACAACGGAACGAAACTGCGGATGCATAAGGGCCCATCATATCGCAGTGGTGATCGAACTTATTTAACTTCGGCGCCCCTCGTTTTTTGGACCGAGTTGCAAAACCCCAATCAGTGATTCTAATTTTCAAATTTGTCTTCATTTGGCCTAGAACAAGTGAGCGAATCTTGATACAAATAGATCTACACTCATCTAACGCTTCCTCGTGACATAAATATATGAGTATTGTATCCACGAGCTACATTCCCCATTACCACCAAGGGCGCGCATATAGGAACACAATATGACGTTGTAGGAAGCTGTGAGCTGCAACATTATAGTCACAAGCTTAGGGCTAGCCTTAAGCGGTAGTTTATCATCTTTAAGACGATGAGTTAAGATAAATGCACGCCACTGATATTTAAGTAGAGTCATCTACTCATAATGAGGAGGAGAAGGAGGACGGAACTTCATTATTGCAGAAACCGTTGCGCGGTTTATTCCTGGGTGGTTCCCTCTGACAGGGCTCCACTGGCGATCGCGGCTCGCCGGGCCTCATCGACTGTCGCCAGTTGGCTTTCCAGGTCCAGTTCGGAGAGTCTCGCCTCCAAAGCTCACGTAGTGAGTGCGTGTGATGTGACTCGTGGCGAAATTGCGTCGCCCGGACGGTCGGTGCATTCGTGTGTTACGTGCGCGACTGTCGCTGTGTGGTTGCTACACCAGGAACATATCCGGGACGTACATCTGCCTGGGGAGACTGCGTGTAGATGAGACAAGTGTGGGTATGTGTTCTTTTGCAGGCGGCGCCAGTCCCTTGCCTGGAGTTTATTGAGAGCTTTGTGTGGGGTAGCGTATTGTGTTCTTTCGGTACGTTGGTGCTGCAGTATTTGTTGACTTGTGGTTAATAACTTGTGGGCCGCTCGTCGACCTGTCGGGGGCTGAAGAACGGTGTGGTCTGCCGCTCGGCTAGTGAGACCTCGAGCTGCACAGTCCGCCTCGTTGTTACCCCGCAGGCCTTCGTGCCCGGGGCACCAGACTATACCGTGGGTCCACTCTAGTGAGCGACCCAGGATTCGAATGGCCTGTATAGGGAGTGTTTCATTCATGTATAAACGAAACACCGCTTGTGAGTCCGTAAGGATGCGGGCAGACCTTCGCTTGCTCTCGGCGTCGCAAAGTGCGATAGCGATCGCTGCTGCTTCTGCTGCTGCGCTACATGTGGCGCAGATGGAGGCAGAGGCTACCAGGTTACGGCGATTGTGCATTTGGGCCCACGACTTGGCGACGAGAGATACGGGCTAGCGTCCGTGTAATATGTATCTAGGGCTCTGAAACAGCGTTTGTGCAACATGCGGGCACGCGCTGCTCTCCTCTCTTGATTGTGGATGGGATGCATGTTCTTGGGGATACGGTCTACTACAATGTTCTCTCTAATGTGGTTAGGCAGGAGTTGTGTTTCTTCCTTGCAGTACTGGGGTGTCAGCGGGTACCCTAGCTGTTGAAGAAGATGCCTTCACTGTTGTGTCTTGTTGAGGCGCTCCCTCTGCACTATGAGCGTGCAGATATTATTGATCCTTGTGGAGTACCCTTCTGCGGTAGATCATATATGTCTGATTGTATGCCTGCTATGCCGATGCGAGCTTTGCGGTGACTGCAGAAAAGGCACGGTATACTGATATACTCGCTCTCCGCATCCTATGGTGGCGAGGCCATCTAGGATGGTTTCGTTTGCTATAATATCAAAGGCTTTTTCCACGTCGAGGGCTAGAAGTATGTTGCGGTTGCTGCCCAGTTGTGGGTTGAGGACTTCTTCCTTGAGGAGGAGGAAGACATCCTGTGCTGACATGCCTTTCTGGAATCCGTATATGCAATTTGGGTGCATAGTCCATGTTCCTCCCTCTGTTGTTCTATTCGAGTGAGTACAATTTGTTCAAAAAGCTTGCCCAGGCAAGACGTGAACGAGATCGGTCGTAACTGACCGAGCCTGCGCGGTTTCCCTGGTGTGTATATAAGGAGTATGTGAGCGGTAGTCCACTCCTCGGGTCCATTCCTCGGGTCCATGTGTGTACTATGTGAGCGGTAGTCCATTCCTCGAGTCGAATCCTCGGGTCCATTTCTTCGTTCAACTGCTGTGTAAAGGCTCGGAGGGTTTCATCGCTTAGGTTTCTCAAGATGGCGTTCGTGATGCCATCGGGGCCCGGTTCCATGTTTTTCTTGAAGCTCTCTGCTGCTGCGTGTACCTCCGCATACGTGATGGGTCCATCAAGGCTCTCGTTCGGAGGTCCCCTATATTAAGGGTATGGTTTCGGATGCCTGGTCCGGATTCCCGTGTATATTTGCTCGAGTTCCTGCATGAGTTCATCCTGGGTTCCAGGATATTCGCCAACGAGTTTTTGTAGGGTTCTATTAGTTTCTGTTTTGGTACTTGAAGGATCGATGATGCTGTGGAGTATGTTCCACGTTTTTTTAGTGCTTAGCGTGCCTTTAAGCGAATCACAGAACGTACGCCAATTGTCCCTGTGTACCTTGAGGGCATAATTGCTGTCCTGTTTAGCGATCTTTGAAATCCTAAGTCTAAGTTCGCTATTTAACTTATGTTGCCGCCGTCTTTTTGTGAGGCCTCTGCATGCTTTCCGTGAGTGTATTCAATGGTTGTCGATTGCCTGCGTGTCGGTATCGGTTTGGTACACTTTAGTGTTGGCATCATATAGTTCTCTGATGCGTTGGGCCCACTCCTTGATCGTGTTTTAACCGCCTTGATGTTCCGGGAAGGGCGCATTGTATCCAAGTCGGACTGTAGCCTCTCCCTAAACTTAAGCCAATTTGTAATTTAGTCCTTCCCTAGGGGTCGGCGTAGTTTGGCCGAGGCACTGGTGATTTCGATAATGCAGTGATCGCTACCCAGCGAGTCATCTAGGACCCTCCAGCTTGTTCCCACGGTATTGTTAATGAAGGTGAGATCAGGGGTCGTGTCCCTGCTAGCGCTCTTTCCTATTCGAGTAGGCGCAGCTAGTACAGTAATTAGTGTGTATTCGTTGCGCTCTATGACTTCTAGGAGCTTGGTGCCCTTGGTGTCTGCTTTTTAGTAGCCACACGTGTTGTGCTTTACATTGAAATTCCCAGTTATAATTTGGCGATCGCAGTGTTCCAGCATTCCCTGTAGGTGCCGGAACCATGACGCAAAGTCAGCCTTTTTGCGCGGGGTGCGGGGCTGTACACGTTGCATACAACTTGTTTTGGTCTCCCCTTCTTGATAGGCCGTATCGTGATGATTAGATGTAGGATTTCCACACTGAGGAGTACTGTCAGAGTTGATGCCAAATCTTTGTGGACGAGCGTGCCCACCTTAGGGTAGCTGGGGTCGTATTGTATTTTATACCCCATAATTGGCTTCGTTGCACTCCCGCCTCTTGCAGGCAGATAATGTCCGGGGGGACTAGCGCCGCCTGTACGTATGGCGAGAGGGTTGCGTGCTTGCTTTTAATATACCTACAGTTCCAGGACCAGATCGTGATGCTTTCGCTTTCCATTTGAGTTTTATGGGCCATGATGGGACTCAGACGGTATCGTGCTCTCTGTGTCGGAAGTTAACATGCTACCGTCCTCGGCCTGAGAGTGTATTTTACTACTTTTCCGTTTACGACTGGGTTCCTTGGTTAGGGATTCGTTAATGTATTTCTTTATTTCTTGAAATTCCACAAAACACTGTTGAAATTGTTGCTGTATGTGTTGTATTATTTCTTATTGTCAACATTGTAGTGCTTGTTGCAATTTGTCTTGGGTTACCAGGTTACTCTCAGATGGTGAGTGCGCCTGAGGCTGCTTTGGCGAGGTTGTTCGAGGGAAGGGGGGCAGTGGTGTTTGTAGTGGTGGATGCCCGGTGAGAGTGCTTAGCGGTGGTAATTGAGATTGTGGCGTTCGCTCACGGGTGTGTCGATTCAAGTATAGCCGCTCGTTGCATTGAAGTTTCGATTTTGTGCTCATTGTTGGTTAGATGCCATTTTTGCTGCCTTTTTTCCTCAATGGCTCTCTGGTATTACGTATTTTGTGTGATCGGTGTGGATGTGTTTCGTGGCTCGGGAGAGGCTACTTCCGCCCAGCTTACCCCATGTGATGCCTTCTGCTTCCTTGACGGAGGCGGTGGGGATTTTTTTTTTGGGGGGGGGTGGGGGGGGGGTGCCGGTGGTGCCCGATGCTCGCGGCTCGCTGACCGGGAGCGGGAGCGTTGCTCGGTATTGACCGGCCGGCCGCGAGTGTCCACCCTGTCTTCCCGCTCCTACCCGCTCTTCGTCTTCCGAGGCGAACCATCGTGGGGCTGTCGACTTCATCGGAGCTGATGATGGTGTGGGTCGAGGTCGAACCGTTCTGAGTCGCTGCTTGCACGAGTGGTCACCGGTTGGGTGAGCCTCCCCGCACGAGGCACAATTTATCTCACATTTGTGTTCATTGGTTGTATTGGGCAGTCCGCACAATCTACAGATGCATCTGTCGTGGTTTGGGCACACGTCGGTACGGTGGCCCTTTTCCTTGCAGATCTCGCAGACTGCGAACGTCGGTCTAAATGAGATGCAGGAGTTCACCTCCGTAGTAGTACACAAATCGTGGTAGATGGGGACCAATAAAGACCAGCGCTGCAATTTGAGTGGCACCGATCATCCTGGCTGTAAGGATTTCCACGCCTTGTGTTATCCCTCTGAGATGGACCATGAGGGTTTCGGTGGTTGTGTGCAACGATATTCCATGTACCACTCCCCTGAGGGTGCCTTCTTCTTGGGCGGTGTATGCGCGCACTGCGTGACTTCTGCCGTTAAGTGTTAAATTACGGATTCGTCGTGCTTTTTCGCCGACCTCTTCGTACTGGGTCGGTAGGATGGCTATGTTGGATCCTGGGTTGATTCTCAGAATGCATTTGTCATCCGTGAACTCGTTCTAACACGCGTCGATGATTGCTCGTGCGAGTGTATGAGTGAGCACGTTTCTTTATGGTAGTACTTGATTTGGACGAATGATTATCTTGTAGTCATTTTTCGGAAGCGGCGTAAGTCTAGCGACTCTCCGCGTTGTTGATGATGTCTTAGTGGTGGTTGCTGGGTCTTTGGGCTTTACACTACCGCGTCGCCTCTCCAAGCCTTCTTGCTTGCGTTGCTTTTGTGTTCGTACTGATTGCCAGTTAAAATCTTCTCTCACAGTGTTATGGTACAGAGTTTCTTGGCTCACCGGTTTGGTAGTCTGGTCCATACGTTCTTCTTCGTGCCCTCCGGAAGTTCTATGGAGAGGGTCAACGATCGTAGTGGCTTCGTTCACCATGGTTAGGCCACGTGCCGTCGCGGGAATCCCTGTCGGTGAGGTGAGCGGCTCACCCGTGGTGATGAAACTTTCAAGAATCCTCCTGGTGTCGCTGCGGTGAACTTATAATGAACGGTTATAATACCCATATCGGTTCACCGCAGCGAACGCTTCGTCCTGTATCACCTCGCACCGATTGCGTGACAAAGCTTTTATCGTTAGTGTTATCGCGGCGAACTGCCTGCTGCAACAGGCTCACTTTACTAAATTGCAGTTGGAGTCGGTCCAAACGACGATTAATTGTTTAACGTACATAGGACAGGGTTGCTTTAATACCGCTGCCTGACGGGAATGGGTACGTGTGACCTGTTCGCTTACTTATGCGACCGGGCAGGCTTTGCGTTTTTGTAGCTTTGCACGTTGCAGACGCGCGAGGGCATTGTCTCGAAGCCACAAGGCTGACGGTTAAAAGAGCCTTCGCGCTCCATGTTCATTTAAACTACCGTTTTCATCCTCATCTCGGCACTTTCCTCTGCTTTCCCTTTTGCTACCACTCGCCTTCACAGCCCAATGCCGAGTAGCAGATCAGAACTTTGATTCATGCCACTTTCTCAGCTTTGGTATCACGCAAGTGTTTTTCTCTCACACTTGCGGTAATCTTCCAGTGGAGTTCAACGTTCTTTTGTGCGGGCGGCTATACGTAAGGGTCATGCGATGTGTTCAAAAGGGATGCGTGGTTTGACAACAAGACAGCTGCGGATAGTTATAGACGTCGGTTAAACTCCCTTCCTTTCCTTCTCTCTTTCTCTCTCTATAGACGTCGGGGGTGGGGGAGCGGCGGTTTACGGAGAGCGCGTAAGCGGGCTGACTGTGAGTTGGAACCTTCGCCATTCGGTTCGCGGAAGCAGTACCGTTGGCCCTCGCCGTACCGTTGGCCCGGCCCTCGCAGTCAGTCCCTCGCCGGTGCACCGCACCCATGCCGAGATATTCAGCGAGTGGGCCAGAAGCCCCAACAGACTTGGAAGTGTTTTCTTTGAGGGAGTCTGTCTTGCGAGGTTGGCAGACAAGAGAGCCGTTGCACTGTGAAGGATTTGTGGCAACAGCCTTGACATATTGGAACACCGGATAGTGTGACCCTGGCGTGCACACTGCGTGCACCACAGTGTGAGTGGATGAACGATAGTGCGAGGGTAATCTTGCGGTTGCTTTTAGGCATTCGCCCTCCAACGTGCAGGGCTATTGGAGGGGGATTCAGTGAAGATTCGGCTAACAGAAAGAAGACCGAAATTGTAGCGTCATTGTAACTTTTCACTCGTAGTCTTTTGATGTTTGGGTAACTAGTTGCCATTCTATCGCTTTACTATTCTACCTCAATAAACAGTTCACCCCTTGCAATCAGCGTCACAGTCTTAGCTACTGTAATGTGACTTCCCGATATCCACAATAACTTTAAGTTTCGCTCACTGAATGTGTCTTCCCGGTGTCACATTTCTTTTTGTCTCTCTTTATGCCCTCTTTATGCAGAGTACAATAAGCATCTCTATATGGCTTTCATAGATTACGAAAAGGCATTTGATTCAGTAGAGATACCAGCAGTCATAGAGGCATTACATAGTCAAGGAGTACAGAACACTTGCGTACATACCTTAGAAAATATCTACAGAGGTTCTACAGCTATATACCTTAATTTTACATAAAAAAAGCAGGCAGACACCTATAAAGAAAGGGGACAGACAGGGAGACACAATTTCTCCAACGCTATTCACTGCATGCTTAGAAGAAGTATTCAAGCTATTAAACTGGGAAGCCTTAGGGGTGAAGATCGATGGCGAATATCTCAGCAACCTTAGGTATGCCGATGACATTGTTCTATTCAGCAACAATGCAGACGAGTTACAACAAATGATTGAAGACATTAACAGAGAAAGTTTAAGAGTGGGGTTGAACATTAATATGCAGAAGAGACAAAGATAATGATAAATAGCCGGGCAAAGGAACAAGAGTTCAAGATCGCCGTTCGGCCTCTAGAGTCTGTGAAGGAGTGTTTACCTAAGTCAATTAATCACAGGGAACCCTGATCGCGAGAAGGAAATTCTCAGAAGAATAAAAATGTGTTGGATCGCATACGGCAGACATTCCCAGATCCTGACTGGACGCTTACCATTATCATTGAACAGGAAGGTGTATAATCAGTGCATTTTACCAGTGCTGACATATGGGGCATAGACTTGGAGACTGACAAAGAAGCTTGAGGACAAGTTAAGGACCGCGCAAAGAACGATGGAAGGAAGATTGTTAGGCATAACGTTAAGAGACAGAAAGAGGGCGGTTTGGATCATAGAGCAAACGGGTATAGACAATATCCTATTTGACATCAAGAGGGGAAAATGGAGCTGGGCAGGCCTTGTAATGCGCTGGTTAGATAACCGTTGGACCATTAAGGTTACAGAATGGGTACCAAGAGAAGGAAAACGCAATCGATGACGTCAAAAGGCAAGGTGGAGGGATGAAATTAGGAAATTGGCGGGCGCTATATAGCGGGATCGCAGGGAGAGGCCTTCGTCCTGCAATGGACATAAAACAGGCTGATGATGGTGCCCTATGGTTAGATTTCATCTTTTAGACATCGTTTTTGTGCGATTGAACAAAAATTCTTGTTTTTCTATAGCGCAGGCGCCCGTTTCTGCGGCGAGAGTCGGCGTTGCCCCTAGTAACCGAGCGAACGAAGACAGCGAAGGACGAAACCGAACGCAGAGCGCAGCAGAAGATGAAATACGGCGAAAGCGGAGAGCGCGCGAGGAGGAAAGAGAGTGAGGAGGCTGCAGTAGAACCATGAGGAGGAAAGCGGAGGAGGAGGCTATGGCGAAAGCGTGAGAAGAAAAGCGGAGTGCCGTACAAGACGGCTTCGCGGGGAGAGTGGCTACGACATGGCACCACAGTAGCACGCGTCGTCTGTATGAAGCCAAAGCACTGCATGAGTGGAGGTCTCTCTGCCGCGGCTGCCGTGAATCGCGCTGAGGCGGAACCCTCGCGCATCCTCTCGCGATCTCCCTATTAGCGAGGCAATGGTGCCACACGGGACAGATTGTGCGCGCCAGGCAATATATTGCGAAACGAAAACATGGATACAGCTGCGCTCAAATTTCGCATTATGGAGTAGCGTAATCGTCGGTGAATATTCTTTGCAGGTACAAGGCATTAAACTTTTCGCACGACTTTTCACGCGACGGAGCTGGGGTAGTCGCCAAAGAATGCTTACGCATTAAAAAGCAACGCATACTGCATACGCGCTGCACTCGAGAACCATTTCACCCGGGCGCCTACAGCGTTGTCCAAACAGCAGCCATGATAGAGCTCTGGGCGGCTCCTGCGCGCCTTTACACGCGCACGAATAGACACGTTTTGTTTGCCAAGAGCGTGCGGCAGCCGCATCCATTAAGGTTCCAGTGCCATCCACCGCACGTATTTTACGCCCAACGTGTCTTCTGCTGCGTGGCGGACATGTATACTTCTATGTGTGTGTGTGTGTGTCATTGCTTGCTGACGGTGCAACGGACAGGCGTGTGTCTTAAATGCCGCAGAGTTCCTTCTGACGTGAGGGTCTTTTACGTCGTCGCCACTATCGCATTCACTACTTCGTCACGCATAACGACTGCATACAACACAACGTACTACCACTGGCAACGGAGCCGAATGTATCTCGCCCTGTTAACGTATCCTACCTTAAAAACCCTCCATTCTAGTTCTGGTTAGTTGTTAACATTTGCAAGTCTTTCAAAATAGTGTTACAGTCAAGTTCAATATGCGTATTGCGAGGTCGAGTTCATTAACCTTGCTCCATATTTTTTAAGGTAACGCCTTTATTCAAAGTAAATGTATGCCTAAAACAGTGCCGTTGAAGTGTTTGCTACTAATGGATCCAGAAAGGAGCTGGTGTGAGGTCAAGGTTGGAACTTGTTTTATGCGAAGCATATTACGAGGGCTCAACCCAGCTCCTCAGGCGCGGCGGTGACCATGAAATCACGTGACACCGTGACGTCACGACAGAGGACAAGTGGCTTTGGCTCAACTCTTGCAAGACGGGCTGGGTGGGAATCGAACCAGGGTCTCCGGAGTGTGGGACGGAGACGCTACCACTGAGCCACGAGTACAACGCTTCAAAGCGGTACAAAAGCGCCTCTAGTGAATGCGGTGTTGCCTTAGAAACGCGCTGTTTCTAAGGCGTGCGTCTCTTGCTCAGGCGCACATTTCGTTGCCGCGCCGAACGCTGCTTTGCTCGACGCTCACCGCGTCCAATGCGGGGCGCGTAGTCGCTGCCCTGTAGCCCATTGTCTTACACCCCTTGGCGGGTCGACGGGAACGCTGTCGCGTTCCACTCTTGAAGGCGAAGAAGTAATGCATGAGTTGTTTCTTCGTCTAGCCGAACCAAATATAGCCAAGCAACAGCAGTTCACCAGGCTAAACAGTGGTTCAACAACTAAAATAAAGGCTAGTATGCTTCGCATCCTGGGCTTAACCTTACCTAAGCCACAGCCATTTTTTTTATAAAGTGAGCAGCTTTCTGCCGCCTCCTCTCATTGCCAGTGCCTAAGCGCAAAAGATTGGAGTTAGTTCACAGTGTTATTTATCTAGAAACCCAGTATTGAAAGGTAGTCATGCCAGATGCGATAAAGATAATGCAGTTAAATTATTATGGTTTGACTAATTGCTCTTGCATTCAATATACGGTAGACAGCCGTCGACCTTGTGTGTCTTGCGTTTGTCTGTTGCGGTGTTTTAGAGCGCAGCTCCTAGGTGCCCACTCCTGTGTTGAGCGTCGGCGTGGCTCCGCGGCTCTCGTAACCGGGCGAACGCACATAATGAAGTAGGAAAGCGCGAGTGCAGAGCGTAGCGGGGGATGAAAGACGGTGATAGCGAAGCAAGAGAGAGAGAGAGAAAGAGATTCTTGGTTGGTGGGTGATGGGTGCGGCTAAGTGCAGCCCGGTAACTGTGCGATGAACAATGAGGCGGAAAGCGGAGGATGAGGGTATGGAGAGAGCGTGAGAAGAAAAAGCGTAGTGCCACGCAAGACGGACGCGTCGGCGACGACCGCTAGGACACAGCGCCGGAGTAGCGCGCCGTCGCCTGTTCACCGGTGGCATGCGGCGAGAACTTCGACCAATACCATATATGGAAACAAAGCGCTGAATCAGCGGAAGCCTTTGTGCGGCAGCTCTTTGAATGGCGCCCACGCGTCACCCACGCGCTGCCTCTCGCGATCTCCCGATTAGCGAGGCAGTCGCGCCACACTTCACTCCGTTCGCAATGAGCCGCACGACACAGGTTGTCCGCACCAGCCAATATATCGCGAAATGAAAACATGTACAGAGCCATGCTCAAATTTCGCGTTAGGGAGTATCGTAATCGACGGTGAATTTTTGAATGCTTTTTCAATAGCATCCTATAGCCTTTACTACGTACTTCTAACATAGAGTAGCATTATGGTACTTTAGCAGTAGATGTGTCCAAGAGACGCCACTTAGTCTTGCCTATATCCTCTAAGACCCTTTACATCATATTTTGTTTCACATGTGCTATGAGAGGCCTCAGGTATATGCAAACATAGTCTATAACAATTATATCGCGAGTGCTAGGGAGTCTGCGGCACAGGATACGTGTCACTGGTGAAGTAAATAGCCCATAGGGCTTCCCAGGCTCGAACTGCTGGCCGCAAGCAACATCCCCTGCTCGTATTTACCCTCCTCGAGATACAAAATTGATGTGTACTGACTTAAATACTTGCATTTTGCTTCGCACAAAGGCCGCTAAGACAAAGTGAGAATAAAGAATAACCTTTTCATTTGTTTTCTTTAAACGTATATAGCTCACTGTGAATGGAAAATGAGACATCCACCCGTTCTTAGCAATTGCTACAAAGGAAATCCATACGGCTTCCTCGAAAGAAAAGCCTCATGGTTGAAGAAAAATTCGTCCCGGTCCGGGACTCGAACCCGGGACCACCGCCTTTCCGGGGCAGCCGCTCTACCATTGAGCTAACCAGGCGGCTAGCAGATGGCAGGGCGAAGTCGAATTTGTCGACAACACGAAGCAAAGGCAAGTGTTTGACGTAGTAGTTCTGCGGGTTTCCGCAGAACTACTAGCTCACTGTTTTTAGACTTTGAACTTCGCCAGTAAGGAATACGAAAATATACGTCAATTTGGAACCTGCTAGCTAGCAGGTGGCTCGGAGCTCATCCACCGCACGTTTGTCATAGCGGGCGCACATTAAGGAGCGACGCCTGTGGAATTTATTTTGCACTTGATGCATACGCCCTCAAGCAAGAAAAAATACTCCCAGTATACGAAACATAAATCATTTAGGAGCTAAAAGAAAAATATAAAAGACAGGTGCTCCAGTGGGACTGGCTGTTCATCGCGAGCTTCAGTGTTCTGTATGTTGGTGTCTACAATTCACCGCTGAATTTCTTGTTCTCTGGCACTGCCGAACGTCCGTTCTTCGCTATTTACGTTCATTGTGTTTTCTTTTCTGCAAAGGTTGCAAGTAAGAAAACGCTTTTGACACTGCCTCTGCTAACTTTAACAAGTGAGCAGCCTTTTGTTTTCTAGCCAATAAGTGGTTTTTATTAGTGTTTACATGTTATATAGCAAAAGCGCTCATTCTTCGTGCGCAATTATGAACAGGCTTTAGCGGTACGCTAGGACACTGCGTTCACTGCATATCACCGCTAATATTTCACCAAACTTCGCATCCAAAAGCCACGCCTGCGCATCGTGGATGCAGCAATAGTGCTCTCTCAATTAATTTATGCCACAATGTCATCAGAGCACTGATCTCTCGCTGTACACCGCATTGTAACTTGAGGCTGGATGCGGATGAAAAGTGTAGAACCTTATGTATTATTATTGCATATCAGCTTCTAAATAACACAAGCAATTGATTAATCTGTTCTGGTTATATTTATGTACTACACACTCCTATAAGTACTAACATGTAACTACACATCTTTTGCGTATTTGACCAAATACTATATTGACACGTGTACATGTTTATCTTTTTCGAGTGACCACGTTTCACCGCTTAACAAATGTTATCGCACAGCGCAGGACGCGCCTGCATGTATCGGAAGTTTATGGAATGTTATCGATGCTTCTATCCGCTGTCTGTTTTCGCCGAACCTTGTGTAATCTGAGTGCATGTACGTGCGACGCGAATAGTGTAGAACTTTGTGGAAGACACGCGGGTCCCAGTGATTACTCTTGAACATTCGACGACTGATGTATGAAAGCCGACGCGCTTGACCCACTGATCAGATTTTCGACGATATCGTTGTGCTATAAGCGTAGCCTGCTTTTGTGGGCACAGGCTAGCCCAATAAAAGTTAGTTTTGTCTTTCACAGTATTGCTACTGTGTTCTTCATCATAACCACCACGTGACATCTGGTGTAGGTGCTTTGCGTTCATGCACCGGACGCCACCACAAAGCCGTGACCCAAGCCCACACGTGGAAGACAACACCAACGTCGCCAAGAACCAGCGAAGTAGCCGCAGGCTGCAAGGACTGCCCCTAGAGCACGGACTTTTGCCTGAGACGACCAGAGAGATTGTCGCCCAGTCAACCCCAATGGCAGTCCCAGCGTCCCCCATCGTGCTGCAGCAGCCCAGGGAGCCTCCGACGTTCCGCGGTTCAACATTTGAAGAGCCGGAAACCTGGCTTGAGACATACGAGAGGGTCGCTGCTTTTACCAGCTGGAACAGCGACGACAAACTTCGACATGTTTTTTTCGCATTGGAATACGCCGCAAGAACATGGTTCGAGAACCGAGAAGCCGCCTTAACGACATGGGAGATGTTCCGAAGCGGCCTCCTGCAGACATTCACAAGCGTCGTACGCCGAGAACGAGCCCAACCAGTACTAGAAACCCGAGTGCAGCTGCCTAATGAGACCACCGCGATCTTTACAGAAGAGGTGCCTATTCCGCCACGCCGACCTGGGAATGTCCGAGGAGAAGAAAGTCCACCTACTGATGCGTGGTGTAAACGAGGAACTTCTCGCCGGAATGGTACGAAGCCCACCGAAGACTGGCGACGAGTTTCTTCGTGAGGCAACTAGCATCGAGAAGACACTGGAAATGCGGAACCGGCAATTCAACCGCCGCACGAACTCGACAAGCTGCGCCAGCGTTCAGACACTGGCCACCGACGGCCTGCGCGAGACTCTCCGAGCGGTCGTGCGAGAGGAGCTATAGAAGCTGATCCCGTCATCACAGCCTCAAGTGGCTTCGAATGCCGACGCCGTATGTGAGGAGCTCCAACAACAACTCGGAGTAGCCCCTGAATCGCCGCAGCCTCAGTCCAGCTCTGTCTCACGCTTTCTACGCCGATGACATCACCCTCTGGGTGACCACCGGCAATCTTGGCGACATGGAGACCACTCTACAGGCAGGTGTGGACGCGGTAGCAGCTCACGCCCGGGCCATCAGGTTGAGCTGCTCCCCGACCAAATCGGAGCTTTTGCTCCTTCGGCCTGGGCGGATGGCCCCCCTATCGCCTTCTCCACTCACCGTCTACCTTGACGGCACACCCATTCCTCTCGTCTCTACCCTCCGCATCCTCGGACTCTTTCTTCAGTCCAATGGCAAGCACACCACCCTCATCACTCGACTCACAAACACTGTACACAACACTGTCCGCCTCATACGCCGCATTGCAAACCGCCACCACGGCATGCGCGAACACGACCTCCGCCGCCTGGTCCAGGCCTTTGTTCTCAGCCGCTTCATTTATTCTCTTCCGTATCTCTACCTTTCTCGTACCGAGGAAGACAAAGTCAACAGCCTCATTCGCCACGCATATAAGTCAGCCCTGTCCCTTCCCACATCTACTTCGACGGCTCGGTTACTGTCGATGGGCGTCCACAACTCCCTGACGGAGCTAACGGAGGCCCATCGCACGGCCCAGCTCCCCCGTCTCTCCCGCACCCGCTCAGGTCGCGCACTTCTCTCCACCCTTAATCTCTCCCCTCTTATTCCTCTTCCCACTTCACTGCCCATCCCTTCTCATGTCTTCCCCCTCCTAACCGTTAATCCCCTCCCTAAACATATGCATCCCGAACACCACCCCTCCCGTAGAGCAGCGCGAGCCTCCGCGCTCTGGCGTCAGTACGACCGGCAGGCCGCCGTGGCTTACGTAGATGCTGCCCCGTACCGCCGCTACCCAGCACATGCCCTTGCCGTCACGGACAATTCTCTCCGACCCACTCTTACTGCCTCAGTCTACACTTCTACCTCTGTCGAGGCCGAGGAGGCAGCTATTGCCCTTGCCATCACGCAAACCTCCGCGAAGTACATCTTCAGCGACTCCAAACCTGCGGTCTACAACTACGCGGTTGGACGGGTGGCACACCCGGCCATCGGAATCTTGCGTTCCGTTACCGTTCCCTCTCGCCCCATCCAAATCATCTGGGTGCCCGCTCACGCGGCCCATCCTGGTAATGAGGCGGCCAATTCCATCGCTCGAGATTCGACTGACCGAGCAAGCCCGCCCCCGCCAGGAATGGATACGCGCGACGCGCTCCTCACGTACCGCGATATCACGCAGCACTATCGCCTCTCTCGTCTCACCTTCCCCCCTCCGCACCAATCCCTTTCTCAACCCCACCAACACTTATGGCGCCACCTTCAGGCCCATACCCATCTTACTCCCGCACGTCTTGCCCTCTTCTACCCCGGGACGCACTCGCCGGCTTGCCGCTGATGTGACGGCTCCCGCGCCGATTACGATCACGTCCTATTCTCCTGCGCCGCACACTTGCCCCCTGCCTCTTGGCGCCTAAGCAATCCGCAGCAGTGGGAGGCTGCTTTGTCCAGCACCGAGCCGGATATCCAACTCCGGCTGGTGAACTGTGCGGAGGACGTCACGACCAGGCATGGCCTGGACGCCACAACCGGCAGCCTGAAGGCCGCCCACAACGCTGCTTTTTAATTTTTTAATTTGTTTTTACTTTTGGCTTTCTCATATCAATAACTGTTTTTGACCACCACCATCAGCCGCAAGCGATGACATACGCCGCTGTAGCCCGCCGTCACGTTCCCTCTCCGTGCCCACGGCACGGCCCAGTGACGACACAGTTCCGTCGTCCACCAGCACCCCCGCCGCCAGCACGCCAACCCGTCACCCCTCGTGGCATTCCAAGGGAGAATGACGTTTGGCGTTCCCCCGACCACCGTCCGCTTTGCTCTCACTGCGGAGAAGCCGGGCACATCTACCGCCGATGCCCATACCGGGAGATGGGACTCCGAAGGTTCACCGTTAATGTGCCGTGACTACAGATTGGCGAACGACCTAGTGATATCGCCGACTACCTCGCCGCCACTCAGTGGAGCCCTCGACAACCGTCCCGTTCGCCGTCACCAGGCCGCTACCTGTCACCGCAGCGTCGGCCATACACTGGCCCAGCCCGGGGCCGCTCTGCGAGCCCATATCCGGAAAACTAAAAGCAGCAACCAATGCTGCTGTTCTGTTGCTGGTTGCTTTTCGTCGAACTAACGAACATCCTCCGCCGCCGACGAAGACGACGAAGAGACCATCTCGATGACATAATATCGATACGCCGCCGTCCCGATGAAGTCAGGAAGCCAAGACTACACCGACGAAGGACGACTTGACGACGCGACGTTCCAGCTTCAGTCCAACACGACGCAGCCGCGATCCGACGCCAAGACCTAACTGCAACGCCAGACAAAGAATCACCGACCTCGACATGCTTCTCGAGGGCCACGCAATTACTGCCTTAGTGGACACAGGGGCCGATTACTCCGTAATGAGTGGACACTTTGCCGCCCAGATGAAGACAGTTAAAACTGCATGGGAAGGCCCTCAAATTCGAACCGCTGGAGGACACCTCATTCCGCCGACTGAAATCTGCACGGCCAGAATTACCGTTGATGACCGGACTTATCCTGCCACCTTCGTTATCCTCCAACAGTGTTCACAGGATGTCA
Organism: Dermacentor albipictus; assembly: GCF_038994185.2. Lineage (NCBI taxonomy): Eukaryota > Metazoa > Arthropoda > Arachnida > Ixodida > Ixodidae > Dermacentor > Dermacentor albipictus. Next base: position 66,120,642 of record NC_091824.1, read on the forward strand.
TTCTCGGCATCGACTTCCTGAACCAACACGGCGCAATCGTAGACCTAAAGTCAAGATCGATAACGCTGTCGGAATATCAAGTGATACCACCGGAAAGTTCTCGTAGTCACCACGCCTTGAGTGTGCTCGAAGATCAAGTGAGCATCCCGCCGCGTTCCAGCTTATTATTTCCGTCGGCAGCGAAACACCTGCTGACGTAGAAGGCGTCATCGAGGGCGACCAACATCTACTGCTCGACCGTGAAATTTGCGTAGCAAGAGGGATCGCTCGACTCCACGGAGGGAAAACGGAAGTTATGCTCTTCCCCTGTCGTAATCAGCTACCAGCCTTCCTAAGTGTCGTCGAGTACCTCGACTCGTCGGGTCTCTCGGCGAGAGTAGAACATTTCTACAAAGACGGATGGCCGTCAGCACCTCGGGCTTCCTTATCGGCCACTACTTCGCTTCCATCTCTACGACCCTCTGCCTTTCTCCCTCCTACCCTCTCTCTCTTTAAACCCCATCCCCTCCACCCTGCTGGCGCAGAGCCGTGCTCCCGCATGTGTTGCAGAAAATAGCGCTAGCCTTTTCTCCTTCCCCTCAAGAACCACTTCTCTCTCAGCCAAGAGTTCAAGAACATCAACAAGGGCACGACAGTCGCGTACATCGAGGAAATTGTGGAAACCAGCAATGCCTTTGTCCTCTCGGATTCTGCCGCATCTACCCCGATGAGCATAGTCCCCGAACCAGACTTCGACGTAAATCCAAGTCTTCCTATGAGTAAGCAGCAACAGATCAGAAGTCTTCTCCGACGATACAAAGACTGCTTTTCGACGTCATCGAGGATTCGACAAACATCAGTTGCAAAGCATCGCATAATAACCGAAGAATGCGCTCGAGCAGTCCGACAGAGCCCTTACCGAGTTTCGACTCGAGAACATGAAGCTATACGGCAACAAGTCCACGAAATGCTGCGCGACGACATCATCCAGCCGTCGAAAAACTCGTGGGCATCTCCTGTAGTCCTGGTGAAGAAAAAGGACGGAACCCTACGCTTCTGCGTCGATTATCGTCCACTGAACAAGATCACGAAGAAAAACGTGTACCCCCTTCCACAAATAGACGACGCATTTGATCGGCTCTACAACGCTAAATACTTCTCGTCGATGGACCTCAAGTCTGGCTACTGGCAAACAGAAGTCGACGAGAGAGATCACGTGACAATATTTAAAACACCACCGTATAGAAGGCGACATTTTCAACACTATATTTCATGGCCGATAAGTGCAATCTACAGCGCATTGCTAGTGCGAGTTACAGCGTTAGTGGCCGAACGCTTGTCGTTTAGGTTTGGGTGGACCGCACTAAGGTGGCTTCCTGCAGAGGAACTTCAGTCATGGGGAGAGAACAAAAGCGTGCTTCTGAACGAGAACAGGCGTGAGTAGAACTCGCGTATAGGCAACGCGTTCTACAAGGAGCAGGATCAGTTCTCCGAAAACGTTTTTTTTTCTTTGTTTACGAATTGCGCGCCCAGCGTCCTAATGTCGGCGCATGAGAGGGGCAACTTTATCTCTTTCCAGATTTACGGAAATTAATGAATGAATGAGTGTGTGTGGTTTAGTGGCGCAAGGGCCAGATAAGATTTAGATTTACGGAAATAATTGTCTGCCAGTTCTTCGACTTTAGAGTCATAGCAGATGCAGTAATGTATTTATACGCACCTGGAAATCCGCTTGGACACCTTGTTTCCCTGTTTGGCTTAACACAGTCGACTCTTCGATAGCCTATTTTCACAGAGCTGTATACTTTACGGACGACAACGTCATGTAATTTATCTACCAGCTGCAACTATGGCGGCGTTTCGTCACCATTCATTATTTTACACAGAATGAGCTTTCTGTGAACGCCTAGTTATATGGCTTAAATGCTAATTAAACCCATGCAGCCCCTTTCGCATGTCACAGTACTTGTTATCTGGCTGTTTGGGGCACCTTGGCCTGCTATTCTAGATTATTCAACAAAATACAGATGCTTCCACGCGACTCGTGTCGTAAAAGACCGGCTGCTGAATTCATCCCTCTGTACATAATGGTGCCGCCTACCACCATTCCTTTTGACCCGTGTTATCTCACTGCACTCTAAAGGCCATCGCAGTCTTATGAAATCCTCGCTAGGGAGGGCGAGTGCATAATACGTTGTTATATGGAGGGCCATGGCTAAGCGACTGCAATCGTATTTATTGAACGTTCAAGCGAGGCCGACAGTGGGAAACATATCATCTACTCTCAGTTCCACCTCGTACCCGTGACCACTCTTTCTCGATGCGCTTGTCGGTCTAGGTCCATGACCTTCAAGCCAATCTTGGCAATCAAAGAGCAGGCCGCCTCGCTCCTGCGCCCAAGCGTTCATTACCATCGAAGCTGCAATCACCAGGCACCAAGCGAAATGTAATCGAGTGTCTACTGTTTTGAGAAGCATAGCACAACGCCCCAACGTCTTGCGCAAGCGGATATGGAGGCCGTCGTCCCAGCAAAGATGAACGGAATCACAGCGCCGGATTCTGGATTGAGGAAAGTGGGCGCACTTTGGTCGTAAACGCACACCAATCAACGAGGAAAGCTAAAATGATGCAGGGGGATTGGTAGATTATCTGATTGCGATGACATAAATGAGGTCATTCATGAGAACTACACTGAGAAATATAGCTACGCATAGTGCAGAGCACTATACCACTCTGCAAACACAGAGGTTAGCCATAGTTGGATGCAGGTGGCTGTTCAGGTACAAGGGAAGGACCGATAAGTTATAAAGGATAACACAAGCATGGACGCTACCACCGCGAAAAGGGTACACGCAAGACATCGGCGCAGTTTTTAGCGCGCCTCGACCTGGATATTCCCATTGACACTACCTTGTGCAATGCTGAACTGCTTTATGACTTGAGCAAGCTGAGCATTCACCAGCGTACTCGGCAATTTCTGCCATGATGTGTTGTCTCGGTAAGGCTCCTTCGATGCCGGTACTTTAGAGGAGACGTTGAATTTGTTACCTTGCAGAATCGCAGATCAGGGATCTCAGATAAGTGCAACTGAATCATAGGGACTTTTTTCAAATGACATCTTGACCCCTCAATTTTAGGGAGAAATTTCTAGCCGGGGTACGCTCTTGAATACGCGGACAGATGTCTACACTATCTCTTCTTAGATGTTCTCAAACTGTAAGCGTTGTGCGCCTGCGCAACGACCACTGCGGATGTAGAAAGGCAGAGAGGCGGAACGCGGGTTGGGTCTCAGGCTGCTGCCATTCGCTATGTGGTACGCCATGTTTTGACGCTGCGTGGCTATAGTCGGCTACCACTTAAGTCAAGAGAGGCCCCGCCCAGATGACGGAAGCGCGGCATGCGATTGCCTCAGCGACTAAAGAAATAGGTCCGCTCAAAAAATTGTGACTGCTTATAAAACGCGTATTTCTAGGCATAAATAAGATTTTAGTATCTTGATGACTGGTCTCGCTTATCTCTCGTGATGGGAATGCTACAGCACAAGCGGGATCACGAGAGAAAAATAACCCCGTACCTTCTACAACTCTGTGCGTCGTTTTGTTACGTCTCAACACGGCTGAGGGCATCAGACGTCTGCCACGAGGCAACCCCGCCCATTCATTAGCGCTTACGCAAAAGTCAACGCAGAGTTGCCGCCAACTGTTGGCGGGTCCACAAAATGCCCCTACCACTACCTGAAAGCCCCCCCTCTTCAAAATTCAGTGGCATAACTAACCCCCCCCCCCTCTACCCCGACCGAACCATTACTGCTCACACACATTCCTAACAAGCCGCCAAATCAAGCTTGAGACTTGACAGCTATTCGGCGGTCAACATTTCGCTGCCTCATTCACTGCTTACGGATGGCGGTAGTTATCGGCATCGCCTGGGGTGTGGAAGCCAGTTTTCTCATCGATCGCTGCCAGCGCGCTTAGCTGCAGATGCATTAAGTTGTCACCATCCATTGCACCGCTCACGCACGTCGCCTTTCCTTCGTTAGTTCAACGTTCTTTGTTTGGACTCATCCACGGACCAGGAAAAGGGTTCAGTTCGTTGTAAGCTGGTATGTATGCTCTTAGAACGAGTTGCGGCCGGAGAAAACGCCAGCTGCGTTTAATGTTTTGTTTTTCCTGATTATACTTCGAGTGACGGCTCGCCGTGACGCTGGCACATCCTCGGAACCATATAGCTATGATATGGGTTAGAAAGGTGAAAAATAAGATAATAAGAAACAGCGTTCGTTATCAAACACTGCAATAACCATTAAACCGATAAGCAATATGAAGGTCGCCCGTTACCTCGTCTGGTTTTTCCCTAATTGTACAGAACGTTTCGCGCATATTGACAACTGGAAACAAGCGTCGCAGAGAGTTCAGAAAATACGCAATCTACTAAGGGAAAGAGCCGAGGCAACAGCCAAACAGGAAGAAAAAGCAAAAATTAACCAACACAACCATTGTCTGTGAAAATATTTATGGATCAACATCTTTTTATATAAAAAAGCAGTAGAGGAAACACCACCGGAAATTGAGAATGAGTCCGTGTGGTTTGAATGACGCTTCTACATTTATCAGTCGAGCCACCTGACGAAGCCACAACTCTTCTGTGCTTATGTGGCTTTTTTTTTTCAAACCTCCTGCGGTGGACGCAGTATGTCTAGAACCGTAGCCTCCGGCGCTCTAGGCGGTTGTACGGGACCGGCGGCCACGCGTAGTTACGCAACTTTCAAAATAACAATACGTGTCGGTTTTAAGGCCGAAGCCTTTAATGGCTCATTGTCAAGGTCATCTGCCGTTAGCAGAAACTGTCGCAGTTCTCCGGCATCCTGACTTCGGTACTTGGTACAGCACGAAACGAGGGATTCAAAATACCTGTGATTGTGCCACAAATATATATTTATCTATATTTCTTCAACACCTAATTAAAAAAACGCTACTAGACATCTTTATTTTAATTTTACGCTTGTTTAGTTGTTCTTAGAAGTGTCCTTCCTGCGCTTCTTTCCTGTGCGAGTCAATTTGATGTGGTTCCTTGTTTGTAAAATAAAGAAGAGGTGCATCTGAAAGGCGTACCCGTGAGATACCCCTTATTTCATTTTTTTGCGGGTTTACACGTCATTTTCATTGAAAAGTTACGTAGGGTTTGCCCCCACCCCGAAAAAAAATCCTGAGTACGTGGTGCCTGGTAGTGGCCGACGTGTACTGATGCGAACTTTACTATTTAACATGCTCCTGCATTGATTGAGTGGGCTTTCGTAACTGGAGCCGTGTGACTAATGTCAAATAAAACCCTCTTCCTTCATTCCTACTACCGGATGTATTCACTGATGCCTTGGAGGATTCTTTGCTCTCACCACATGCCGCAACAGTCTGCTACTGAGCAAGGACGATTGCACAGGGCGTGTAATTATCAAGTGCAGTCATCGGTGTTCCCTCAAAGGCGTACCGGTGTGCAAATAGAAAGCCGAAATGTTTGCTTCATTTCAAAAAAGACGACTACGTATGATATAGCACGAGATCGTGGTTTACAATCCCGGCTAAAGTTGAGTTATAGCTTATACCTAAAAATTTTTGTTCATTCTTTGCTGGAAGTGCGGTTTCATTTAGGTGCAGGGTAGGGTCAACCTGTAGGCCTCCTTTAAATGAGAACAGCCACTCTTTTTTGTGGCGCAAACTTAAATCCATTTCTGTCTGCCCAAATCGCGAGCTTGTTCAATGTGAGCTGTATCTGTCTCTCGCACGTTGGCAAGCTGGAGGATGTGCATGCTATTTGAAGATCATCGTCATATACGCAATATTCAAAGAACATTGGAGTGTTTTTTGCTATGGAGTTCATTTTTACTTTGAAAAGTGTTGCACTTAAAAAACAACCCTGCGGCACTCCATTCTCCTGCACAACTTCTTCGAAAGAGTTGCACCCAGGCGTACATGAAATGAACGGTCGGGCAGGAAACCTTTCAGGCAGTTCAGTATCCTATCGCGGATAGCAAGGTCAGCCACGTCACGGAGGCTACCGAACCTCCAGGTTGTATCCTATGCCTTATCGGTATCGAAGAACACTGCTGCACAGTGCTGCTTGTGTACGAATGCTTCTTGGACTGTATTTTCCAGGCGGGCAGGATGGTCGGTTGTTGAACGCACATTTTTTTAAAATCTACATGGGTGGGTGTCAAGGAGTTCACGTGATTAAAGATTGAACATCAGCCTAATGTTCAGGACACTTTCGAAAGATTTTGCGAGAGAGCTTGTGAGAGCTATGGGCTTATAACTGAAAGGTGTGGTTGGTGGTTTTGCAGACTTCAGAAGCGGTACAATCACGGCTTTTTTCCAAGCCTCCGGTATTTTTCCTGATACCCATATTTTGTTGAAGAATTGCATTTATGGCAGCTTCGGAGAGGTTAACCAACATTTCATAAGGTATTTCATCAGGGCCTGGTGCTGTCTGTTTACCGGCGGACAGTACCTTTTGGATTTACTGAAGTGTAATTAGTGTACCACAATGCTCATTTGTACTACCACTTGTAGGAAGTCTAGTTTTCGGCTGTATGTTTGTACTTCAGGAGCGAGTGTGTCTAGTGTGAGAAACTCGAAACATTAGAGAAATGTTCCCCTAGTACGTCTGCCTGTTCTTCTATACTTGTTTGTGTGCAAGGCGCTGTTAAAAACGCAACTTTGAAGGGGGAGAGCTGCCATTTATTTTATGGACTTGTTCCCAAATTTTTCGAAGTGACTGAACTGCTGATATGTAGTTCTTCCAGGAAGTTTTCTCAGTATCACGACGGATGCGGCGTGCGTTGGCTTTCGCCTTTTTAAAATTTACAAGATTATCGTGTGTTGGGTATCTGCGTGAAATCACCCAGGCTTTGTTTTGTTTCTTTTTTGCTTCCCTACATTCTTGCATATACCAGATTTTGTGATTATGTTGAACCCTTCCTGAGGGCTGAGGAATATCTAGTGGCGCAGCAGTAATGATACAGGTTGTGCACAATTTATTCAGGTCATCGACATAGAGATTCCATGAAAAAACTTTATCCAGGCTGGCCTGTTCTCGAAACAGGACCCACTTTGCTAGGTGGAGCTTCCAACGGCGTGGTTTGCTTGCGATGATTTGTGGTGAGGATGATAAGTTACTTTTTATAGGAAGGGGATCTTTCCGTAGGCGTTGTCAAGAACATCCACTTTATTGTCGTTACAAACTGATGGAGAACTAGAAGATAAATCTAAGCAACCCATTTTTCTTGGGCTCACAGAGTAATATGTGTGTGTTCCTGTATTGAGCAGGTAGACGTTATTAGATAGAATAAAATCTTCTAAGATGCGTTCTCTGGTGTCCGCTTGGTCACTGCCCCAAAAAGAGGAGTGCACATTAGTATCCCCTCCTACTAAATATGGCTCTGGTATCTGTTTAAGAAGTGTTTCTAAATCAAGCAGTGTGACATTTATGTGTGGTTAGAGATACAGGGTACGTGTTGTAATTGTTTTAAAATCAAGGACGGTCACTGCTACAGCTCCATATTACGTTTGAAGCCCGATTTGATGAGTAGAAACGCCGCCTTGCTCTATCATTTTGCCACCTCTAGAGAGCCTACTCACTTTCTCTCTGTCACGTGGAAATACATGGTATTTTTTTTAATGTTAGGTCGTCACCCTAAGTCAGTCTCTTGTAAGCATAAAGCCACAGGAGAAAATGAGTTTAATATATAATTTGTCATTGTAGTCTTTAATAAGTCCACAACAATTCAGATCTATCAGGAACGCCGTTTAATTATTTTGTGGGGACGTGGCTAAAAGAAATTAAGTCCCTCGTTGTTGAGGGCCCGTTATTATGTTGTGTGCTTTTTTTTCGTGAGAGTTGTGCCTTTCTGGTAGCGGGGGCGAACTAGTAGTCTCCATGGCCTCTCCTGAGGCGCTGGAGCTCCGCGAAACCGTAGGTGTGTGTACTTCAGGCCTGTCCCATTGGAGAGGAGCCTTGTGAGCGGCTGACTGAAGGGCCGGCGGACCCTGTTTGGCAGGTGGCTGGACAGCTTGCACTGTCTCTGCCTGGGGCGTGGGTGGCTCTGCCGAAGGAACGGTAACCGTGGCCTGAGGAGGCACCGCAGGCTGGTGTGGTGCTACGTGAAGTCGCACCACATAGGCGAGCTTGTTTCTTCCACTGAAGGAGAATGTATTTGTTGGCGCGATATGCCTTCTTGCTTATCTGAATGAAATGTTCTCTTTGGTTTTCAACGTAATGATTTCTTTTTTTCTTTCTTCCAGGACGGACAAGCCCTGGTATATGCGGCATGTTCTCTTTCACAGTTTACGCAATGTGTCGCACCGTCAGCTTTCGGAAACATATTCCTTCGAAGCACATTTCGTGCAAGTTTTGCGGCCTCGGCAACTCTTTGAGCCATGGCCGAACCTTTGACAATTGAAGCATCTGAGGCGGTAAGGAATGTACGGTCTTAAATCTAATTTCAAGTAGCCGACTTCTATTGAATCAGGGAGTGTGTTGCTGTTGTATCAAGTGCTTTGTGCCGATTTCCTAGTTGTCCTTCCGCAATTTGATCCGGTAAATGTCAATGACATCTTGGTCGGTGAGCCCTTCAAGCATTTCTTTTCTGTTCGGTGTACGAAATCGATTTCTGATATTACACCGCGGACAGTGTTGAGGGATCGGTGGGATGTGGCGGAGACAGGGATGTCCCCAATGTAGGCAATGTTTGACAGTTTTGAGTACTGTACATTGTCTCGAACTTCGAGCTGCAAATTGCCACTGCAGATTATGGAAAGCTTGTAGCCAGCACCTAGGGCTTCTGTCAAAGACTTGGATACTGTGAATGGGTACAAGATTCTTGCTGGCTTTTCTTCTGCTTGACTATGTACTACATGGCATTTTGGGAAGGTTCCATTTATATGCTGAAAAAATCAGCTGCTATGGTCCGCCCTCTTTTACAAGAGGGGCGATCATTTTGGGGGAAAGGAGGAGCTTTGTAAAAATTATGTTGTTTAGCCACGGTGCCAGCCTCACACCATGAAGCCCAACGAGGGGGCGAGAGAGGAACTTTCGAGCAAGTTCTGCCTACGCAAGCTGTACATCAAGACTATAACCTAATACGACATATCCAAAGTACATTAGCCACACAAAGTTAACCTGTGCCACCTATGAACATTAGAAGTGAATAAGAGATACAAGACAGTACCAGTATGAAAGAAAAGAGTAAAGAAAAGGCGCGTGGAGGAAGAGTGGAAGAAACGGTGACTGCCGATTTGCCCCGGGAGCGTCAGTCCGGGGGTAACGTCTACGTGAAGCAGAGGCCAAAGAGGTGCATTCTTACTTTCTTCGGCGAGGGACCATAACCGTCCAAACACTCAGCGTCGGCTCAACTCTCAGTATCCCTTTTTCCCAGAACACCGCAAAGCCACACACGCTGAGGCGCGAGAGGGGCCAACCTCGTGTGCTCGGGTATGTGGTGTCGCAATACACCAAACGCCTGCTGATGCAGACGCCCCTGCGGGGCTCCGTCATAATCAGAAAATGGTATTGCGACGTTAAAACCCATCAATGAACTTTTGTATCTTCGTTGCAGAGGTCAAAAGTAGAAAGAGCTGCGCTGCGTGGATTTTGCGCTGGTTTACTTGTCATTTTCTGAGCTTCAGATGAATCGGTTGCTATTTCACGAGTACTTAAAGAAAAGAACAATGCATTTATCGAATCCATCACCAATCTGAGGCGAGAAGACGGTCGAGGCGGGAAATGTGCAAAATGCTTCATTCATCGTTTTAAAATAAATACACGGATACTCGTCTCTTGGTTTTAAATAGCATAGGATTTATATTTTTTGTTTTGTGTTTTCCCAAGCTTGCATAAAAAATAAAATAGTTTTTTTATTTTTCTTTCTTTTCATGTTCTTTTCTTTTGCAAATCTGCAATCTCGTGATTTCGCACACGGCGTTCCGTGCGAGTTTTCCACCATGAAGCCAAGCTATAGCTGACATCGGAACGCGATCCCTTGTTGCCGAACGAACCTTGTGTCACCTAGCTGTTCGCACCACCAACGAGCCTCGGCCACATCCTGAACAGCGAATCATGCAACTTGAGCATCCACTTCTACACGTATTGGCGTAACAGGGAGCCTGAACGTAGGGTGGAGGACACGGGCATGTTTGTCGCTGAGATGCTCGTTGGGAGCGAAAGGACAGTTTCAAGCTGAAGGAGGAAGTTAAGGCTTCTCATTTTTCAGGTGGCAAAGTTTCGATGCCCTCGCGATAGCGCCCACAAAATGCAAAAAGGATCAAGCGCGAAGTGTGACAGCATCACGTTGTGCACGCTGAGGTCTTGTGTGCACGATAGCTTTCGCGGCAACGAGATACCTATGGTCGAGAAGATAACTAACGAGTTCCTCAAGCGTATCGATCTCCCATAACTGAAGCGGTATACTGTGCGTCATCTGCTTGGCAAAATTGGCTAGAAGTACGAAAAGAGAAGCTGCAACTCACTACTTATTGATCTGCATGACATCGCTGACTGACGGAATCGCTACTTTCGTGACGCGCAGCGCTACCAGGCGGAAGGCCGAAAGATCTTCCTGGACGAGACATGGCTGACGGCGGGACATACACGGTCGATTTTGTGGACAGATACCGTGGGCCAGAAGCGTGGATGGATGTGCGCTCGAGCCAATGGCTTGTCTACGGGTCTAAAACGACACTCGCGAAAGGGCAGCGCCTGATCCTGCGCACATCGGAAATCAGAATGGCTTCGTCGAGGGTTGCTTGGATGTAATCCGAGGCCAAAAGAGAGGCAACTATCACGAAGAAATGCACGGAAATCGCTTCAAGGGATGGTTCAATGACATTCTGCTGAAGTTACCAGCTCGTAGCATCGTTATGGACAATGCGCCGTACCATAGCTGGCGAGAAGAGAAATTGCTGATGATGGCCTGGAAGATGGCAAAAAATACAGGAATGGCTCAAGAGCAAGAACATCACCTACAGTGAAAGGATGGTAAAGAAGCAGCTGCTTGAGCGGGTGGCATCTGTGAAGTCACGCTTTCTGAGCTACAACGTAGGCAGCGCAGCTGAAAGGGCGGCTTACATTGCACTGAGGATACCACCGTACCACTGCGAATTTAATCCCGTTGGGCATGTGTAGGCCAAGGTCAAAAATGGCACCAGTTCCGACAACAGAGACTTCAAGCTGACCACGGTCGAAAACACCTTAAAAGCGAAAATCAAGCACATAATGGCCGGAGACTGGAGGAAGAACATTCAGCTCATGAAGGGCCTAGAGCAAAGTTCAGAATTGACGCGTCTTGGAGTGAGCCCATTCAACCCATCGTCATCCAAGTGGGCGAAGATAACACTGAAGAAAGTGACTCCAACTTCGAGCTGTCGGGCATTGAACCTCTAGACAAAGCATAACGGCTTATTATGATGAACCGACGGCCCTTAATAATGCTACCAAAATTTTGTCGGTGGGTACTCGATAGCGAATCATCCATCCCCCGACCTCTCAAGTACATACGCGGTACATTTGACAGGATATTGCTTTTAATCGAAGGTCAGTTCTGATAAGCAACGTCCTGTACACATCGGGCTCACTTTAAGAATTGGCATGAAAACTTGCTTAAATGTTGGCAAATCTCAATGCAGACGCAACCCTTATTAAGATTATAGGACCTAGAATGCTCATTCGCGCAGCCATTGTCAAGTTCGACGGGCTCCATGGTGAAATAGCAGTAGTCAGGGCACACTTGAAAGGTACCGTTAGTAGTGTGCACTTCAAATCGCAGTCATTTCATAGCCAGTGTAGGTGAAATAACAGTCGTCAACATGAAATTGACAGCCACTGCTAACAGTGTGCACGCCAAAGCACATTCATGTGTTTGCATTGCTTATTTTATTGATCTGGCTCAGACAAGTAATGTGCGTAAGAGGACAAATGTAAAACAGCATTAGCTTAATGAGGCCCAAAATGCTCATCCGGCCAGCCACCGTCAAGTTTGATGGGCCCCATGGCGAAATAGCAGTAGCCAGGGCATGCTTCAAAGGCACCGTAAGCAGTCTGCACTTCAAGTCACAGTACTGTTATAGACAATCCTTAATTAATTTATCCGGCTCGGGAACAGCGTGAATTCAAGCACAATTATTAACCTGAATGACTTTGCTATCATTGTTTTGTCGTTTTTGTTTTCAACCGAGAAATGCTCAGTAAAGTAAAACGTTTTTAGTGAGGTACTTTGGGCACTTGAAAAGCCGTAGATAAACTGACGGCCACATTCAGACAGTGAAATTGGTGAAGCAATATACGGAGAACGTTGCAAAAGTTCCCAGAGCAAAGTTTCGCTGGACTCCTTTCAATGAAAAATGCTATTGTAATGATGAAAGCCTAAAGACAGGAAATTGCAGCCCACTGCACAATGCTATATATGTGTGCCACCATATGTGATGGGCAGCGAAACCATCTGCTTAGTAAGATTGGAAGCGTGAAAAAAAGTAACAGAATAGCAAGGTGCGGTTTCGCCATAAGGCACCCTTCCATCTGTACTTCTGGCAAAGCAAGCGCATGCGCTGGTACATAAATGAAGGCGAAGTTATTGTGCACGCCACATGATCCTTTTAATGTAATGTATCTGTCGACTTTTCTATTGTCATAGCTGATAAAACTTTCTTTAGTGTAAGTTAATTCATCACACTGTGGCAACAACACAAGAAGCAAGGTCAGAATAGTAGGAGAAAACAACGCAAGCTGACACCTGCTTCTCCTTTCATTTCTTTTAACAAATGTTTCTCCTCCTCCTCCTGAGATTGAGAAAACAAGGTAGACGAAAGAGAAAGGTTTTAATTAGATCGAGGAAGCCAGCCCAGCTATTCACAAGACATAGTGCTTTGAATGAGACGAGTTAATGAAATCGTGAAGAAAGATGAGGCTGAAAGCATAGCATAAACATACGCAAAAATGAAAGGACTGAAATAAGAATAAACTAACACACATGGAAGCACTCACATATTCGCACGCATACTCACAAATGCGACCGCGAAAACTAAGATGTAAACTATAAAAAGGGGCAAATTAAAAAAAAAACATACGTTGACACGCAAGAAAGCACGCACGCACATTTACACACAGACGCGGGTAGCGCTATTAGGAGTCGATTAACAAGCTGACGTGCCTACTTTGTAGTACGTTTTTCTTTTTCTATATTCGACCCGTTACCTTCACTGTCATAGGAATCTTTAGTAGCAACAAATCACGAGAATCAAAATGCAGCGCGGAGCTGTGTTGTGGGAAAGCATCTCGAGCGCTGGGAGCACACCTTATGCGTGATAGTGCCACAGTAGTAGGCGTTCTACAGCTGGCGCATGCAGTGAGCAAAGAGCACAAAGCTACACAGCGACGGCAATTTATGCCAAGCTCGTTTTTAAGGGCACCAGTTTAACAGTCATGATTTTATATTAGTACTGGGGCTGACATTAAGGAAACAAACACTGCTGCCAAATGCCCAACCACTACTAATTCAATTACATTCGATCAAGCAGCACATGTTACTTACTGATTGCTAGCATTGGTGGACAGCAATAAATCAACGGTGCCACACAACGCTCGAACGACGCTGCTGGTGGCTCGGCTATTTTATCACACTGCTGCCAACGATCGTTGGTGGGCTGAGCTGGCAGCAACGTTTCTTTGCGTTCGAGGTTGCTTTCGCAAATCTTTTCTATTGAGACACTCGTAGGTTTGTTTCATCCGCGTGTGCTTTTCTCATTTACTCTGAGAACGGTTTTGCTTCATCACTACACCCTGTCCGGCGAAAAACACAGCGACACAATAAGCGAACACACCCGGCGCACACAGTAAGTACCAGGCTTTGGCGAGCTCTCCTAGACGTAACTTCACTTTCGGGCAAAACAAAACATCATGTAACAAACACGCAGGATGTTTGTTACATACTGCCTGCTCAAAGCTTCGCTTCTGAAGCAGATGTGCTGTGTCGCAACCAGCACACACCTGCTCCTCTGCATACCACGAAATGCTGTGCTGTTCAGCGTAATCTGAAGCGACTTCCGCTAGTTTTTATAGCTACAAACCGAAGGTGAAACTTAACTGGAAAGTCAAAGCATTTAGTGCCAGCAGCCTCTGATATATATTAGTTTACCACATTAGTCGTCACTACAGGCCTGGACGCACAATTATAAGCCTTAAACGGTGCCTTACCAATCATGCAGCAACATTTATAAAACAACTTTAACGGATAACAATCCCAACATATCAGTGCTGACAAGATACCTCAGTGGGAAGTTATAGTTAAAACGTTCTTTGATCCCTTACTGAATGGATTGTACACACTCTCGTAATGTTAAGATGGCAAGTGTCACGTGATGGCAGCACACGGATGCTAGTCTGTTTTCTCAACTTGAAGTATGCGCCACTATGCTGCTGCTTGCTTTCTGCTGTTGCTGCTTGCTGCTACTGGGCGCGTGTGCGTGTGCGTGCGCGTGTGCGCGTGTGTGTGTTGCGACTCATTACGACTCGACTAAAGCAAAAAAAAAATTGTTGCGATCCCTACCAATATACCCCACGGTCATGAACATGGCCTGCTTACACAATAAATAGCTGATATAATAAATTTTTTGCACGGAGAGGTTCATGTGCGAACACGATTTTCACAGCGACACTGTCTACGGCTAGGGTCCCGGAATCTTTTCGCGTCCGTAACGTCGACAGAAAACCCAAGGTGGGCCAATCCCGGTGGCTGTACAGGGCCAGGAGCAATGGCTCATACCACGATAAGTCAGAGGCGTGAAACGAACATACAGCGCAATTTTTGTTTCTATACGAAATGCAAGAACAAGAAGCCATCAAACCACATGGTTCACCAAGTCGAGCGCACACTTCTGTGTTAATCAACGTACACTACCGCCAATCCCTAGCCGGTTGTCGTTTCTAGAGGTTTTAACGTAGATATCCCAAACCTGAAACACGGCAGTGGTTCACCCACTTTGTGGTAGATTTTGGCCTTATTTACTACAACGATACATTGATTTAACATTGGCCAAAAAACACTTCTTCAATGAGAACGGAAAACACCAGTGTGTATTGCAGCTACCACGAATCAGTTATAGCAGTCATTTCGAAGTAATAAAGGCTTTATAAACTGCATTTATTTGTATGTCTGTGTCATACCTCACATTGAGGAGCAATGTTCGTCATGGTCGCACATCATGGTATCGGTGTTTAACAAGTTACCCTACATTAGGCGCAAAATATATACAGCTTCTCTGGCAAATCACTGTCACAGGAGTGGATTGGTGGTGATTTTTGTTTTGTGAGCTGCCTCAAAAGAACTTGACACTTAGTATAAGGGGGGTCTGACCTGTTTGGTTGACGTCTAGTCTGTCTGTAGCGACATGGTCATGTGTTACAACATATTGTGTGAGCCCCAAATCTGTTAGTCACAAAATAAACTGAATCAACAGTTTGACTGCGCCTTTTTGGTGTTTATAGTGTGAATGCTTCCGCAAAAGCAATTTAGATACGAATAAGTGTCTTTCTTTTATTTTATGAATTTGGTACAAGCCGAAAGTTGCACAGAACATTAGGTTCATAGGCGACTATTCCGCGAAATGAGACTCGTATGTCCCCAGCCAAAGTAATTGGGCGGCAAGGCACGCTGTTGTCCCCATGAACGACAGTATAATGAATGGAAGCTGGATAAATCCATGAGGAGTGCCATGTAAGAGTCATGAAAGCTTTCCCTTCAAAGCCGTGTTCAATCCAGAGCTCGTGGGCAGCGGTGTTTCTCACAACTCCGGCTTTGATAGTTCAAACTACATTTGCGTGAGCTAGACGAAGCAATAATCAGTGGCATGCTAACAATTTCTCAAGTGGGAGGACAAGCCACAAACAATCTGACCCTCTCGCTCTTTCTGTATATGTATATGTTATTTGAATTTCTGTTTATTTATTTGAACTATATGAAATCTCATGATGGTGCAGGGGCAAAAGGCAAAACGTGGCTGACAGAGGTCGCTGGTCCCGCCTAGTAAGAGTAGTACAGCTAACATAAAAAATTCACATTTGCTACAAACTGCCTCAACAATTAAACAAAGAAGCGTACTTGGTGTAAAAGTGTACAGCACATCGCTACTTTAGGTAACAGCATTATCGAGGTTATACGCAAAGTACAATCAACATAAATGACTTTCAATAATTCACTAGAATAAAAAGACAGCAGATGTGTACGATCTAAGAGAATTACAATTTCCATCGAAACAGTTTCTTTGGAACAGTTGAAATAAAGGTTTCAGTTTCTTATAATTGTACGGCGTACATTAAAATGTTGCCCTTTCCGTGAGAAACCTTGCCTGCATGTGACGCTTTGGAGCATTTAGTACTAGAAATTTCTAAAAAGCCAGTTATTCGTCAACACACATGTTAATTCGCCGTAACGCTTGCTATGGTGTCCCACCCTCCCCTCCCTCGCTCCCTCCTTCATCCTCAATTTCCGCTAGATTCTATATTCGTTGAGTTCGCAGTTTTCCCAGGGCAGTGGGATAAATCCTTATTTATTCGTAAACGCATTCATAAAGCTCCGGCTCGCTTGCATGTGTATTTTACTGCGAATGTCCTCATTAGTCCCCGGTGTTTGAAGTTTACCCAAATATGGTCTTTCACGCACCCTTTATTTTTTCTAAACACAAACAAAGTATGTTGTTTAGTTCACTGAGGATACCGCTGAAACCAACGAGGAACGTCTTGTGGCACATGAAAATAGGGTGAGGGGGTGGGGGGACTTTTGCTCAGTAATTATTTGCAATGCTTCTAACAAGACTGTAAAACTAACTAGGAATGTAAAAATTATGTCTTACGTTGCACTTACCTTAACTCCCCTCCCCCTTCCACGAAATATAAACCTGTGGTAACCTACAGTTATGTCGGCAAACTGGCATGCATAGCTGATAGCGGCCATATCACACACTCTAACACTTGAAGTATCTATAGGTGGCGACACTGATTAAGAAATTCAAGCTCTTTCTTAAATCAGCAGGAAACAGAGTTGACTGAAGCCTAACACATCTATAAATTTGGCCCCGAAAAGTTTGTAAGGGCGCAATTGGTGTTCCTAATCAAGAAAAATCTTGAATTTCTTTACCAATATCGCCGTGCATAAAGTGTTTACCGTGTATATAATATGTTGTGCCTTGCGCATGTTCAATACGGACTTGGCGGGACATCGTTTTCACGAATAAGTTTCAACAGTTAGTCTAGCCGCCTTCCTGTCGCTTTTTCTATGTCTGCCTCTCGATTTTCTTTCCCTTTTTCAAGTTTGCTGGCATTCTCTAATAGTATGACCATGTACCAGCTAGCGCAACAAGCCACTCTTATGCACTTTATCGGGACCTTTCCCTCCCCACAGGTTAAATACAGAAAGCTGACTGTGTTTTAAAATACGGATATAGTGGTGCCAACAAACTAAGCATGGTTCAAGTAGAACCAGTGACATTTGTTAGGGTGGCAGCTGCCCAGAGCCAGGCCTCCTCCGCAACGCGAGCGGGCATAAGGCAAATCCCACGCGACATCCGCTGCAACGCGTCCCGAGGAGGCGGAAAATCCAGTACTCGTTGCCCAAGCAGGATATACGTAGTAAAGAAAGGCATTAAGCACGTGACCAATCTATTAAGAAATAAAATTTAGTTGCAACTGTAGTTTTGTTGGACTTTCCGGCATGCAACCCGAAGTGCCCGCTTTCAAATGTGGGAGACAAATGGCATGTCTTGATCCCCCACTTCGGACAGGGGGGAAGGGGTGATGCCAGTGGCCCCTCCTGCTTCCCCATCCTCCCAGTAAATAAGCCTATGACTAATATAATAACTTGTATTCATTCGTTCTCTAGTATTTGCTACACCTAATAGTGCGATATTAGAATAGAAGATAGTTGAACTTTCGCCAATGGCTGTAAACAGACAGTAATTGAATAAGAATACAACGTGGGAAAAAACGAGAAACGCAGGAAGATCATTATAAAGACTGAATTAAACGATATAAACAGGTGTCCTTAACTGTTCGTGTTATTCGACCAATAAAATACATATCCCTTGAAATACTGAAAACTGAAATATCCCTTGTAATTCTATATACCTGAGACGTCGCCCACTACACTTCTATAAAACAAAAATCACAACATGCGACGAAGAAGCGCCCGCTACGGTAAAGACAAGCAGGACACACGGGCTAACTTATTTACATAAGTTGCTCGTGCACACTTGGAACACATTACAGAGGCAGAACGACGTATTTTAAGTTTCACTATAGAGCTGTATCTTTACTTTATAGTGTGTGATCTCACATTGTCGATGTTTCTCACGAAATCACAGGTACCAGCGAAATACGGTAAAGAAGCTCCGCTAGGATATCTTTACGGAGCACACCGGTTATCGATCACTCTACAATTTTGCCCGTTCCTACTTTACTCATTTCACGCTTTATTTACTTCAAATCGTGTCAAATAATGCGAAGTGCGGGGAATAAGTGGCGATGGCCGTTGATATTACGGTATGCATTGTATTTTGCCAGTCCTAACCTAACGGCGGAAACTCGACTGCTAAAAAGGAAAGAAACTTTTGAAGAGTGAGAGGAAGGCGCAAGGACAGGTGAAACGGAAGGCAGTAGGTGGGATGTTAAAACAAAAAGACGCTAAGAAAGATTACGCATACATCGGAAATATGCGATGTTTAGTACCAGAGAAAAAGACGACGTACAGTTGGATAGGCCATCTAACGCCTAGAACAAGTAATCATGGCGCTCCAGTATACAAACATGGTGGATCACAAAGGAAAGGTAAAAGTTGAGCAGGCGAGGAAATTCGCTGACCTAAGGTGGGCTTCGAAGGTCGAAAAAAAGTCGGCCACTTGAAAACCCCTTTTGTTCAGCTCCTTGCCTACTTGGTTGATCAATACTGTCACGTGGTAGTGACGGCGAAGAAAGAAGCAGTACGGTGGAATACAAAACTAGCTTTTATTGGGCGAACCTGTGCCCACAAAACAGGCTACACTTATAGCACAACGAAAGCGGCGAACACAGTCGGCGATCGTCGAAAATCTGATCAGCGGGTCAAGCGCGTCGGATTTTATAGAGCAGTCGTCGAATGTTCCAGACTAATCGTTCGGACCCGCGTGCCTTCCATAAAATTCTACATCATTCGCGTCAGGCGAATAAATCGAATATGATGAAGATGACAGACGTCAGAGCAAATTATAGCTGTGAATGATACTTGCGATGGAGGCCTCTCAGCACTGTTTATATCAAAGGGAGCCAAATTTTTTTCACTATGCCAGACTTCCTTTTACCGGTTCGTACGCTGTCGTAGATTTTTCAAAAAAAAAGAGGGTATTCGCGAGAAACAAGAACTGCGGCGCTACCGTATTTCGACGCTAAATCAGAATAGCGCCGCAAATCGTTGAGCATAAGAAGCATCTCGCATATCTTCGCTGCAAGAGGATCCATACCTTGACACCATTTCCGTAATTGCCAGATTTTGGCTTCCGTTGTTCTCTTGCACTCAATCGTGACATTTGCAGGAACAAGTATTTGTCACATGCGCGATTAGCCATTGTCCAACAGAACTATTTGATACTGTGAGTTTTTTACAGGATACTATGTGATAACGTGCTATTTTAGATATATATAGAGGTAGAGCATTGTTTTAATAGCAAGCAAATACCTCAGAACGGAAGATAAATATGGGCGATCGGCGCGGCGCATACACTCTGGTATTGAGTGCAAGCCTGTTAATGAATATACTGCAGACGCTTTCCATCACATCGCATCAGTTCAGTTCAGTTCAGTTCAGTTTTATTTCCTTAAAGACCCCTTTGCTAGGGGTATTACATAAGGGGTGGGTACAGTTGAATATGCAAATATAAACACAGGTATACAGAAAAAATTGTACATGGGAGCTACATTTTCGCAAGTGCAAAAAAACAGAAATAATAACACGTGAAAAAGCAGGTTATTGATTAGCCAACAAGGACACATTTTCGAGAAACGATGTCGGGCAAGTGATTGCAGCTACGTAGTGGGGAAGGGCGTTCCAATCTGATGCTGTGCGGGAAAAAAAAGACGAGGAAAATGTAGTTGTGTGGGAGCGTGGGCGTAAGACTTGTAATGGGTGCCCAGTTCGTAGAGATATGCGTGCGGGTGGTGTGATATATGGCTCGTGAAATAAGGTACTGTAAAAAAACTTATGAAAGAGGCAAAGGCTAGCAGTAGCACGGCGACGTGCAAGGGGCTGTAGATCAGATTTTGCTTTTAAGGATGATACGCTTACGTCGTATGAGTATGAGGAATGGATGTATCTGACGACGCGGTTTTGAAAGGACTCGAGCTCGTTAACTAGATAGACTTGATATGGATTCCAGATGACTGATGCGTATTTGACTTTCGGTCTGATAACGGATTTGAAAGCTAGTAGTTTTACGTTTTGCGGGGCGTCACGCAAGTGTCGTCTCATGAAGCCAAAAGTTCTGTTAGCTGATGAAAGTATGTTGGAAATATGCGTACCCCAACTGAGATCACGAGAAAGTGTGACGCCCAAGTACTTAAATGATTCTACTGATTCTAAGGGAACGTTTACTATAGTATAAGAGGACAGGAAAGGGTTACGGCGACGGGTAGAAGATAAATGTTTACATTTGTTGGGATTAAGAGTCATCAGCCAATTTTCACTCCAGGACTGCACGTTGTTAAGACTTTGTTGTAAGGTGTTTTCGTCAGTAGCATTAGAAACTGAATGGTAAATCACGCAGTCATCGGCGAAAATTCGTATCTTACAAGATACGTGTTGGGGTAAATCGTTAATATAAATTTAAGAAAGAAGAGGACCGAGAACTGATCCCTGAGGGACTCCGGAAGTTACAGGGAGAAGAGTGGATGATTTGTCATTTACAGAAACGAATTGGTGGCGATCAGTTAGGAATGCTTCGAGCCATTTGAGTACGTCACTGTGTAAGTTCAAGAAGAAAGCTTTAGTAGTAAGTGGCGGTGAGAAACTTTGTCAAAGGCCTTTTCATAGTCCAGAAAAATAGCGTCAGTTTATTGGTTAGAGTCAAGGTTTACATGTAAGTCGTGTAGAAATAGAGCTAGTTGCGTTTCGGTAGAGAAACCCTTGCGGAACCCATGCTGTGCCGAATGAAAAAATTGATTCGCGTCCAAATTATTTATGATCAGGGAGTAGATGACGTGTTCCATGATTTTGCAAGGGAGACTAGTTAGAGAGATGGGTCGATAATTTAGCGGTGTGTTCTTATTACCAGAATTGTAGATGGGAATGACCTTCCCCACCTTCCAGTCGTGAGGCATGGAACCTGTAGAAAGTGACTGCGAGAATTTAAGACACAAAAATGATGAAGAAATATATTTTGTATTTTTTAGCAGTTTAGAGTTTATACCATCTATACCTGCTGAAGATGAAAGTTTAAGGTTTTCAATTATGCGCAAAACACCATCAGGATAAAACACCACGCTCGGCATGCTAGAAACTATGTTGCAGGGGACATTAGTCAATGGTACGTTATTATCATTAGAAAATACTGACGAAAATGCGTTGTTAAATATGAGTGCGCACTCAGTTTCAGGCACGATTTCACCCATATCATCAACAAGAGTTACAGTGCGTGTGTTACTTGGGTTAACAACTTTCCAAAATTTCTTGGGGTTGTCTGTTAACATTTTAGGTAAGTCATTATTGAAAAAAGACCATTTGGCATTGCGGACAGCACGTAAGTATTCACTCTCAGCGGCGTAATATTTATCCCATGAAGTTGGGTTTGGTTTAAACTTGGCACTACAAAAAAGTCTTTTTTTCTCATTTTCCAACCTTTTTAAATTGTTATTGAACCAGGGATTCTGATGATCCGCACGGAATGTTAGTTTCGGAATATACTTGCTTGCTAGTTAATTCATTTTATTTCTAAACAGTTCCCACTTGTCTTGAACAGATCGTTCATTGAATGAGGTTTCAAAGACGGCAAAAAAAGTGCATAATTCTTCATTTATGGCTTCAAAATTTGCTTTTTCATACCTATTGTGCAATTGTTTTATATTACAGAGCGAACATCGGCTCTAGCTGTGGCCGGCAGTGACTCTCCAGGAGACGAACGATGTATTTTCGCCGTCGTCTGTAGTGCAACGGGGTCACCGCATTCATGGGACGAAGATCCAAGTGTACTGTGCTTGCTTCGTTGCTTTTGAGTGTTTTGACGTGGCAAAATTAACAGCTCGCAGAATACATTCATGAGCACAATAAGTAAGATAGAGCATTCCTGATAGACATTATATATAATTTAAGGAAAAGTTATGTAGGTCCGGTGCATAGGTAGTCAAAGAAACTATGGGGCACACTTACTAAAAGTGCATGTTCAATGGTTTAACCTTTAACCTTCGTCAGAATGCTGCTGTATTCGGGCGAAAGCCGTGCCACGGCCGAAACGTTACGTCATTGAACGTGCAATTTTCATGAGTGTGCCCCTTCGTTACTTCAACTACATATATATATATATATATATATATATATATATATATATATATATAAATATATATATATATATAGAGAGAGAGAGAGAGAGAATTGCAGCACCACGTTAGCGCTCAATAAACCGCAAGGATGAAGCACAATGTGTGAGGGGCCACGGTCCTGCGAGCGCTTGCAAGCTCGCAGAAATGCGCATTGCATTTCTATCTCTAAGCTATTCATGTAGCTCAACGGACAACGATGGTTTTATAATAATTTGAGCATTTTCTGTGTGCGAATGTGCTCGTTGTATGCCGACACGAAGCTCTACATGAAGGCATGAAAACTATCTGCCTAAGCATGGCATAGCGATTCTTTTGGAACTTCGTGATGTATTTCTTCGTTTTCAGAAAACTCTGCGGTCAAAATGCCAAATGTAAGGGAGTGTTTTCAAGGTAAGACACGATATATGGCTAAATGAACTCGTAGGAAGTTGATTTCTTTTTTTTACATATTTTATGAGATTTAACATTTTCGTTGGGCTCCGTAATGTGGCCAAAGTTTCTATGTACCACATAACGCTTACATTAAACATGAACTTCAACTACAACACCGAAAAATTTAAAAAAAAAACATCGCTCCCTGCAGCTCTCCTAATCGCATGTATTCGTAGTTTCGTCGTTGCCATTACAAAATGCATCTGACCTCACGATGAAAGTTTATTTCACGTTGCACGAATCCCGCAACTGGTCGCACAAATACGCGATACGTCGGCGTGCAGGACCACCGCAACTAATCCGACGGCTGCTACTTCCGCGAACTTCCCTCCGATAACATGACCTCCCTGGAAAGGAAGCTACGGCGAATGGCCACGCTACACAAGAGCAAAGCTGGACGTGCCCCAGACGAACGCGGAAGTTTGGCTTCCAGGTTGGATTGCGAGGTTTCCTTGCCTTGAAGAGAATCGGGTGTCTTTTCCAGCAAATGCAGAAAGTGAACGAGGAATTCTGCACTGGTACCTCTGGCGACCTTGTTGGAAAAACTTCCGATACGATCATGCTCAGCCGCCTAGTGTTCGCAGTCGCACCACAGCTCCGCAACCACTCCCAGGGAACAGCCAAGCGGCTAGCTCCATCGAATTGCTTCGAAAGCGTCATCTACCGCTAACTCTTTTTCTGCCGAACGAAGTTGCCGAAACTCGAGCTAGCCGTATTTGACGGAGATCGCCATGAGTGACTTGAATTCTGAAGCTAATTTCAATATGCCCTAAATACGAACCATTGGCTGAGAGCGCATTAAAGTGGTGAGTTTTCAAACATGATTGGCTGCGTCTGCAGTGTGCGGACTGCCGGCAAACGATGAATGCAACATTCTGGAATTCTTTGAAATAGATTTTGTGATATCCAAACCATTGTAAAAAAAGATTCTAGACCAGTTAAGATCGGCCATCGATTTGAAATCTGAAAGCACAAGGCTTTGGAAGCTTTATGACCAGGAATATATACGTATATATATAGGTGAAGGAAAAGGAAAGGCAGGGAGATTAGCAAAGGCTGTACCCTGTTCGCTATCCTACACATAGAAAAGGGTTAAGGAGGAAATATAGAAAAAAGAAAGGTATGACAAAGCAGAAAGAAAAAGTCAGTATGTACATATTCGTAGTGCCTGTTCACTGATGGTCACAGCTGGATGGGCAATTCAGTCGCCTTCAAAAAGCACAAAAGGGCTTTTGGGGCCTTGCAGATGCCTGAGTGCTTCGGTCAAGGCCCACACCATTTTCTTTCTAGAGTGGTTGAGATCAGCCGTAACTCGCTTGCAGAGTACTTCATTGAGCGCTGAAGGATGGGAAGTGGCACAGAAGGTGCTGTGACGTTTCATGAGAGGCGGAAGAATTGCATGCGACGCTGTTAACGATTGCGATTAGGGAATAAATACTGGTGAAGGTGACGCCCAACAATATGGCACGGGACCAATTGAAGTACTGCTCACTCAGGCTATGGCCTTCAGGTACTATCAACTCATGTAGGCGAGTATTGCATCGACAAGTCCATGAAACAATGAGCGGCACATGAATTTCAAGGAATTATTGCCGCCTGGATATTGAGTATCGCGAACATGTGGCACTACATGAACACTACATGTGAACATGTAGTGTTCAGTCTCGAGCTCGTGACACCACAGAGAGCCCACTCGGCCAACAATGACCATCAAACACCAGCTGGCGCCCTTTCGATGCAGTACGTCATGCAGATATGGGCAACTCAAGGACATCTCTGTACTGTCCAGCGCTGCACGACACCGCCGACTGCCAAACAAAGACCTATCAGACTTCTGCAGCTTCCCAGGCTCTGAGCTTATATACTGCGACAGTTGGTTATTAATCCAGGTATACGTACGCAATTTCAGTGTTTCAAGCGCACCGTGTGCATACAACATGCGCATCCTCCAGCGCTTACGCAGTATTCACTCTATTTTTTTTTGTTCTTTTCCTGCTTCCTTTGCATTGATTCCTCGTGGAAAGGATCAAAACGGAAGCTTGTCTGGTCCACATCCCTACCGTTTCTCGCCATGTTCTCTTTCTCTTTCACAAACCTGTGTGAACACCCTCAACTCGGAGCAACGCCGAAAATAAGTCAATAACAGTGGTAGCGGTACGACGACGGTCATGGCGGTGGCATGGTGACAATGGCACTAGGACCACGGTATAATTACGGTGATGGAATGGCAATGTTGTCGACAACGAGACACGTAGCCGTCGATGACAGTGACAAGATACCAAGACGATAGCGGCGGGACAATGCATCTACAGTCGCAACAAGATATTACATGCGGTATACACGTTATATGCTAAACAGAAGGTGAATGAATGAGCCCTTGATTAAGTTTAACTCCATTAAAATTACAGCGAACGCTACTAATGAAGATAAACAAATAGCCTCTACACATCTGGTCTCTACCCACCCGGTCACCTTAACATCACTCGAGTGCAAAGTCAAATCAATGATACTTCTAGACGCAGGGGGGCAAATAAAACGTCACATTTCCGTCATTTGCTATCGATTGCTGTCAACGTCCACGGCATTCGAAGTCTTGTCACGCTGCGATGTGTGTTGTGTATTCAGATTTCTACAATAATGCATGACACTGGAAAATGATACCGCAGAAATTTCTCAATTTGACCTTTTTTTTAGAGGGGTACGCATACACAGATGCAACACGAATTTTTTTATACCCCAGCTGCATCCTGACCGCAGAAATTTCCACGACATCGGAGCTGACAGCATGCGTGGCGTGTGGTAACTCTCATTGAATATATGCACAATGTGGTACTTCTGTAAGCACAGGGAGCACCTTAACTACCATGCTCCAAGCGTCGAACACGCTTCCCTACACCGGACTTGAAGGTTCGTAAGTTGTGCGGTGCACTTAATAGGCCAGAAAGGCAGCTTATGAGGAAGAATGAGGATTCATTCAAGACTACAGGCTCACTTTGGCTATACGCAGGCGAAGTAGGAGCTACAATGGACAGTCTTTTATGCAAAGTTGAGCTCTTTTATTTCTTTGTCAAGAATATGGCTTAGGCTTATAGTAACGTCTTGAAAGCACACCTAAGCCCCTTACGCCTAAGCTGCTCTTACCCTGTTAAAAAGTAAGGCCATGTCATCCCTAGCCGATGACTTTGGGGATGGCTACCTATATACTCATAATGCTTTTCTTCCTTCCACTTCCTATTTTATCTGCCATGGACACACATTTTATGCTGAGAACTACTGTCGACCATAACCTCTCTCTGTTGACTTCGGCCCTTGACCCCAATGACATTGCCAGCGAAATGATTTCCACCTTGCTTGAGCAACTGATTCAGCCCTTTAACTTATTTTAATTACGTCCGAAACTCACGAAACGTATCTTTGTTATAAAAGGGGGAAAGCGTTTCGCCGGTGAAACACAGGACCGACCTGACAACTTATCTACCGCTATCCCCGACTTCATGTGTAGCGATACTGATGCAGAAGCATGCCTGTCTCCGACTAACATGTTGACTTGAGAATCAGAAGGCTCTTCGAGCATTCATGACCGACTTTCAGCAATGTTTGCGTGCCAAAGTTAATGTCATCTACTTGGTAATTAACAATGAACCACAGCGCATATATGATTTTTCAATTTCTATATTTCTTAACGTTACCATAGCGTGCGATTGTGTGATACAACGTTCAATAATTTCTCATTTTATGACTATGAGGCAAACAGGACAACGTCACCGCTTTGTACTCTCATTTTTAGTGGCTGCACACTGTAGGCGAAGTTAGGCAATATTCAGTAACTTGAATGCAATAGAAGCTCCTGCCGCATGGTAAAATCCATACACGATGCCATTTAATGTGACCGTGCCTAGGTTACACGATGCCTTCAAAAAACTGCGCAAGATGATCCCAGTACCGATATACAGCCACGCCATCTGTACTGGGTTCTCGGCTTATGAGTATAAGCGGCTGGAAAGGATAGCTCAGGTTAGGGTTCTGATAGTGCAGACTTTTCTTGCCCCGATAAGCTTAGCAATCTCCCGGATGTTTATCGAAAATACGCCAATTGAACATGTGTGTCGGCGCTGTTATGCGGGCTGGGTGGCCTCAGAAGCTACGGGTTTGCGTCCTGTTTTGCTTCACTGTTCGTGTCGTCTTGTTGGACCGTCTCGCACTGCGCTTCGAATGATGACGCACTGAACGACATACCTATGGATATTAGTTTTCTTACAAGCTGCTCAAAAGTGGCACAGGTGCACAGTTTTTGCCGGAAATCCCCGCAAGTCTAGATCTACATATAACCAAAAAATAGAATGCTCCTCCTCATGAAATAAGGCAAAGTTATGAATGACGTATCAATTAGCGACGGATGGATGGACGGACGAATGGCCAATCCAAATTGGGTTTTGAGTTCTTAACTTATATCTCAGTGAAAACGTCCACTCCGAAGAAAACAAGGCTCGGCTAAAGAAGAAGAGGCATTGTTTTCGGTGACTGACACCGGCTCACTTCGCGAAAAAGTGCAAGAGGTGCGTTCGCAGCCACGGTTACAGTCCGATACGTTGAAATGCGATATGAATTAGGCATCGAATGCATATGCCACCGGGACCACCAGTGAATCTCCTGTTTCGGACATCTTTAACATACTACGCCACTATCCCAAGGCTAACGTTTCTGGAGTGTTAAACTTGGATGAACCTAAAAGTTCTGCCCCGTAGGGTAAGCCAGAGTAGCTTCGTATTGAAGGACGGCGGCAGAAGACTTAGCCGCAAAGTAACCGGCAAATAATCGTCTACAGTAGGAATATTTGAAGCCAAGACGAAAAATATTCGGAATGGAGTTCGCACCTTCCACTACGTTGCGATCGAAGCACTGGATATTGACTCGTGCGCATTCCCTCTCATGACGTCCAATCATCGACGAAAAGCGATGCGATTCCATGGTCGACCATGGATTCTCTTGTAACCCTGAAGACAGGAGCAGCATCTGCATTTTGATTAGCTTTAACTTCTTTTGGAAGAGCGTAAATATAGCCAGGTGGACACAATTGACTCCGGTATGAATGGTATACACAAAAGAATTGATTGATCAGTTCAGCGTCCGACATGAGCCATTTCATGAATTTGTAACTGCTCTAGTGTCACTGTGTCATGCTCGTGCATCAAAAGATACCATTCGACGCTGAACCCGGTTAATCTGAGAGCCAGAAAGGACCTGAATCAAAGATCGAACGCAGCCTTCAAACCTTGATTCCCTTCTAGGAGGTTTCATTAAGAAACGCTCATACATTTTAAATAAGAAGAAATGCTCGCACTACTTGAGAATGCATGTAAAAGTGCGGGTCCAATTCGACTGCGACAGTCAAATGTTGCCGAAACGCCAGACAAACCGCTGAAAGCAAAGGAGGGTTTCTGAAATTAGAAAGAAACACGAAGCAAACGCAAAATACTCTACCACAAAACCGCAAAGTCGAACAACGAGCAAGAAGGTTCTGCATAACACTACGGCCAACCGACCAGAGAGCGCTTCATAATGAAGAAACTAAATCTTCGAATGGATGTCACACACAAAAAGGCACAACAATTCGATAAAGTGAACGAAGTGTATTGCACAGCTACTGTTGGATGTCGCCACATAATGGAAGTAAAGCGTCGGAACACTATTTCTCATAACATATTAACTCCACGATTATTGAGAATATATCATCGCTAAATTGCAGGACACCGCTGCACTGGCGTCTGCGTGCTGGTGAGGAAACCCAGCTGCCAGGAGGATACTTCTTCCAAGTCAAATTACCACGAATATCAAACAGGACACTGCAGTTAAGCATGACGATATGTATCAACTGCAGTAAATCTGTAGTTGTGGAAGCAGTGCAAGCCCGAGTTGCACGTAAAACTAGGCGAAGATCAGGCTTACGTACGGGAAACTCATAACAAGGTCTCTGGAATACATAGCCACCAACGTCGAAGAAGACGCAACAATAAGCTGTAGCAGCAACGGAATCCATTCAACACAACAAACATAAAAAGTTGAAGACAGCATTGTTTGTATTCCTCAATCACTTTATGTCATGTGCTAAAGACAGCTCCATCAAAAATAATTTCAAAAGGTTAGAAATTAAATGACTGACGAAATATGTTTTCTACCAGACTAGGTAAACCAATTTTAATGAAGTTTATTGTCGTAGAAATCATGCCTCACGTCATCACCACTACTTTTTGAACGTGTGGAGTGCTCACGCAGCCATAACGAGTGTGACTATCTAGCATAGCCTGATACCGACAGACTTCAGTAGTTGTGTTGGAACATCGCCGCTAAGAAGAATGTTGTAGAGTTCCCCTGGCATCGTACTTCCTCATGGACTAAACAACACAGTTCATTCGCAGACCGCCTGTGCTCTCAACATCGTAGTTACGGCAACAATTCAGCTCTGACTACCCCTAAAAGCAACCTTCACTTCTAAAGTGAATGTGTGAGAATAACGTTATCCTTTAATATGATTATTACTATTAGCATCGCATCCCACTGCTGAAAAAGAAGGCTACACAAGTGTCTTGCGAGAGTTTCAAGCTTAGTTTCTTTTTCTTTTTTTCACACACAATCTGGAAGAAAACTGAGTAATGACCTCGAATCTGGGAATTTCTGCCCTTCTACCAGTGACGAACCGCGAACACTTTTTGCGCTAGCCGAATTATGACAGCGGGACTCGTCCCTGACCTGGTTGGTGACCTACGGAAAGATGTGCGATTTAAATTCACCCCTACTGAGATGCAGCTTGGCTGCTCTATCATTTAGTTCGGCCATGCTCTTATGACTTCCGGCAATGCCGGAATGTCAACGTTCAGTGAGCGATTACTCTCACTCTGTATGTCCTAATCAAGCTTGGCAACATTAACATCCGGGCCAGCCTTCTGCCAATAGTCAACACTTCTTGTCAAATCTTCAGCAGAATCGCGGACTCCTGAGCGGTGAGGTGCTTTCGTGATCTGCGATATCTATTACAAATCATCTGCAAGGAAGGCAATGTTGCCTTCAATATGATTTCTTTTTCAGGGCAGGACACAATTAGAGACTTAAACTGTTTGCCACAAACCAAGTTAAAATTTCTTGATCTACTTTGCTAATCATCGCTTCACTTGTAGCTGCACTGCGTCACCTTTGCTTTCTGACGCCATCTTTGACCTGTTGTTTGAGAACTGTTCAGCACTACAAAGCTGGGCAGGACAACATTCAAGCTGCACAGACATCAAAAGCAGCGTGTAACAGGGATAATAAAGCTTGATTATATTCATTGCAGCTCGCCAAGTCTTGCAACGAAGCGCTATGGAATGACCAGTTGAATTCGCAGTCAGAATTTTGGCCTTTCGATTGCCCTACGTTTAACGCAATAGTTTGCATCCTGGGCCTGTAATTAAAATTAAACTTCCAGCGAAAGGCAGTCGGAAAGCACAATTGCACGACGTGTCTGTCAAGGGCGACGCAGAACTATGAATTTTAACTAAAGACGTTCAAAGAAACTGTGACCAACCTTCGAAATGCAGATGAGCTGAAGGTGACGTGTTCCCTGTGGCGCGGGCAAAACGAGGAAATGCCACTCGATGAACGCTGAAGATTGCCAGGGTCACTTAAATATCCACAATTCATCGAGCACTTTTGCTATATAGCACCGCCGGTCATCGGTATTGAGTTCCAAATGCAGCATAGCTGCACTACAGCAGCAACGAAGGCGCCGCCGTAATATAGCACGTCACAGGTTGCGTGAATCCGGTTTCGGCAGCTGCAAAAAAATACGTTAGGTCTGAGTGCAACCTGGCCGCTCTGGGCTGCCTCTGTTACAAAAGTATACGTCCGTAAACAGCGTTATGAACACAAGTTCTATTGTCATTGCACTGTAGTCCCGCTTCTTACCTTCCTTCATGCCGTATCTTATCTCTTGTCGGTACATAAGGCGCACCGGAGCCCTCGCCCATTGGCCATGCGACGGTAAGTACGACGAGTGGCCCACAGCGACAAACAGCTTTGAAACGACCCACCGGAAGAACGTATGCACTCCAAAATAACCCCCACCTATCCAAGAACAAGGATTCTTAAGGCCAAGAAGGTTTGTAAGCCCTATCCCTCCTGACGGAGCCAGAGTCCAACTGGCTTTACCCCATTTTCTTCTTTCCCCGGTGACAATGTTCGGATTTATATTGTTGTGGGCAAACCACATTTATAAGCGCCGCCACTCAATATGCCTTTTTCATACGTGTTGTACAGGTGCTTTTTTATTGTTCTTCTATTGCAAATTCTGTGCATTGTAGGTAAACAGTTTCACAAAAGAGTAGTAGCTTCTAAAATCAGTGCAGAAGACATAGGGAGAGTATCTTTTTCAAGGCACGCAACTCCTGTGGGGGTAAAGTAGAAATTCGGTGGTAACGACTCTTCAGCTCGAGTTCGCTTACTTTTTAATAGTTAGTGCAGGTCAGAAATAGAGGGCGCTAAATTAAAGGTGGGTCAGCGCTGAAGGCACATCAGTAGGATCTGAACTGTGACACTACCAGCATATTGGAAACTTTCGTCCTCACATTTCACTGAGAAATAGGATGTTTCTCTATATAATTTTCTCCCACATGATGATAGCTAACTAATATGAAGAACGCGCAACCGCTGACTCCTGTTGTGCCTAAATGCTTTTTTCCCTGCTCCTAGCCCTTCAAACTTGTTTCCGACCCCACACACGTCGCTCCCAGTGTAGCTGTTCCTGCGCCGTACCATCACAAATGCGGAGGAAGTTTCTCAGAGTTCTGGTCTCCGCAGTTACCAGTCTGGTGACAGCCAGATCTATGCTCCCCAGATACTTCATATAAGTTCCACTTCCTTACGTAAGTCTTCATGGTGCGCCGATAGCACCCATTCGCATTTACTGTGGTCTCCTACTTTGCTTTATAGTGTTTTACGTTGGAAAACAAAGATCCGATTGTGACGCACGCCATAGTAGAAGACCCGCGATTTTGACAACCTGGGGTTCTTTAACGTGCACCTACATCTAAGTACACGGGTCTTCCTGCAATTCGCCCCCATCGAAATGCGGCCGCCGTGACCGGGATTTGATCCCGCGACCCCGCGCTTAGCAGCGCAACACCAAAACCACTAAGTAACCACGGCGTGTGCACGGTATTAGAAGCAGAGCCCATTAATGTTTCTGCTTTTTTCACCACAGCAATGTCAAAACATTCGGGCGCTCTTAGAGTAAAGCTACTGTTGGCGATCTTTACGCGTGAGCACATGCCGCGCCTGCGAAATAAGCGAAATTATTTGTGTCGCCGCGAGGAAAGCGTTGCGCTCGAGGAGGAAGGCGCCTGGAGGTAGAGAAGAGAATCGCGCACCGGGGATAGCATAGAGTTTCTCACTATAACACCTAGAGGGAAATCTGGCGCCACCGTCTATGGGAGTTTCTTAAGGGGGCACCGTGCCGTCATGGGAATGACGGTATATGTGTCTGCGAGGCTCGTGTTGGCTGGTGTTGTAAGGGGCTTCGTCTAAAAAGTGGATATGGCTACACAAATAACGCGTTCTCCAAGTAAAATCTTCATAAAATGTTTTCATTCACGCATATTGCATCTTTACTCACCTGCAATGCATGATCAAGAGAATAAAAGCAAGAACAGACGACCAACTGTTTCAAAGCGAGCGCGAACCTTGTCGTCTGGCCTCCAACTTTAGCGGCCCGCTGATACTTTTTACGTAACATATAGTCGTACACGCAATAACAAGTTTTCATAGTTAAACAAAACATGTTTTGCGTAATAATAAAGCTAAAACAGCTTTTCACGTGCTGTTTTACTAGAAAATGAATCATTGTGACAGACGGAACGGTGCTTGCCAAGCGCGTCTTCGAGGTGTCCTCTGTCCCCGAGAACGATGCCAATCCGAAGTCACAATATACCGGCATTCCCATGCATACCACAGCGCAGCAGCGCCAGATTTCTCTCTAGGTAAGGTAGTGAGAAACTCTATGGGGGATAGTATGGAAGAGCGCGCTGAGCGCGCGACAAAGCAACGCCACCTAGAGGAAAGTCTACGTGGCGTTGAGAAAAGCGGGGAAAGAGAAAGGAGGCGACGCGTCGCGGAGGAGGAGGGTAGGCGGAGGCACGCTGGTTTGACATCCTCTGGAAGTTGCTGCGGGTTTTGTGTGTGCTACGGACGTATCCGGTTCGTTTCGTGATCAAGGCCGAGCGAAACGGACGGACCAGCTAGCGACGCCACCAGAAGTAGGCCGATCGCGAGTCGACCGAATCAGAAGTCGTCGCCAAGCGCCAGGCACAAGCTAAACAAGTCAGAAAAGAGGCGTGGGCTCGGCGTGCCCAGGAGACTTCAGAGGAGGAAGAAGTAGAAGAAGGGTGAAATGAATACTGTGAATCGTACAGTACCAAGTGGCTTGAAATAACAAACACTCTGCATTTCCTTACGGTGACTTACGAACTTTTCGAATGGTACTTTGCACTTTACAAAAAATCAAAAACGGACATAAAACATACAAAATAAACAATAAGCCTTAAAAATACCGCCATACTTACGCACAGTGAAGGCGTTTTTAAAAGGCTCTACGCGCAATGTACCAAAAGGGAATAGTACCCATAAGCTTGCGCATAACCCGCGCTCACGAACTGAAACGTTACTGTAATTTTTTGTCGCTTAAATGAAAACCCTTCCGTTGAGCGGAACCCAATTCTCAGTCCCTTCGAGTTATGTATAAGCGGAGCTACCATATGTCAAAGTGAAGTGCACGACATCCATTCAGGGATTATGAAAGACCTCTTTCACGGCTAAGAATATCTAAATTGTCTCCTTCTTTTTTCAACAGCAATTGGTCCGAGGGGGTCGCTTGCTGAAACTGCATGTATTATTATTATTATTATTATTATTATTATTATTATTATTATTATTATTATTATTATTATTATTATTATTATTATTATTATTATTATTTGTTTTGAACACATATATACAATTGACAGGAAAGGGAAAGCGGAGAGCAGGCTGCAATTAATTGCCACCGTAATGGGCACAACGCCTACCTACTCTTCAGAATGGACGTGACAGCAACACAGAAATAGAAGATATGCAGGAGGAGAGGAAAGAGGAAAGGAAGAGCAACAGGACAAATCTAAAGAATAAACACAACACAGTACAGATCAAACACAGTAGGGCCGGTCACTGAATATCACGCTATTACACAATGTTCAATAGAATAGTTTCGACACTACAAACGTGAAGCTAAGTTAGTTAACTCTAGAAAAGTAAGTAGATCGAGATGAGCCTGATCACGTTTAGACGCACGGGCACTGGGGTACCAACATTCGTCGGGTGTCGTGCACCGCAGGCCAAGGAGATGATAGTCTCTCACTGGCGACATGCGCTGCGCACTGAAAGCAGGACCCTCCAATACAAGGTGCAGAAGTGTCTCGGAGCAGCCACAAGACGTGCACGATGGACTGGCCACACGTCCTTGTCTGTAAAAACGTTCGCGCGTGCTCACGCAGCCAACCCTCAGCTTGAAGAGTTGCGCTCTAGCGCGACTAGGCAAGCCTCGACCGCCAACACGGGGCGGGAACGTTCCTTTGGCGACGCGCTGGTCTGGATGCTGTTTGTGTAGGTGGCGACGAATTAGCAGATGAGCGTCATCAAGCTTGCACAACATTTCTGGGCAGTCACAGTTGTTATGAGTGCAAGTTTAAGCCAGTCGATCAGCCTCTTCATTTCCGGCGATTCCTACGTGTGAAGGTATCCATTGAGCAACCAGAGATACCCCACGTGATGAAATTTTGCTTGCAGAGTCAGTAACGCTGCGCACAATTGGGCAATCAATCTCACTGCGTTGTGACCAGCTAAGGGCAGCGTGGGAGTCCGCAAAGATGGCAATCTTCGATGTGGCTAACTCCTCTTGCACGTATTTCAATGCAACAATAGTCGCTGCTAGCTCCGCAGCTGTTGACGAAATTGGATGAAGTATTTGAAAGGTACGCCTACTTGAGTCGAAGGGCAGAAAATCGCTGCAGAGGCGTCTTCCCCGTCGCTGTGTACAAATGCATCTGTGAATACTTGAAGATAACTTTTCTAACATGTGAGACCGAGCCAATTTTAATATTGCCGCATGTAACGAAAACCATGTTCTACCCCACAGCCTTAATTTGGTATGGCTTGGTAGTGGAAAATCGTCATTACTCGTTCACGCATGTGTGCAGTGCACAGATGGCACCGTAGCCACGCCATGCATGACGCAGTCATAGCTCGGCAGTACGCTTACCGATCGGAACGGGAGTTGTCCGGTTTAAGTGAGCTCACTGAGCCATAATAGGTATAATCCATAAAGCTCCAACCTGCGCTCCTCACGAGCGATAAGGCATACAAGCGTGTAATCTTTTATTGCAGAAATTTCACGCTTTATGCACGTACCCATGATCTTTTTTCTCGGGGGGGGGGGGGGGTGGCATGGGGGGCAACCCTCAAGGAGGTAATTTTTCTATGCAAATGAGGGGCGGGTCTACTTTTACTAGTACAAACGTTAATAATTGCCACCCATCACTATAAGGGCTCGTAAATCCGCAAAACAGAAATGAAATAAGGGCATCTCATGAGTACACCTGTGATATACACCTCTACTTGGCAAACCAGCAACCACGTCAACTTGACTCGGGCAGGAAAGAAACGCAGGAAGGACACAGCCAAGAACAATTAGACAAGCGAAAGCGTAAAATAAAGATTTCTAGTAGCGCTTTTCTAATGAGCTTTGGAGGAATTATAATAAAAGATATATTTGCGCAAGAATCACAGTTATTTTGGGTCCCTCGTTTGCTGCTCTACCAAGTGAAGTTTTCATATAATAACAATTACCAGAGGGTACACTGGTGGTAGTGTCTACGGGAGCTGCAATGGGAGCGGTTGAGCCAGCTTGGGAATTATGGGAAGGACATGGATTTGCCTAAACTTCGTTCTTCCGGCTTCATACGGCTTCGTGACTTTTTGAACCCGTCATTTTCAACAATGTACTGCGTAGAAAATAATTAAATAAACATTATTCGATTCGAACACGGGACCTCTAGGCTCAGATGCCCGATATTAAAACCATTATGCCACGGAGGCATGCATCGACAAGTCACATATAACACCCTTATTAATTTATCGCGAGCATGCCAGTGCCTTGAGACGCTAGGCGCGTTTCTTTTTTACCACCTCGACAAGCTGAGCCATTGCAATTAGCAGCGATTGCTTGTGTTCGCAGTGTCTTCAGCAATTGGTAAAGTATACATTGCTCTTGAAATTAAAGACAATGAACGCATACAAAGTGTACTAGGCGAATCCACAAGAACGATCCAAGTTTAGACAAATCCATGTACTTCCCATCATTCCCACGGTAGCTCAGCGATTGAAGTGCCAGAGTTCCCTTTAGTAGATTGTAGGAAACAATATATGCCAAAACCGACTAGTATTGTTACTTGGGAAGTTGTTTAATGAAGCGTGGCCGCCACTCGCGTACAACCGCGTAGAGTGCCCGACGCTGTGGTTCTAGACGTACTGCGCCCACCGCGGAAGGTTAGAAAAACACCCAGATAAGCACAGCAGAGATGTGCCTACGTCGGGTGGTTCAGCTGGTAGAAGCGCCATTCAAAACACACGGAATCATTCTCCACTTCCGGCCACGTTTTCTCTACTTCCTTTTTAGTAAGAAGATTTTCATCCATAAATATATTCATGAACAACTGCTAAATTTGTTAATTTTTGTTTTTCCTTCCTGTTCGGCTGTTGAGTCGTCTCTCCCTTAGTAGATCGCTTTTTTTTTCAATTTCTTGCGACTCTTGTTTCCCGTTGCCGCTTTTGCACGAAAAGTACTATACAGTTATGGGGAAAACTAAATGAGGTAAGGGTGACATTCATATTGCTTATGGGTTCGACGGTTATTGCAGGGTTTGATTGAAATTTTGAAATATTTAGGCATGACTATGAAACGTACATCTTTGAAAAAATGTCAGTGGGTCCTTTCTAGCGGCAGTACCTTCTGATTTCGAAACAACCATCGAAATACTAGAGAAAGACAAAAACATTCCGCCATTATTTGACTGGGAAAGTATCAGCTTTGACCGCCGACTAGCTGTCAAGTCCCAAGATTGATTTGGCGGCGCTTTAGGAGTGGTGGCGTGGCGGGGGGGGGGGGGGGGGGGAGTAGTATGCCGCCTAACTTCGGGGGGTGGAGGGGGGGCTTGGTACGTGCAATGCGCGTCCACCACTTTTGACCACGTAAGGCCCACTCTCAAATAAGGAGTGAGCGCGATTGCAAGATTAGACCGTTGGACCCTTACTGGGCGCATCAAGTTAATCATGCAAGATTTATCATGCGTGAATAAATGTCATGCGCCGTACTTTGTGTGCACCCGATGCACGTGTACCATGCAACAGGTGGACGTTAAAGAACCCCAGATGGCCAGAATTATTGCGAAGTCCCCCACTGCGGCGCACCTTGTAATGAGATCGTGGTTTCGGCACGTAAAACCCAGAATTAATGGATTAATTACTTTGGTATGATCGCGTAGAAGAAAGAAGTCAATGCTCGATAATGAAAGTGTCGCTCGTGTGCGCAGATGAAGTTGTCGGTTCACGCGTGAAGCAATCAGAGCTAAATTTAACCTTGTGTAGGTACATGCATCTCGGGAGCGCGTTTTTCCATCACAGCGAGAATGGTCGGCTTGCTTTGAGAGAGCTACTATACTTACTTTTATACCTAGTATGCCATATTACGCATAAACTCGTGTGATGGTGCCCCTCCTCTGTGAAGATTAGTTAACTCGTTCTAGCAAACAAACGGCGCTTCCAGGCACCCTGTACTCTCGTCTATATTGCCGTTTACAACTCTGTGCGGCCGTCTGGCTCAGTTTGGGCCAAATAGGGCGTGTCTGAGCGGCCAGACATCAAGTGGTGGCCTAGAACGTGAACGCGTTAAGTGCCAGACAGCCACTTGATTATCCGCCTTACATTCTTTAAACGGGACGCCGATTAACTAAAGACATCGCATTATGTTCTCGAATAAACATAGACAAACGCGAATTGCTTGTTGGGTAGATGAGGCAACTCTATATTTTTGGCTGCTATATAAATGTGTCTCTCCGCGGCGGTAAACATTGGGACTCGAGTACGGCCCCAAGTATATTTTGGCGCACATCCTTGAATTCACATGGCTGAATTTGTTTTTGTTGAGCAGAGCCGACTGGTTACTCACTTCGCTGCTAAAGGGGGACACAGATTATAATGCAGATGACGTTCCAGAGGTCTGCCCCTCCCCCAAAAAAGTAAAGCTTAGCCCAAGTACATGAACCACAGCGACTGAATTATTACATTTGTCTATAAAAAATTCCATCAAGAACACTTCAGGATGCTGTAACCCTGGCTATTCCATCTCAATATCGCATTATACATGTTCTATTCAGCATCTATGCAAGGATTTTCAATTATATATATACATATCTGCACTAAGGTTAATCGCAGTTGGTTCTTACAATTCCACTCGAAGTATTGATGATAATAAAGAGTAATTCCCATCTTGTTTCACTTTGAAAGCTCTTTTATCTAAAGTAACAAAAGAGAAAATATTTGCACCTATCTTTGGAAAAGAAGACGATTTGTGAGCCGCAATTCTTGTTTACTTAATTTCGTACCATATTTTGGTTTACTACTTTCGAGCGAAGTGTCCACGTGAGTGCGCATTAATTTCCCTTTGAACTACTAGCAAGTAAAAACATATGGCTTCATAAATGATCTATCGAAGTCCCTGCAATGACGTTAATAACAATAAATGAATAATAGTACAGCAGGGTTTCTCTCAGGGCCCACAATGATAATTTATCAAACTAATACTGGTGCTCATCAGCAGTTTGTGAGGTTGACGAGTGGACAGTTTTTTGCACAAATTTGCCGCTTGCTCGAATATGCCCCCTGCGTTGTGAATGGCATATGCAACGTTTTACAGTGGTGCCTGGTATAGGTAGTTCCCGGTGACATTCGCATCAGAGCAGCATTATGTAGTAGTCCCAAGCAAATAACCATCAAGCATGAGAAAAAAGAAGGCACCAAGGGTCAAACGTCTCCGAACCTGGTCCTTCATTCCAAAGTTAATGCCCTGGGGAAAAGCACTATCAGGGTTCCACTTTCCATGTTTTCTCTTTCTTGGCTTCACTACACTGTATTTTGAGTGCACCTTAATCTACAACCTACATTCTCTATCCTCTCTGTGCCACTAGACTGCATTTGTCACTCCCATGTTGGTGCTTTAGTAGGCCACCGGTTATTTGCTGTATGCCTTACATAACCTGCCCAATTCCACCTCTTTCTCAGCCATCACCAACCCAGAAAGCTACGCGTGCTTGTATGACTATTATAATGTCAACGGACTTTAGAACAGGCTTATGTACACCCTGTGTCTACTACTGTGTGTATGAACTGTGTATCTCTTTCAACATTTCTTTTTTCTTTCAGGCCATCATCTCCATTTCCCCGTGCGGGATAGCCCAAATGGACGTTGGTCTGGTTAACCTTCCTGCTTTTCCTCGTTTTCTCTCTCTCTTGCTCTTCCTTTCGTAACCTCATATGAATACCAGACACTCGCCTTTGCTCTCTAATCCATCCTGCTATCTTTCTTGCCTCTGAACTCCACGTCTATCATTAACCATTTTACCGCACGTTGCGTGGCCCTTAGGTTCTTCTGAAATTCTACGTCACTGGCACAAAAAGCGATTCGTGCACTGGTACACTACTTGAAGTGCGCAGGCTTGAGAGACCATTTACAGCGCCCCTGAGCATCCTCTAACGTGCGCTCACTGCTCACTCTTTTCCTCTTTCTTTTCCCCCTTCCCTTACCCCCGTGCAAGGTAGCAAACCGGACACTCAACTTATAGAGATGCATCAGTGTTACTAAACCTCTTGAAGACGTTAAATTTAGTTTAGTTAGTTATTTAGTTAGTGCTATTTATTTATTTATTTATTTATTTATTTATTTATTTATTTATTTATTTATTTATTTATTTATTTATTTATTGGAACCTCAAGGTACATAGCAGTAAACGTATATAGCAGTTAAAACCAGTTTTCACAGTGTTCTCAGAAAACAAGGTTATTCACCAAGTTTGCATTTAGATGCAGTGCAAGGCTACGAGCGTTATGCAGGTAAAATATGATGTTAGTATATTTGTTAGGGGCTAAATCAAAGTAGTTGGACCACTGTTCCCTGCCCCTTTGAAGGTGTTATATGAAACGTTCACAAGGTATCCACAATGCTCTGGGAAATCTAAAGGTGGTAGCAAATCTATATTTGTAAATAAATGTGGCCATAATACGTGTAACGCATACTGAAAGTTTAAAATGTGGAAGGAAGTACACTATTTCTATAAAAGGCGTTACACAGCTATGCTAGCACATATTACAAAGCATGCAGAAAGTTTAATCAATGTTCCGAAGTAACTCAACGGGCGACAGAATTGAAATTTTGAAGAAGTCGCGGTTTTGTACGTATCCGTGCGCAAAGTGTCAAGAGTGTCAGTAGTTATCACCTTTCCAAAGTGCGGGAAAGCGTCATACGCCCTTTATCCGCTACGCATTCCAAAGCCCCCGCAAAAAAACTCTTATCGTTAGGAAAATGGGGCTCATGTGTAAGTGTGGCCAAACTCTTCTTAGTTTGTAGCATATTTAGCATAGTTGCACATAACTAATAGATTCTCGTCTTCTTTTTCTTAATTTCGAGCTAGGATTAGCCTGTTTATTTATTGAACTAAATAGGGCACCTTGTTTACATTTAATTACTATTAGGGACAGGTCTTAAGTAATGTCCAGGGCAAATAATGAGCAATGTCAGACCTTGGAAGCTGTGGTTGATTCAGAAGGCTGCCACTACCTGTCTGATTAGCTCGAAATGCCGGCATTGCAAAATTCCACAACATGGCGTAAATTTACAGTGCCCAGAATAGCACCTTTTTTGCCTGAAAGACAATAGCTAGGTACAGTAGTACGGTAAAGTAGGAGCCCGCCAATTCTAAATAGTTTTCCTCTGAAGCTAATAAATTTACAAACCAATTTTGTCATATGTTATACAAAAATTATAAATCTTCGTTTGAGATATGAAACCCATTTGTCTTAATTTAAAACGCAGAAAGGGGTGATTCGCAAGGATTGCAGGTTTCATCTAAGTCTGCAGACCATGAACAACGGAGGCGTACAAAAGCAATCTTACCAATAATGGTTCAGATAGTTTGATGCTGAGCATTCTTTGTGCCCTTTTTATAAAGGAAAGCTAGTTAAATGTGGTTTTTAGTGGCGCAAGAGCGGCTGAGGCTATGCTGCGCCGAACACAAGGTATTTTAAAATTCACGTTGAAGAAGGTTATGTTGATCTATCTTTTATATAAAAAGCCAGTGTCAACTACAAATTTACGCACGTCGGGTAAAGGAACTATCGGATCATCTAAAATTAAACAGACTATAAAGGTATGTCTAATTTATATAAATTCTGCAAGAGGTTCCGTCTGTGTACTTCAATATGTGTGCATGTCAGTAATATATGAATAACTGTTAGTGGTTCTTGGCATTTCTCGCATGTTGGTTGGTTGTTTAGTTGGTTATTTGGGGTTTAATGCGCAAGGGCTACTCAGGCTGTGTTGCGCCTGTCACATGACAATAGAAAACGCAACATTAAAACAGCCTGCGTTACAATATAGTTGGTGTAAATAACCAGTTGTCGCTAAAAAGTCACGCAAGTCAGTAAATGGTGCCAGTTGGTCATCTGCCAGCAGTAGGGCAGGGCGTATAGGTATACGTAAATTATACAGGTTGTCTAAAAGCTTCCCTCTCTGTGTTTCGATGCGTGGATAAGGATGTGTATGACGGTAAGAGCTTCATGGCATTTTTCGCAAGTCGGTGGGTTTTCTTTTCGAAGGAGAAATAGCGTGTCAGAAGTGTGTGTCCAATCCTTAGTCGACACCTAACCTAACCTAACCTAACCGAACCTAACCTCACAGAACCTTTGCTGCTTAGTGCACGACATCCACTCGCCAATTACGGGTTTAGTAAGATGTAGCTTGTTGCTTACACAATGGTCCCATTCGTGTTGCCATTTTGACATCAAGGCCTTCCAAATCGCATTGATACTATCTTTATATGCAAATGTTGTGTTTATTATGTCTTTATACGATGCCATTGATGCACATCTATCCTTTGCTTCATTACCCGGTATCCAACATGGCTTGGTGCCCAGCAAAGCCTAATTGACCTACCGTATTTGTTTGTAGGTACCATGTTTAAATTATCCTTTAACAGGGGTTCACACTCTGATTTCACGTGTAGAGCCTTCAGTGTGCTTCATTATTCAGTGTATATGACTGTTTTCTTGTATGTCAGCGATGATGTTTTTAACTACAGTGCATATTGCGTAGACTTCGGCTGTGTACACAGAGGCATGCAGTGGTAACCGAATACTTGTTTCCCAATTTTCGGTTACGGCTCCTACACCCACGTGCTCTTTGGATTTAGAGCCATCAGGGTAAAACTTCGTGTAGTTTTGATATTTGTCCTGAAGAGCGCGGGATTTTTGTATAATGTGTTCATGGGTTCATGGTGTTCATGGGCTCATGGGCTCTACTCGCTTTCATTTCGTTTCGTTGTATTATTTTATATTTCATTGTTTTCCGTTGAAGGGTTCAGATGAAGGTTGGTGCATTCATTTTATTGCAGCTGGTTCTTTGTTAGCGTACTGTTCTGTGTACCCATTTGTATTTTCTTTGACTTTTCCCTTCGATCTTCTACCAGGTGAGTGTAGGCTGATCATATAAATGAAGCTCTAATTGCTTGACCCATTTTCTAACAAATTTCCAACAAATGTGTGCGCTGGCGCACTTAGCCTTCTGCAAGGAGGAGCAATCTCTTTACCACAATTTAACTGGCGTTATTATCCCCAGCATTACACAAAGTAACGAGCCACATATTACACCTTTTTTTACCCATTTCTCTTGCGAATAGAATCACGTGACAAACAGGTTGCAGTACCTTATTTCTAACAGCTTAGTTAATTAACGTGAGTTGGTTAACCGGGACACTTCCCGTTATTGCGTGTGGTCGCACGGGACACATGCGCACAGTGGTTCAGCCGGTTGAAATTCGGCGGTCAACCACATTCCCGTCGGAGACGGCTGGTAATGTTGCGCCATCTCGGTTCAGCAGTTGAGAACACGCACCGCTTGCCATGCATGGCCTACAAGATAGCGTACGCTTTGCAGGTTTGCGAGCGTTTTTAATCTCCGAGTCCGCACGCTCGTACTCCTGTCCTCCCGCGATGGCGCTCTGCAGTCTGCGATTTCAGAGCGCGGGAGTGCGAATGGAGGCTCGTTACGAAATCGTCAGAAAACTTGACTAAACTTGAGGCCAGCGCTGCCGCAACCCCGCAGCTGCTGTGGAGAAAATTTTGTAGTTTTTCTTTTTTCCAATTTTAACGATCCAGTACCGACATTTCTAAGTCCCATCGTGTTGCTCCCCGTTATGGAAGTACGGCAGCTATGAGTGCCACGTTTTTTTTTTTTTCTTCTCTCACGGAACGTCCTTTTGATTTCGCCACAATATAAGATGTTGAGGAAGCAGGGACAATATAATCCAGAACTGTGATGCATTACTGTGGTAGCATAGAATACGTTACTAAACTTAAAATACTGCTGTGCAAGTTCCAACCATTCAATAAGCGATTACCGCCAAAGTCTACTTTACGGACTATGTCGCAGTGTAGGGAACTATTCAAAAAATAGAGAGTCACTATAGCTTGTGTGCTTTCTCTGGCCTCGCAGTGCCGCCGACGCTGTACCTCCATTGTGTTTACTAAAATACCTTAGAGCACGACTTCCCAAGTTGGGTTCCGCAAATGGCATTTTAGGCCTCAACGAGCGGCTAAAACGAATCCCAGCCCATTACTACTCTAGGTGATTTTTACTGTATACTTTGAATTTAAGAAATATGATGACCACATTTTCACGTCGTATGTTCAATTGATTCATCGTTCTATTCGTTGTCGCAACAATCATCGAGATGCCGTGGATGAGCACATCGGTTGGAAAAAGAAGCAATGGAGGGCGCATACATTTAGGCTAGTTGGTTCGTTGCATCAATCGACGTCATAGCGCTGGATTGACAGAGACATGAAACACGACACAGCGTACGTC
This sequence comes from Dermacentor albipictus, assembly GCF_038994185.2. Taxonomy (NCBI): domain Eukaryota; kingdom Metazoa; phylum Arthropoda; class Arachnida; order Ixodida; family Ixodidae; genus Dermacentor; species Dermacentor albipictus. The sequence continues at coordinate 66,164,896 of NC_091824.1, forward strand.
CTGTCGTATTTCATGTCCCTGTCAGTCCAGCGTTATGACTTCAATTGAATTAATGGAGGGCGGGCACGCGTCCATCTGGGAAGGAAGGCAGATAGGGTTCCTCAAGAACAGATAGCTTGGGAACCCCCCCTGCTGTGGAGTGTGCAAGTCGCCTCACACGTGCGATTTATAGTTTTCAATCTATGCCTGATAAACGCTACATAAAGCACTTATACATCAGGGTGCCATTGGTTCAACGGATACTCGTTTTCTGTACGCAGAGATTGCAATCTACGTAGTTCCACAAAAAGTACCTTGCGTGCTGGGCCCCATTGTCTCAGGCGTTCAAACCAGCACGGCAAAGCGTGATTCACGTACCACGGTGTTCGTTCGCTCGTTCCCGACGAGCTATTGTTGAGCGTAACCTCGGTAGCGAATCTACTTATGGAAATAATATAGGCGCACATATGCCGCCTCGCCGAAGCTGGTCACGCTCGGTTGATCGTAGTATCATCTTACCTGCATTGCTTCGTAATGCGTCTTCCTCGCATCAAGTGCATGTTATGCAGTGAAGCCGCAAATCGAGGGAAGGTTATTGGGGATAACACTTGGAAACTAATAGCCAGAACGTGTCAGTTTGTTCGTCCCTTCTCAACGAGCCACTATTGAGCGTATATGCTATGCATAGTGGATCAGGATTGGCTGCGCCGCGGTTAAATAAGCAGGGGGCGCATCGCCAATGCTTTTGACGCTCGCGTTCTTCTCTCTTCAGCATTGCTCCGTACGGCGTCTTATCTGCGTACGTCACTTTAATCTGGGTAGTGTTGTGCCGTACTACGTGCCTATCACCGAGGCGACGGAAGCTCCCATTTCTCCACGACGAATCAAGGATTCGACGAGGGGGACTTCAAGAAGCACCCAGCCATCTCCGCGACTGATCAAAAATTCGACGCGGGTGACGTCAGCTCCGACGAGGAGTCGCCAAAAGGATTTAAGGGAGAACCAGCCCATTCTGAAGACAAAGAGTCACCTCCAGCCGTCCAATTGATGTGATGCGCTCTCACAGCTACATGTACGTTATCATACACTATCTGTAAATATTGTATAAAGTTTTTCGTTGCTTCTTCGTCTGCGGAAAGAGTCAGTCTCTCGTCGTCCACCCCGAAATCACAACAGTAGTGAAGACATACCTGACAAAAGGTGGGACGCTTCCATGACTCTACTGCGAACAGCAGTTAGGAGCAGGCCGACGACCCTGAACGTATTGGTTCGTTAGTCCACGCGCGACAATCACAACTTCTTGGAGGAGCCTGGCAGAAGACACTTGCACTGGGAGTCTACTTTGTGCGCATTCGCTAATTCTCCGTAATATCGTCGCTCAGCGTCGTTGTAAATTACAACTTCTACGGAGTTGACATGTCGGCAAGTCGATGCTCGCGCGATACTGTTACAGACAACTTTTATTCTAGCCCACCCGTTTAGAGCAAGCTCATTTAATCGCGATCCCTATCGTCAGCTGTCGGTGCAGCCGGCGCTTCGCGGCGATTTTGATGACATCGCCACTGACGACAATGTCATGAAGCGAACACTGGAAATAAGCATGCGATATGTAAATACATTGCACTATGTGTCCTGTTGTTTCATTCTTTTCGCCACCTGCCGCAGTCCCTTGTCAAATATGGTTCCCCTATAGATGCGTTGCAAATTTTGGTCTTTTTTCCCTCTTTCTTTCCCTCTTCCCCTTCCCCCAATGCCGAGTAGCTGGCTAGAAGAATATACCTCAGGCCGACCTCTCGGCATTTCGTGTCATTAAACTTCTTTCTCTCTCTCTTTGGTCTATAGTGTTTGAACGCTGCCACAAGCTAGCTCGTCGCATGAATGAAGCCACTGTTAAAGCCGGGTCTCATCTTCTCAGTGCGCCTTCACAGCCGTGTCCTTAGTATTCCGTCCCTTTAAAATGCTGAACTTATATATAATAAAGAAATTCCGTGCCTTTCTACTACGTGAAGAAGGACGACCAGCTAAACTGTGAATGTGGGCATCTGAATGGCGAACTGCACCTCCGCCGTACGTCGGCCCGGCATTGCACTATCTTTGGGATTGGCCCACGTATGAAAAATTTATATATATATATATATATATTCATGGAGACGAGATCCACCAGAACCACCTTCTTACACAGTGGCCAGAACCTAGCCATAATGGGGGAGTTGGCAGTTTCGCCTGGACGGCGAAGCACTGACCACGCTAACAACCCCTCGGACGGCGTTGAAACTCTACGCGGGTGCGATGTGTTGGTGCGACACAGCACACAAGATAACTAACTCCCTGGCACGCAAAATGAACAGTGCCCTGGTAGCGACCAGGCCTCATATAAAGCCAGTGTGATGAGCGCCACCACCGTCAGTGGTGTTGCAGCCGTCGCACCTCCATAGCGCACAAGATGAGACCTACGGAAAACCGTCGGGTGTAATATTGGATAACGTTAGCTTGACGGTTACTGCGCGTTCCTCTCTGACCTGGTGACACAGCGGCTCAGCATAGTGACGCTTTTGCACTTTCGGTGTGCGTACGCAAAACGTTCATGCCAGAAGCGGGAAGGAAAAACGCTAAATTGGCTCCGCCGCCGTGGTATATAGCTGCCTGGACGGCGGTTCCACTTCTATTGGTCGGTTTTGCAGCCAAACGCATCTCTAACACTCCGCTCACGTGCCGCGCACGCGCTGTCGAAAGCACAACAACGGACACTACACGACACTATCGCACTTAAAATACCCACAAAATCTAACATCAGCTTTGTGAGTCGGCTTTAATATTTGCCCAGTGAGGATAGAACTGGCAGCACTTACTTGCGGCACTTGGTACCACCCCGTAAGGCAAGTCGACATTCCTTTAGCGCTAATTAACAACAGGCCGTTCAGTGAAAAAATATTACTGTCCTCTTGGCCGCAAACAGCGTCAACTAACCGAGCCATGAAGACTCGCTTAGAATTTTTACTTAGCATGGACCTAAATTCAAGACTGAGATCTGACGGGCCTTTCGGACACAGACATGTATATATTCTCATGTCTATCCTCATGGTGTCACTCCTTAGGCCCCCCTTTTTCTCATCTTCGCTCTGCGCAGAGTAGTAGGCTACAGGACTAATACCTCAGCATGGGCTCTTTGCATTTGGTGAATAAATAATTCCTCCCGTTCCCCCCCCCCCCCCTCTTGGGTCAGACTGACTCTACAAAGGAAAATGAGCGTAGACATCCCTTGCAGAAAAAGAAGGAAGGAAATATAGCATAAGTCACTTCGTCGTGTTTATTTTTCACGTGACGTGTTGACATAACGTGACCGCAATGGCGCGTCAGTCACTTTCAGTAAAGCCGCATTTTTTTTTAATGCATACACAGGCATCTCGGGTAACGAAACAGTTTTAACGCGTTAGCACTATTCGGCGAATGCCCCAGAAAAAGCTGCCGGTCCCGTGACGCCTTATATCGGCAAAATAACTCCATAATTGGTTAACCTATGTAATGGTTATGATAGTGTATTAGCAGATGACTGGTGGCGTTAGAGAAAAAAAAAACTGGTGTCTTCGCCCTCGCCGCGTCAAGGTCATAAAAGAAAGAAAAATAAAGAAGTTAACACATGTAATCTCTATAGCAGTGTAATAGTAGAGAACTCGTAGCGTTAGAAAAAAAGACTGATTACTTCGCCGTCGTCGCCTCAATATCGTAACAATAAATAGTAAACAAAAAGATAACTAATAAAAGGAAAACAAAAAGAACCACTTGTGACGGCGTCTCGGTTCAGATAATACGATATGTATGCAAAATAAATGCATAGTTGGTTAAATTAGCGCGTGTAATCGTTATAACAGTGTTACAGTAGATGATTGGTAACGATGGGTAAAAAATACATAAGCTAGCTAAATAAGTAAGCAAAAGTGAAGTAGCAGGGGAGCCAAAGAATGTTTGTGCATTAGTAACAATTCTCCACCTGCCATGGTTGCTTAGGAACTATTGTGTTGGGCTTTTAAGCACGAAGTCACGGGATCGAATCACGGCCACGGCGGCTGCATTTCGATGGGGCGGAAATACACAAGTACTCGTGTACTTAAATTTAGGTGCCCGTTTAGGCTTCCCCAGCTGGTCCAAATTTTCGGAGCCCTCCAACATGGCGTGCCTCATAATGAGAAATTGGTTTTGGCATGTAGGACACCTTAATTTTACACAATTCTCCGAATTTCTTCACCATTTTTGGATTGATGGTCGTCCTTAAAGGGCAACTCCGGCGTTTTTTAACCATGTTAGGATATTGTCATTTTCAAATGGCATTGACAGTCCTGTCACCGGTAGGGTGGTTCAATTTGCTTAGAAATTCATCAATAATTTGAAATAACCAATAAACGAGACACCGAAACCGGAACGGGTAGCTGCTTGATGTGACGTCACGATGAGTCGACGTCAGGTCCTACACTACCGTAATGTAAACACGCAGTACACATGACGCTAAAGCCAAACAAGCGAAGCTGATTATGTCTCCTGACGACACCGGGAGATTTTACAGATTTTCTGAACTAGACAGCGGCGATTTCAGCGACGGTGGCGGTGTAGTCTTTGACATCACAAACACAGGGTGGCCAATAAAGTCATGGGTGGGGAACTCAACTAATCTTTGAAATTCATTTTCAGCAAAATTAAATTACTTGTAGCCATATTGTTTGGCAGAGATAACCAGTGTGCAAAAGAGAGTGTATATTCAAAATTTTATTAAGATCAGTGTACATCGAAAAATCACCGGAGTTGCCCTTAAGCACAGAATATCGGCGCTGGTGTTCTTAGCCGCGTTCTAAGGAACGAGTTATTCGTCGGGACTTTGTAAAATAGACAAATGTAAATGCGTATAACTCTATTTATGTGATATGCTTGTCTAAAATGGACCAGAATTTTTTCTTTTTCTAATATCGTGATTTATTTGTATTACCAGGCCTCCGTGAAGAAAGGTAGATGGTCTTTCTCGTCGCCTACACCGTTGTCGACAAGAGGAGCTGTAAAATACTTGTGTTGCCTTGCACAAGTGTACACAGCTTCAAAGAGAATGAAAACCTTCGATATCGATGCTTTTCACATGGTTGAAAAAGATGTACCAGCACGTGCAGTGAGTGTGAAACAAAAACGAGCTGATACCTGGGTAAATATTATTGTAATATAGAACGCTTGAATCCGTTGGTCGCCGGTGCTACCTGCGTCGAGTATTGTGCCTTACATGTGGAAATATTAAACGTTGAAAGAAATGCATGGGTGTAACTTCAATTAACGCTTTCAATATGGTAGTAATTTGAATAGTACGCAGTGCTTCCAATCTTTCTGCCCATTCTACTTGGTGTGACCGCAAACGTTAAGACGCGAATGTGTGACAACGAGAAATGAAATTCAAATGCCAGGTTACGTTGCAGGAGCATTCCATATGAAAAAAAAAATATACTTTCGATTATTGTTCCTTCGGCACCCTCCATATTGGTTATCGAGTGCAATATTGTTTTGCTTGAGAACGCTCGTTACCAGCGCTCACATATTAGCGTTCCTTCATGTACTCTGCTCCTAATAAACTTGGCGTTTTATTGTTACCGTGCGTATGCTTCCCCCTTTGTCTTAACGTCCCATCACGTGTTGCGAGAAAACTAAATATCCCATGTCTTCGAGCTGCGTCCCTTGCATGCCTCGGATGAATATATCGGCAAGTTTTCAAAGTTGTACCTCTCGCGCGCAGCAGGAAATATTCGGGATCATTAAAGCAACTCATTTCTTGCAGCAAATGGACAGCACTGTTCGCGGTTAGTAAACGATTCAGCATTCACTTTTGAAACGTTGCTCATGTGTAAGGGACATACTGCGCGCTGAATATCAGTCGTCGAAAGTACCGCTCTAAGAACCGAATAGTCGACCTAGGAGCGTTCATTCCAAGTGCTTTCCATAACTTCATATGGTTGATGTAACAGAGTGAACCGGGCACCACGTGCTCTTCTAGAACTCAGCGTCGTAGGGAGTTCGGGCTGCAATTCACCAAGGTTGCTATGACGACGTCAGTGCCGATACGTCACGCGCCCTGACGTCAGCACGTCACGGTGCGTTGGCCGCGCCGCTTGCTTGAGCCATCTTTTACACATAGGAAATGTACAGCACGTTGAGCGCAACGAGTAGAAATCCTACTTTGGCACGTATTTTTGTTTGTTTGTTTGTTTGTTGTTTTTTGACACCCTCACACCCTAAACATAGAGAGTGAACTTGTGAGGCTCACTAGGATACCTAAAAAATGCCAATACATGCTGTGGTACGTCACGTTCGGCGTCTGTTTTTCGCACGTACAGGCCACGTGAAAACTGCTTCCTATTCGCTTGTGTAAGTTTGCAACAACAGGTGCACTGCAAACGTGCAGAACCGCATTGTGCAAACGGGAGGTAGAAGCTCATTTGCATAAAAGCTTTTATTTCGACCCACGTACGTCTCAAAGCTCACAATGCACGCACACAATAGGGGGCTGTCAAAAGCCGTTGTATAATTCCCATTGTCGCAAAGGCGAACCTGCACAAATCCAAATAAGGGCTGAGCGATGAGCAAAATGTAAAATAACGTGCACGTGGTACAACGAGTTCAAAATCAACATTACGGAAGACCAGTCTTCAACAAGAGCGCTCGAGCGCTCACCATTTGTTCGAGTTTTCACTTCGGCCAACACATTTTTTTGTTTGCACAAGCTAGACGAGCTAACATCAATTCACACGTGTGTCACTTCTCCGGAGAATGGTACAGCGTGTGTGTTACCTAGTAAGCTGGTTTTCCTTGGTTCCATGCCTTAGCGAAAAGCGCGCACAGCATGATGCTGCAGCAAATTTCTTGAGAACCCCATCTGCTTAAAAACCAGAATAACCGCTAATTGACAGAGATTTTGAACGACAGAGCTTTGACTTCGCAATTATTAGTGAGCCTCCTCATGAAACACGGCCTATATTTTACCAACGAGTAAGATTTCTTTGCGTGGCGTTAATGTACTGTCAGCGCCAAATGAAACGCGAACAGCGAAGCGCGTAGCCCAAGCATAAGGGAATGTATAGTGCGCGCCGTCGAGTCATCACCATGGACAGGCGGGCACATCCGATTTGGCCGCACTGCACGATCCCCTATAGCAATGCCCTATATTGAGATATTTTCGCTTGTGTTCTGGTGCTTACGTTTGGAAGGGAGAAAATGAAAATATAAGAAGACAGAAGATAAAATATTGCGGTTTAAGCCGAGTATCGTTGCAAAGTTCGCCGAAACCACAAGTGCTATCGGCGTCACATGAAAGGCGAACAGCGGTGTGCATGGGGCAGTTTGCGCCGTTTGCACCGTCATCATTCGCTCATGCGGTTTTGCCCCTTGTGCGCCACATTCCGCAGTGCGGCCGAACCGGATGTGCGCGCCTGTCAGTGGTGATGACTGGACGGCATGCACTATGCCTTGACTTATGCTTGGTCCATGCGCTCCGCTGTTTACGTTCCATTTGACACTGGCAGCACCGTGTGTACAGTGTCCCCTGAAACGCGTCAGGATCGGAACGCGTCAATATGCCCTGAAGCGCGTCAGGATCTAACGGTTCACAAATCACTGCACAACATACGCCGTGCTTCAGTAAGAACGTGAAGCGATTAAATGCAAAGATACAGCGGACGCATGCGTCTCAACTGCCAGTGAAGACCACTGTCACGGCCGTTACGCCTTTGATACGAGGCTTACGTTTTAAAGCATCGCGTTTCAGGCATTGTAATTAAAACGAGCAACGCGATATGGTGCTGGAATTACTATTGGACTGCCGAGAGAATCTTACCTTCGTGTACTGTCTCGCGTAGTTCTCCCAAGGAAGAGCTCTTGTCTTTCGAAGAGAGGACTGCGCTACTTCTCCGCCCTGTTATGTAGAGCACAGTCTGGCACCCACACGGCAACGCAAGTTCCAATTTTATGTGGCACGTAGAAACCGTTCCATCACGCTAGAAAAGCGACAGGAGAAATCCATTTCGAAAACGCAGCAAGCGAAGCGAACCTGCGGCACCGTCAGGCTCCCAACACGGATTGGGGAATCGGTAGGAAGTGACGTAAACGTTCAGCACGCTTGCTCGAAACGTTATCAAGGAATCGTTGCCCGAGTGTCGAACGGGTCCGGATGATAGCCGCGTGGGCGGCGGCAGCGCTTGTGGGCGGCGTTTAGAGAAGTCTGCTCATTTCCAACTTGCAGCGTGTGTGCAACTTCTGAAGGCTCGCTCACACTACGCCTACCCGACACCGATTTCGTTCTGCCGACTGTCGGCGACAACGTTTTTCACCTTCGTGTCGGCACCTCTGTCACACTGTACCGACGCCGAGCTGTCCGCCGGCCGTCGACAGATTATCGGTACAGTGTGACAGACGCGCCGACACGAAGGTAAAAAACGCTGTCGCCGAAAGTCGGCAGAAGGAAATCGGTGTCGGGTCGGCGTAGTGTCAGTGAGCCTTAAAAGATACTTGGCCACCTAACACGGACACACGCGGTTAATATTGTGACACAGTATGCGACTTAGCGTAGTTAATATGATCCGTTTTTTTTTTTCGCTACGGTTTGTGTGCATGGAATCATGTCGCGGTGTAGATGGTATTTTTGGGGACCTGTGGCTTCGTCAAGCTGTCCATCATGGCAGCATTTTTTCCGCAAGTCTCCAGCATCATGCATGTTGATTAAAAATATGTTGATTAATAATAATGTTATTATCATTATTATTATTATTAATAGTAGTAGTAGTAGTAGTAGTAGTAGTAGTAGTAGTAGTAGTAGTAGTAGTAGTAGTAGTAGTAGTAGTAGTAGTAGTATAGTAGTAGTAGTAGTAGTAAGTATGCGCTGCTTTAGGGCACACGAGCCGCAGTAGGAGCTACAATTATCACGAGCACCAACTGAGGCCTCGCATCATGACGGCAGAGACAGCCTTCTGTTCATACAGGGCGATAAATACCTATTAGCTGGAAAAGTGAAAAAAAAAATTGCAGGAAGATAGAACATGTAGCATGCAAAATATTGAAGTTTAGGTACAGTCGCTGAGCTAATAAAGCCTGAAAGCTCCATTTACATCACCAGTCCAAACGCTCCAAGTACCAGCCACCGCTACGCTGCGAATTCAGTTTTGAAAGCGTACTCACTGGCCTTGCAGAGCGAAACTTTACCGTAACACCGAATACATGCTCACTTCTGAAAGGTCCTTCTTCCACTTTCCCGCGTCCCTGGATTCACCTCGAGTATCTAAATGGCATTCAAGTAAGTGACAATTGGCAGCTCGCTCATTGGTTTATTCATAGAGGGACTGAGTATGAACGTTAGGGAATATAGTATAATTAATTAGACTAACGCAACACCGCATCACGTAAGGATCTTTCTCGTTAGTGGCGGAAAGTGCTCTTAACTGGTGGAGAAGGATCACACGTTTTATGTTTATTTCAATGTATCGTGCAAAACGCTCCGATAAGCCTGGTAAATACTTATTAACATCGTCAGATCTGGCAGAAACCGACGTCACGGAATAAGATGGACTAGGTGGGGCTGCTGCTGCCATGCGACCAAGTTGTTCCACGAGCTTCAGCGGACGTGCCGACATGACACTGACTCAGCTGTTTATCGCGCGTCGTGCGCTGTGCAGCAAACCCCAAGTCTGCTAGCTCCCTAGTTTCACATGCTTTTTAGTAAAATTATGTAAGGCATCGAAATAACACAGAGCCAAATGTTAAGGCGGGAAATTAGCGCAACAAAAGAAGGCATGCACGCAATGAAAGGGGAGTCAAAGAGCGAGGCGTGGTGTTTGTGTGTATTTGTTTTGCTGCGCTGATTACCCTGATCGGCTATGTAAGAGCATAGCTTACTATTCATTGAGGAAAGCGATTATATCGATAGAATATACAAAGACATATGCAACGAAGATATCGACACCGAACCAACAAATCTATTTGCAGTTATAAACATCGCTTAGCCAGCGGTAAACGCAACGTTCTAAATGGCAAATATGATAAACCTGTGGGCCCTTGGACGACAGAGCAGACACTTGAACCGCTTAAAGGCAAAGAAATATTGGTATGATGAGTGGCGACATGACAAACCCAATGAATACTATTTACAACAGTTCAAAACAGAGTGCCATAAGTGTATCCTTATTATCAGATTGCGTAAAAGAGATTAATCAACACAGTTAATTATGCAGACAGGCCGTGACTTGAAAAAGATTTGAAAGAGTGAAACGAAGAGATGGGAAAACAACGTAAACGAATCGCCCTTCCAGACGATATTCACGAAGAAACTGTAGAACAATTCAACGCATATTTTGTTTACTTTTTCTCTTTACCTGTGAAGTTTAGTGATAATGACCATATATATTTTTCTCAGGGTCCTGTATATCCTAACGCTTTTGCCAATTATGTCACTGATCTTGAGGACATTATGTTGACATTCAGTAATATATTGTCAGGAAAACCCTCCGGACTGAATAGTACTGCTGTTCGCCTGCCTAAAGAAAACGTACATATTTTAGGGACATTTTTATGTCACTTGCTTAATCATTCTTTCAACTGCTCTAGGCATCCGTGCCCCCTAAATGCAGCTTGGGTTGCCCCTATATTCAAGGACGGATATAGCAGTAATCCTTGTAACTACAGACTAATATCTGTGCTCAATATGATTATTATTATTTTCGAAAAGATTCTCGCAAGATGATTCTATAAATTTATCGATAAGTATCAGGTTATGCGTTCGCAGCAATATGGGTTTTGTCCAAATTATTCTACTTCGTCAGCAGTGTTAACGTAAACTCCAATGTTTAATAATAATAATAATAATAATAATAATAATAATAATAATAATAATAATAATAATAATAATAATAATAATAATAATAATAATAAGCCCATTCTGTGTCCACCGCTGCTTTGCAAAATGATATGCCTGTTGGAGTCATTATTTTGGAGTTAAACTACGCCATCGACACCGTTGATCACAAATATATATCCTAATAAATTAAAGCATTGCGGTTTCGGTGGGACCACGTTTGATATTCTTGCCAGTTACCTTCATAACCGTGTACAAGAAGTCAGTATGAACCATATTATATCATCACCCAAGAATGCGAGCACTGGGGTCCCGCAAGGATCTATCATCAGGTCAATATTAATTTTTGTATTAACGGTTTACCACTAATACTAAAATTAAGTAAAGTTCTTGAGTATACCGACGGAACTTCTATTGTGGTTACAGACGACAACGTTAATGATTTGGAAACTAAAGCAAAAGAAGAGTTCAAAAAGGCATATCAATGGTTTTCTAATAAACAAGCTTAATACAACGTTAAAGAGACTAAGTGTGTTGTATTTCACACACGTAGTCAATCTCTGCTTCCTAAATGTTTACAGTTTAATAAAGTATATTCCGTTATTTATAAAGTTCGTTCCTCTCAATATCTCGGTGTGTTGTTTAATAACAACCTGCACTGACAAAAGTAAATAAGGGCAGTCTGTACAAACTGGCATGGATACGCTAATCACTCTCACACGCACAGCATCATTTTTTATATAAACACTCGCCGTATTTTATATCTTGTGTTCATTCACATTCATCTGACGTATTCTAAAGAATCTTGAGATGAGACTTTTAAAGCTAATCTTGAACCAATATGCCAACAATACGCAAGAAGCGAGCATTGCGAATAATTATTAACTTAAGATATTATTAACCTAGTCTGGCTTTGTTTAATATAGTGCCCGTGTAGCGGTGCGACTATCGCCTCCAGAGCCAGTCAAGAAGAAAAGAGCTCACGTACAGGGAGCAGAGAGAGGAGAGAGAGAAAGAAACAACTTTATTTACGGCATAACGAGGTCGCTAAATTAGCTTGCCGGTGGTCCGATGGGTGGTGGCTAATTGCTTGCTACGACCGTTTGGGCCCAGTTAGTTACTACTGCCTGAATCGACGAGTGACTACCAGGTAGCGGAGAAAAGAGCACGCTAGCACGTTCGAGCAGGAGTGGCCGCTCCCGAGACGCCACGCAACCATGGCTGGCCAGTCTAAATAAACCGTGACCACGGCCGCTACCTCTTCGAGCCGCCTCCCACAAATTATATATATGATATGATACGGTAACCTTCTTTTTTATTGGCTTGGGTTGCCACGCGGCACAACTTCACTACGAAATTAAGCGTAAGTTTGTAGGCTCGTTTCATTCACTCAGATACTGCAACAGTGACTTATCGAATGTGTTGTTCATAATACATCGTTCATAGTGTTCACGCTGGACACTGTTCGTTTCCATCCCTCATTCCGAAGAGGGTAAAAACAGCGCGAAGGACATAACGAAATCAAAGACTTTCGTCCTTTCCTTCGCGCTGTTTCTACCAAATTCGTCATGAACCAACCAGTTCAATTCAACACACTCCTAGACTCCTCATCCAAAGCGTGTCTGCTCCCTTTCCCAAGATCTCTTTGTGGTGGAAGAAGTCGCTCTCAGATTTCCGGCCGGGGTGGACCTTACACCAGCCATCATTAGCTCGTAGGGTCAACCATGTGAACATGATGTTCTTTGTCAAACGTACTCCGCTACTTTATCTGTAGTGGATGCCGGCCATCTGCTTCGAACGAGGCCTGGGACAAATACGATCCGCGAAATTCCACATAGAGGTGTGATACAAGATTTCACAATGGCCACGTGTTTTTTGTTGTTATTGTTGTTGTTAATGATACCATGCCATTTCATCTCTCTTTTACTCATCCCCTCATACGACGAGATACTAAAGGTTCAGAAAATTTGATCTTCCTCCCACTTAGAATGCTTACGGTCAGCGTTTTATTCGATTTATTGGACCTAAAGTTTAGAATAAACTACGGGTAAAGATAACACTGGCCAACAAGTTTTCTTCCAGCCTGAAAAAACGATTTGCTGGGCTAAATACATTTTCCTGATGTTATTGAGCGCTGTCTCTATTCTTATAATTGCTGTTTTAAATAAGTGATAATACCCACTATTTCCTTGGGATGCACACTTACTCATAAGACTTTCTTACTACTGACATGAGTATATCGATGGTAATTTGATGCTTTGATATTTGAAGTGCTTGTGTTTATCTTCACTTGTAAGACGCGTCCCTACATGTTATCCAAAATGTGACAAGTTTAACTGCCGTTGCATTTCTTTATACGTTCTACCAGTTTTAATATAAAGTGAAAATGATACATGCGTGCACGGGGTGCACTTCTGTCGTGCAATTATGCAGTAACTATATTCAACAACGTTAGCACCAGTATTTGCATAACTGTCACTCTCTCATTGGACCCACTACTAACCTTTGACCATGGGTCCAATCCGTTCGAAACTTTGTAAGTTTTACGCCGGTAAAATAAAGAAAGGAAAGAAAGAAATAAAGAAAAAGGATCGCACAAGTAAATCAACTTGCATCAAATCACAATAAGAAATAAAATACTCATCAGCACAATAAAGGGAAAGGCATGTAAGCACTAGGACAAATAAAATAATTTAATGGAAACATCACCCTTACTCGCGCCTATGACTTATGCGCTCCGTGGTTGGAATTGCCTCACATTCACCACAAAAGTGTACGCTGAATAAGAAGTAAAATATGCGTTGTTGCACAGGCAATGCGTAATATCTGCAATACATATAATTGTAAACAGCCGTTAGGGTGCTGTCGGATACTAATTTTCACTATTTACGCCTGTGAAAAACTAGTCAAGGTACAAAGGCTGACGCGTCAGCTGCACAATAAAATGAACGTAGTATAGTTTCACCCGACATGCAAAAATTGTCTCATAACAAGCCCCAAAACGCAGAAAAGGAGAAAACACGACGTTCAGAACTCTTGAAGTTCATTGATGCAAAGCGACAATTCACAGAACTCGTAAAAAAAAGATATTTCAAAATCATCTACGATTCTTCTTACAGCCACCGCCAGCGCTGAATTGCTAAACTCCACAAATGCACTAAAATCTTCAGTACTCGGTTCGCGTTTACCACATTTCGCGCTTGCAGTTGGGAGCGTCTTCATGAGCGCAGTAATAATTGCTAGAAAAAATGACGTAACGAGAATAAGAAAAGAAGAGATGTCAACGCGTTTCCAGTTTTGCAAGCGGCATCGTACGTGCCTTGAACGCACAAACGCGATTAAGCTGTCAAATTGTGTAACCGTGGCTGTCGCCGAAATAAACGCAGCGCTGGCCAGGGTTCATCGTCGACTCTCGGGCACAGGCGAAGGCGTTCGCAAATTGCGGAGAGTGCCTGAAGAGGGCGTTGCAGTCGATCGCGCCGAGGGGATTCGAACCGGGCGCCCGGCACATCATGCGGCACGCGGTGAGGAAGAACACGCTCTCCTCGCTGTGCCTCCGGCTAATGGGGCGTCTCCGCTCCTGCACCTCGCTGGCAGCGTCCTCGGCGAACGCCGAGTAGGCCACGTTGAGCGCCGCGAAGTAGGTGGCCCGGGTGTCGTTCCTCTGCACCGCGAAGCAGCGGCGCTCGGAGCGGTTACCCACGGCCTCCGGCGCGTCCAGCGTGGCGCTAGCCTTGGCCAGGGCCGCGATGGGAGCTCGGCCCAGAGCCTTGAGCGTCTCCGCCACGAAGAGGAAGCCCAGGCCGCCGTAGAACATGGCCGGCGTGCCGTGGGGGTAGTACAGCGGGTGGGCCAGCGCGCTGACGGCCACGGCGAGCTCGTTCGCGACGGGGTCGTAGGTGACGGGCGAGGACGACAGCAGCCGGTGCATGCCGCTCGACTCGCGGTGGAAAGGCGTGTCCGGGGCGCGGCGCAGGCAGCGCTGGCACTCGGTCCAGAGCCGGACGAACGAGTCGCTGCTCCTGGGACAGCAGCGGTAGGCGTTCTCGACCTCGTCCTCGCTGTAGTACCGTCCCGGAGGCCAGACCCGGACCTGCATGGACTGGTACCTGGCCAGCGCCGAGCGCTTCGCCCCGGGCTCGAGTTGCGAGGCGTTGAGCGCTGACACAACTTTCTCCATGAGGCTTGCGAGGGCGAAGTTGAGGCGGCTGATGTCGCTCGGGGATATGGCCAGCTCGATGTGAATGGAAGCCAGCAGTGGCCTGTGTAGCAGGTTACGTGTCTCAGCATTTATAGAAAAAGCCACAAAATGAGCCGTCCCAAAGTACGACGTACATATCCTGGATTATACGCGACTAGTCGGAAGTTAGGCGTACCGCAGTAACATTGCGCTGCTGACAACTGCTCAGACAGTCAAATTCGCTTATTGGCCGTAGCATACCAGCTTCGTTACACGCATATTGCACTCTGTTGGCATGGCATTGGCGCTCAATGACAAGGAAAACTGCGAATTCATATCCTCCTTACTCAATTCGCATTCTTGATTTACTAAATACTGCTACACGCTATGTAATTCGGCAACAATAACAATAAAGTAAAACTATTTTTGCCGGGTTTGGCTGATTGAGAGCTAACAGGTACCCATATTAGTATTATATGGTCGCTTTTATGCCACTATGACAACTATTGACCACACTCCAAGTGTTTCATAATGCGCAGTGCTTGATGCCACAGATTTCAGCACGTTCGGTCAGTTCGGGAATGCCTGCATGTGCATTAACATGTGGTGTATATTTTGTGACTGCAACCGATTCCCACTATGTTGTTTGTTTTCAGTGGCTTCCTCTAATGTGCAAAACAAAGCAGGAAGTGGGGTCACCGCTTATCTGGATGAATGAGTGTCGCACATTACGAGGTGACCAGACACACAAAAAAAAGACATGTTACAGATTTTGTTTGAAAAACAATATAATCATTCCAAAAAATGGAATCCTTTCAACACGAACAATGTAGCATTGATACTAACAGTGCGACAAGACGGGACACAACGTGATGAGACTGACGAACGCGGACTTACAACTGAATTGAGCGAAAAAACAAAAACAAGAACTTCAAATAGCGTACAGCCAGAGAAACTGACCTGCCCTGTTAATATTACGGTTACAATGACAAAAGTACAAGTAAACAACAGCGTAATTCAAGTTCATGTGTTACACATAGAGCATAAATAAACGTATTTTCTGTCCGACAAGTTAACAGGTTCGGTTAACACAAACTTTTCCCCTCATCCCATTTTGGAATGCACTGATGATCCTCGCCCTATGAACTTTCTCTCTTTTGAAAGAACTACTGCGTTCATGTTATCTGGCTAGCACCCACAATCTCGGCAGTGCTCTAGAAGACGTAATCACTTGCAATTTCAACGATGTATGATTTCCCACATGTTATGATAAAGTGATACACAACTCACATTTAGAAGGGTACATAGTAGTTTCCATGCTGGAGTCCAGCGTAACTAGTCCAGCATAGAGAGAGAGAGAGAGAAAACTTTTATTGTAAAATATT
Source organism: Dermacentor albipictus (assembly GCF_038994185.2). NCBI lineage: Eukaryota > Metazoa > Arthropoda > Arachnida > Ixodida > Ixodidae > Dermacentor > Dermacentor albipictus. The sequence continues at coordinate 66,181,301 of NC_091824.1, forward strand.
AGTGGAGCTTTCTTTCCCAGCGGTGTGGGCTAGCGTGGCGTCTGCTTTGCCGCGACGCTATCAGCCCATTCCGCCAACCGTCCAGCATAGAAATCAGCATGTGTCATGCCAACTGGGAGTGCTGTTATCAGGTGCCATTAACATGGGGGAGATCATACATCGGAGAAAGTGGGAGATGCATTAACCTCAGATTACGATAACACAAGGGATCTCTTTCCAGGACGCCGAGATTAGATTCTACAGGGCACTGTCGAGACTGTAGGTGCAAGCCAGATTAGATGAACGCAGTAGTTCTTTAAGAGAGGAAAGATCACTGAGGCATTCCACGTCATGACGAGGAGAGAAAGGTGAGTTAGCCGCCCTTCGATCATCGTCAGACCGGGAATACGCTTATTTATACTCCGCGTGCAATACACGAACTTGAATCATGGTGTCTACGTACGCCAATTGTTTTTCTAACCTAAGAGTAACAAGACATCCTAGCTGTACAGTATATGAGGCTGTTTAAATTTTTTTGTTCGGTAGGCTAAGTGTATGTTCCTTTTTTTCCTTCTGTCCCATCTTGTAGCGCAGTCAGTACCAATGCGTGCATACCAACTTGCCCATCTATCAATCCCATCAACGAATAATACATGTATAGTTTGCGAACAGAAATGTGCAGTTGACGTTTATAATCATAACATTAAAGATACGCAAGACTTACGAACAGCGCGAAACGTGAGCCAAGGATCCTACCTGTAGACCTCCTCCACATACATGGCGCAGTAAACGGGCACATAAGCCGCAGAGTACGTCTTGCCCCAGTGGACGATTTGCAAGGGTGTCCTATCCAGAACCAAGAAGTACATCTGGACAAACTGCCAGGAAAAGTGGTGAATGAGCTGCTGGTCATCGTACGTGTTGAAAAGCAGACTGATGGCGTCCAGCAGGGAGCTGTCGCTCAAGACTTGGTCACTGTAGGACTGGAAGGCCTCTCCGGAGAGGTATTTCTTGAGGTGTCGCAGCCACTCAGATGACGTTATTCTCCCCTTCTGGTTCCCGACTCGCCCAATGGGAAGGACGGTAGCGAACTGCGCGTTTTTCGTCCGGACGTCAGTGAGCACCTTGATTATGTACGTCTGCTCGGCGGCGCTTGCTTGTACTTGCGACGAGGGTGGAACAGACGCGGTGTCGCCGTAAAGAGCCGTGTAGTGACTCATCCAGTATTCGACGTAGCTGTCCCGCTGCATCACGTAGCGGTGGTTCATGGCGAACTGCGACAGCACGTCGCCGTCACCGGTCTCGATGTAGAGCCTGGCACCTCGAGACGCATCCTTCCTGAGCTGGAAGCTGAGCCAGAAAGTCATCTGCCACCTAAAGGCCAGGTCGACAAGCACTCCCAGGGCGCTGACCTGGCTCGGAGATGTTTCGGGCCACCCTAGGTTCAGCTCTTTGAGGAAGGCCAGGAACAGTGTAGCATCGAGCGCCGTGGCGTTGTCACGTTCTTTCACGCAGGCTTCGTACATCAGCAGCGGTCTCTCGGCCACCTTGTCCACGTCGACCGCGCCGCGCAGGAGGAGCGGCAAGTTGCCGACCCACTTGACGGCCAGCTCACCAAGAACCGTGGCGCCCAGTTCTGCGTACGTCTGCGACGGCGTCCAGCTGGAGCAGACGTGACCATCGAAGTCCTTGCAAGGGCTGAAGGCGTAGTTCAAGTTGTAGTCGAGGTAGAGGGCGTGCAGGCGGCAGTCGTCGGTAATGCACAGCAGCCCCCTCGCCCGTTGACTGGGAGACGTCGAGCGAAAAGCGTGGAACAGCGCCAGCAGGGTCACGGCCACGGCCAAGACTACGCACGAAGTCACGGCAGCCCGCTTCATCCGGGACGAGACGACGTCGTCTAGGTACGATTCATGGCTCATTGGGCTCTTATCCTGCAGAAATGCAGTAATACCTTCTCAGAGTTTCCTACGTCTTGGTCTTATCCTAGTATACACTGGTGAGTGATGCGTGTTGTATTTTCATTTTTTTCTAGTTTTCTTACTTACGCAGGACAGCGTCTCCAAGGGTTCATGCTGGATAGCGTAATTTTCTTTTTCATGCAGGTACCTCGGACAGACATCATTACCACGACCGAATGCGATACTGACTCAGCTATAATAAACTGAGTTCCACTAAAAAACTTTTTCAATGCCTTAAAGCACACTGCAATTTCTGGGCTGAAGCGATCTGCTATTGATGCTCGTTCTTTTCAACGGCGTGCAGCAGACACCTAACCGAGAATGGTCTCCCGCTATGCGGTGAGTGCCGTCGAAAAGAGCGTGCAAGAAGCCGTACAAAATCCCCGGCAACAATAATTTTGTACTATTGAACTAATTTATTTGTAGCATAAATCGCGAGGTAACATAGCAAACCAAGTTAACAGTCCCGAAAGAGCGCTGCAACACCTCACTCGCGCTCTGCGCGGCAAACTAAATCAGACGCAACTGCGCTGTGGTACAAAAGATATTTAGAAAAATGTATCTAACATCTTGTCAATTTTATTCGTACTGTTACATTTGTGTAATTTGCTTTGCACTGTTCCATCCCTGCAGAAAATTTCAACCAATTTACACTCATAAATTACAACACTGCACATTGGTATCCGCTATAGCTTGCAAAATCAGCGCATTCACGAATTGCACACGAAACAAGAGCTAGCGCCTACCATATATAAAAAGTTACGGAGGAGGTTAAGCTCCTCGACACAACCTGGTAACCGTTAGGTTGCAAAGCTGCCTTAGCCCTCGGATTGAAGCTATGCCGACAAACTGTCCTAACGCCAAACCGAAGCGGCGGCGCCTGCTCTAAAGCAATCGAAGACGCAACGCCATGCCGCGCGTAACGCCAACGCTAGCCTTGTTGTACAGCGGGCGCCTTCGGAGGCGTCGAAAGGCTTTACAACCAGATTATTGGCGCTATTACATTCCGCTAGCTGGGTTTGAACATACCACAGAATACAACCATACTGCAAGGCTCGCGCACTGAAACCAGAACTCGCAATGGTGATCCTGCACTATACATCATAACTGAGGTTTTTTAGCGCGCGAAAAGGGACGAAAGACAGTGGCAAGACGCGGACACAGCGCTAACTTCCAACAATTGTTTGATTCCACGAAGCAATAAAGCAAGAAATATATATATCTGTATGTATATATATATATATATATATATGGGAAACACGCACCACCGTACGCATGCCCATACGTACTGATTTTTAATCGAATGAGACAGCAACGAGACATGTGTAATTGAAAGTTACGATGATATTACAGATGAAAACATTTTTTTGTATTTGCAAGATTAAAATGTTAAAAAACCTCAGTTACGGAATACCAACATGCCCTAACATACGTTCTATACATCATGTTAATCTCTGGTTTTTTACATTTGTATAATGCGTCTTTTTGTGGAATTCAGAAGTGTAAACTAAAACAAGTGGGATTTTATTCGCTTCCCGCTTCTCATTGCCTCCGAGGGCGCTGACCGGGCTTTATTTATTTATATACAGTGAAAGCTCGTTAATTCGAACTTCAATAATTCGAATTTATGGATAATTCGAACTGTACGATTTGGTCCGGCCCAAGCTCCACAGAAGTCTATGTATAAAAAAGTCCGTTAATTCGAACGCGAGAAGGTTCCCTCACGGATAATTCGAACTACGCTCGCCTGGCACACGGCCAGAGAAACGCGCCTACTACCTACACACAAGGCTGTATTGCCTCCGAAACGGAGAGAACGGCGAGAGAAGGCAAAATCGGAAAAAAATCTAACCGACGCGGGGTCAGCCAGAAGGCAGCGGCGGCTGCGGCCGCTCCGTTCTACGTAACCTCCGAGACTTCTTCCCCGTTGCGAATCTCGGAGGCTTTGCAAATCTTGTACAGCTGCTAATGTGCGGAGATGGCACGGCAAGCTCCAAAACACAGCGAATCAAGTACGGCGCAGCTGCGCTTGCAATCAAGAACCAACGAATCAGGGCCTTCGCCACCTTCACATGTTCAGCGTCTTTGTCTCGGCAGTCTTCATCGGTTGTGCACCTCTGTTTTCAGCTTAGGACGTATCGGCCGTCGCGATTCATTGTGATGGTGTTAAGCCTCGGCTAACGTTCGTTTCGGTGGACATCGGTGGTGTGGCACAGTCGGACCCAGAGCTTCGACTTGAAGGTGGCGTGTGCCCGCGGCACACGCCATCACTTTCTGACACGCCAAATTTCTGACATGCCCTACTACTTCCAAATCGCAGTGTACTGTTGCCCTCCTTCACTTTCGTTAGTTCGAACTTTCGTTAATTCGAACTGAAGCGGCTTCCCCTTGCGGTTCGAATATACGAGCTTTTACTCATCGCACATATATATATAGGCATCGGCACATATATATTTAATTATATAAATATATATATATATATATATATATATATATATATATATATATATATATATATATATATATATATATATATATATATATATATATATATATATGCCGATGCCTGTCATACACCTTTACGGTGTGACGCGTTCATTTTTTTTAGTTGTCTGACCAAGCCTCAAAAACAAGCAGCGACTGGTTTTCCTGTCGCGGGCATAGAAACGTTATCATGGGGGCAAGCCTTGGAAAAGCGCTGTATCCTGTGGGTAGCTTTTGGAGATGACTTTAAGAAACGCAGCACAGATAAGACCGTATTTTTTATTTATATGGACACTCAAGGCACATTTCTGTTGTCGCCGCCGCCGTGAGGTGCCGTATAAAGCGCATGGGCGATCAAATCATCGCCGTGCGTCATATGTTGTATGCTCGATTGAAAGCATGCGAGGGTGTGCCGGCGATCTCGCGCACGCAATGGCGGAAAGCGGGGAGGAAGCTCGCCGCCTTGCGTCGCGCGCAGGACATCGGGGACAGGGTATGGAGAGGGGGGGGGGGTGGCGTTCTACTGCGGACGGCCCTGGCGGCCTCGCGTGAACCGCCGGGCCATTGTATATTGAAAGCCACCTGCGACAGGTACAGAGTCCGCACTGCGCTGTGATTTCAAGGCGTAATTCGGGTGGATGCGAGCGGCTCCACGTAGGTAAATTCGCTCGCTGCTGCTGCCGCGTTTCCTCAGTGCAGCGTTTTGACAGCGACTTACCGCGGTCGTCGAGTGAGGTACGTTCGTGTTGGCTTGTGCGCGCGTCATACCATAGTTTAGTTATACTCGTGGAGAACGTTCTGGGCTATGAAGGGAAAGCTACGGAGGCAAAGCGCACACAAATGACAGCGCTTCTGAAAAGAGTCGCGCGTTTTAATCCACGTTAGTTTAGGCTGGGGTTTGCGAAAACAAACGCCTGTAGCCCTATAACGTAGAACTATTCCAATATGTTTTTGTTCCAATTTCCTGACGTCAAATTTGCGTAACCACGGACGCAAGCATCGGGTGGTCACCCGCAGGGTTGTCTGAACAGAGCAATCAAATGCTCTCCTCGATTATAAGCGGTCACTTTTGCTAGCTTAAAAACGAAAAACATTGCATACAGTGAGCGGCTTGTGTTATGTAATTGGCTGACAAAGGGCGAGGAGCACGCTCAAGTATAGAGGGATTCGATAGGGCCGAACCAGTGCACTGAAAATTGATAACCGGATAAAGAGGGTGGTGCCGGCGTCTGAGATTGGTCCGCTTTCCCTTACTTGGCTTGAGGTGGCTAGTCGAAAATCGCGGCGGCATGCAACGGAAAGTTATGAATGCCGCTAAAAGGGACCCTCAGCAAAGAAGAGTTACAGAGCCACGCCGCAAACGTGCCGAAAGTGCTTGAAAACGTTACACGGCCACGCAAAAAGCTTTATTGTACGCAGATAAACCCAGGCTCTCAGGCAGGTGCGAGTAGCCAGTGCCTGAACGATTGGCGGCACTCATCTTTTATTCCTTTCTGAACGGGGCACCCTACGGCTACCCAGAAAAAAAAATCAGTTTTTGCCGGCATACTAATGCATGTTTAACGCGTACACGTCACTTTGACGTGGTGAGTTATTGCGGTTTTGTGGATGTCGCGTAACAGGAAGGTGAAGTGGGTGCAGCCCGGAAACGTTTGGCCATTAGCCGAGGGCCAATGGTGAAAAGGCGAAAGGCGGCGAATTAGAAATTATTTTTGCTTTGTTCGGTCAAATCATACACAATCAGTGTGTACACGTCACACCAGATGGAGAGTTATCGCGGTTTTCGTGACGTCGCGTGACCGACAGCTGAAGTGGGGGTGGTCCAAAAAAGTTTTTGACCAATCGCGGAGGGCTGATTGTAGAATTGGTATAGAAAAGTTTGGAATAGTTTTACGTTATAGCGCCCCTGATTGACCATCCTTCGCACACCCTTGTTAACAACTGACCGGTTCTCCTTGGTAAGCAGAGTGAGCAGACTGGACTCACGAAGAATAACAAAGTAGAAAAATTAGAGCAGACCCCTAAGAAAAAAAACCAAAATACTTTTACCACAGATTTTACCACAGATGATGTTTTTCTACTTAATCCGACCAGCCTTTGAAATTAAGCATGTATTCTCAAGAAAAAGAAAAGCTTCCTACCTACTGGAGCCTTTGCAAGTCCCTTCCTAACGCGTACCTTGGTTATGGCCCGCGGTCCATGTTGATCACGAATATCGAGTTAGTCCAGTGCTCGGATGACAACCGATCTATCGAGGAAGGCACACAATTTATACGTGTGGAATGCGTGTTTAATTTCGTTTGTTTCTTCCCTGCCAGATGGGACTGTGGCGAACACTACTTCTAAGCGCATGATCAATGCGATGGGATGCCTGCCTTCTGCAGGAACCGAACAACTTGCCATACAGGTTAAACAGTACGTGTCTGTTTCCTGTGCCGTTCCACCTCGCGCTGCTACCTATACCAATGTTATAAGGAACGCACAAAAATATTCGCGCCCGACTTGCCTTCATTCTCGCCATGCTCGTCGACGAGCTAGCCGGATGGCCAGAAAATCCGGGCGAGGGGAACGCCACCTTCGCGCCTTTTGGAAGGAAGAACTTCTTCCTGAAGGCCTCCCTGCTGAGCCGCTCCCTCCGGGGCGGATGCTCGGACATCACGAGCGTGTTGTAGAGGTTCTGAAGCTGGTCGCGAGTGGGCGTCAGCGCGCCCCTGCGCTCCCGCGAGCCGGCCAACTTGCGCAGGGACTCCGAGCTGTAGCTCGGAAATGCCACCGGGTACCGCGGCCTGGACGTCCTCGCCCTTGTGTCCGGACCCATGTCCGGCAACTGCGAATCGCGCGGCTCCCGCGCGGGGCTGAGCACAGACGGGCTTGAGTGAACTGAAGGCGGCTCGACGTCGTTGTTCTCTAAATCGGTGGGAGAAAATTGCGGGTCTTTACTGTTGCACTTGCGTGACTCCTCCAGCTCCACCACTTGCCCTGTTCCCGGTATGTCTGCAGATAGTTGCAAGACGGTGGGAACGCTGCTTGTCGCTGATGTCGCAACGTCTAGCACTGTGCAGAGTGCCGCGTTGTCCTGGAATTGCTGTCCTGGGTCCTTGCAAGTAACGCCCTCTGCTCCGATGCTGTGTCGGCCATGCTCTCGCAGTTTTCCGTCAATGACGGAAGGCGCCTGCTGGTGCGGCGACGCAGAACCTTGCGCGGCGAGGGTCGCGCCTCTGTTCGTGCCTTCATCGCCGCTGTTCCGCGCACCACTCTGTGAGTCCCGTCCATCACGTCCAGACGGCAGCTTTGGGAGCGGCAGCTCGGGCGGGAAGTCGAACTCTGACGACGACAACTTTCGTGCCCTCCATGCTTTGGAGCTCTTGCCGCGACCACGCGGGACAGCCGCAGCGGGACGAGACGAGAAAGGCGACGGAACAGCCGCCACCACTTCTCCTTTCACTTCGCACAGGCGCTTTTCGGGGAGGTCCCGTACGTAGGCCACGATTGGCTTCAGCCGGCGAGGACTGATGGCGGTGCGTGTTTCCTTACCCGCGCTTCCGCCAGGCTGCGGCTCAGCGATGTCCTTGGGGTCTGGGTGGAGCTGTGTCCCGATGATGGACGCTTCACCCTGGTCTTCACCCTGAGGTTGCCTTACGCCTTGGTGCTTGCGTTCTGAGGGCCTGGCAGTCGGTGTTCCGGCAGAACTAGGTGCACTGGTCTTCCGTTCCATAGCACTTTCTCTCGTGATGGATCTCAGCGTGCGGTTAGGCGTCCGAACCCAGCTAGAGATCTCCTTCTTCTTTCTCAATAAGTTGCTCGTGCCACTGAGGAAGCTCGCGCTGGTCCTGGTGCTGCATACAGCAGGAAACGAATTTGTTGACTACACTTAGTTAAATGACGATAATACCACTCATTGAATTCTAATGAAAGGAAAATAAAAATAATAAATTAAATTATGGGATTCTACGTGCCAAAACCACTTTCTGATTATGAGGCACGCCGTAGTGTAGGACTCCGGAAATTTTGACCACCTGGGGTTCTTTAACGTGCACCTAAATCTAAGTACACGGGTGTTTTCGCATTTCGCCCCCATCGAAATGCGGCCGCCATGGCCAGGATTCGATCCCGCGACTTCGTGCTCAGCAGCCTAACACCATAGCCACTGAGCAACCACGGCGGGTAAAGAAAAATAACTGTGTGCTAGTCTGTGCAATAGAGTAGCAGCTCACTCAGTTGGGGCAGTCTAGAAAATCTAGAAGTTTAAAAGGAAGGAAGGCGTTAAGATGCAGGCTGTAGAAAAAGAAAACGGAAATCAGCGGATGAGGGACGTCAGAAGCAACTTGTTTTGTGCTAATGGCTCTCTCTCACTCTACTTATTTTTTATGTCTGCACTTGTTTTCCCCAACTATAAACCCATTCAGAGGACAACACTAATACGAGCACGACGGGCAGCACTAAAAGTTGCCTCCTAACTGCCGCACCAAACTAACACAAATTGCTGAATTCCCAGTGGTGCAGCCTCGTTAAGCAAGATTTATTCAGTGCTTCCTGGGTTTACGCCATGGTGGTAAGCACTATCTCGTTCTTCTAAAAACTCAAATCTCTCCCCTTCTCCTCCTCCGTTCATAGAAGAAAGAAAATAAGAAGCTAAACGGACTGCAAGCCATTCTTCTTCTTCTGTTCTTTTACACATTCATTTGAGTTTCGTTTTAGCTATGTTCGTCTAATTCATCCCGCCCTCACTTTCCTCTAGTCATCTTAACTTGTCCTATGTTAGACGCAGTGATCTCCTGAAGTATGAGTTTACCGCCGCTTGGTGACTTTTTATGGTGAAAATATGAATTGTCTTCTCTGCTACAGCATGGTCCTGGGGGAACGCTTCGCCGCTGTCATTGACATTATATGGTAAAGTAAAAAAAATCCATGAAATATATGAATTCGTCATCTTCATCAGCCTATCTTTATGTCCACTGCAGGAGTATGACTTCTCCCAGCGATCTTCAATTAACCCGGTTTTGTGCTTCCTTATTTCATGTTACGCCAGCAAATTTCCTGATTTCATCAGACCACCTAACTCTCCGGCGTCTTCGACTGCACTTCCGTTCTCTTGGTCTCTCTTCTACAATTCTAGTAAACCACCGGTTATCTGTATATTTTCTAGCTCTAATAAAGCACCAGTTATCCACCCTGTGCATTATATGGCCTGCGCAGTTCCATTCCTCGATTTTAATGTCAACTACAATGTGTACCAAGATAAACCAAGGCTAAAGCAAGCGACGAACACAGGAACTGTAAGGCGATATTAATACGCGAAACGTTGTTCCTCTGCCGGCAGGGGCTCAACTTCGCTTGGTCAATATTTGCCGCAGTACCTATAGCGACCTGTAGAGAAGGAGAAACCCATGGACGTAGGTTTTTATCTTTCACTTAGAATATCCGTCGCCTTACAGTTAATTTGTTCTAAACGTGCTGTAGTTTCGGTTTATCTTGATTCACCCTTTAATATATCAGGTATACCCCCGCTTGACCTCTGTTCCAGATAGATATATCTTCCTTTCTGTAAACGTGACGTCTTGCATTCCTCGGTCCATCGCTCGTTGTAAGGTCTTCTTCTGAAGCTTCTTTGTTAATTTACGAGTCCCATATCCTGCTCAATGTGTTAGTACCGGTATAATGCAATTATTGTGCATTTGTCTAATCAAGGATAGCGGTAAGCTGCCTGTTATGATTATGTAATACCTGTCGCCTGCACTTCAACTATTTTTTTATTCTCCTCGAAATATTCTTCTTATAATCAGGGCCCCCTGCTAGTAAATGACCTAGGTGCACATACTCTTCCACAGATTCTAGAGGCGTCAATCCTTCGTGACTCGGACGACCGAGCCCAGCCATGTCAGAGTCAGCGCACCGACTCTACCGAGGGAAGTGGCGTGGCTTCACACAGTCCGGCAGGGGTCCCGCGGTTGTAGGGTGCCCGGGAATTCTACATCGACATGCCGGACATCTGATTCATCGAGCTGGATGGCCACTTCCTTCTCGACAAGGTTCCAGGCTCCAGCTTCTTTCCAGGATTCGGTTTCCAACCCCCGACCCCGACTTCCACGACGACATGCGGGCAGCTGCCTTTGCTCACTATGCCACCTCGAGCGCTCCGTCACAACCACCCTCGCCGTTTGAACCTCCGCGTTATTCGCGTATTGTCGTCCCAGTTGGCCTGTGTTCACCCGTGCCGATCGCCAGCACGCGCCAGCCACAGCCTCGGACCTATACTCAGGTCGAGAGCCTCCTCCACTGCTCAAAGGCAGCTGCGCGACGACTCTTCCCAAGGAATTCACTGAGCCAAACGTAAGCACTTTCGGTTATTCTAAGGCCAGCCACTATCCTTTCTTGGCGTTCCCGCAAGCTTTTCGCTTTCCGTTCTGGGGTACCTCACTCATCACCGATACAGAGGCTCCCCCACCGGCTACACTATAGGCGGAAATTTCAGTCTCGCACGCACGGCAACGCCACAAGCACAACCTCGGCGATGTATTCAGCGACCACCGCAACCTTGATGCTATCGGCGTTCCAAATTTCATCGCAAGCAGCAGCAGGTGAGCCTTCCGATGTTCTGTGCTCACATCTTCCGCGGATGCATGACCTGCCGAAGTTTTGCAGGAACAGCTCTACCATCCAGTTTCTTCAGCTCTAGAATCACTCCTACTTCAACAAGATGAGTGACCAACACTTACGCTATCTCCGCGCAAGTCCCATGCTGCCAGAAGGTATACCTTTGGAGCTCGGACTTCTACTGGCCCAGGCTCCTACGAGAAGGCGGCAGGTCGCGATTTCACACTGCGGTGTCGCTGTGGCTGCGCCTCGCTCTCAACCTACGCTATCGGTGCTGCCTAGTACATCTCTGTCTGATTGCGTGAACCCGACACTGTCAACGACGACACCATCTGCACAGCTTATCTGGGCTTTACCATTGGATTTTATTTGAATCACACTTGGCACTAGGAGGGGGGGCCCTATACCGGCGATACTATCACCTCCAAAGCAGGCGAAGAAGAAGATGTGTAGGTAGAGCGAGAATAGAACACCCTAGAGCGCTCAACCTGAGCTGCCACTGTGCTGGCCACTACAGAGATCCCGTCGCATCATGGTTGGTCGGCCTAAATAAACAATGGCCACGGCGGCTACCTTCTCGCGCCGCCTCCCACAAATCGGTGACCCGGACGACCAAACCCAACCTGCCCACAAATACGTTAATTACGATACCTTATCGCCACAACAGTAGATATAGGAGGTGGCAATCTTGTTGCCAACGACAATCTCAACTTATACCACGACATAGTATATCTAGTAATGACAGCACCACAGTAATGACAGCACCACTCTTAACTCTTTAGAAACCCCAACTATCCCTAGCATTCTGGCTGCAACTTCGATGCAATGGCTAATAACTGCCATTGCAGATTTATTGTCATTGCAGATTTATTGCCATTGCGAGATTGGCCGAAGTCTACCAAAGTAATGGAAGTAACTAAAGAGAGATATCGCTTTCTTTATATTTACCGTCACCTCGACGCATGCATTCTGGGGGATTGGCCAACATTGGACACATTTTCACATCACATATCCAGTGTCAAAGTTCGGACACATGCCCAGTGATACTTGCCCATTAACCCAAGTTGTCTACCAGGCCAAACAGCAACCAGAAGCAATTTGTCTGTTCGGCTACATAGCCAGTTAGTGACCCATGTTGTTTGCTCGCTAAGACAGCAAGCAGTCAGCCCATACTTAGTGACCCAAGTTTACTCTCCTCCTAGAAATGGTCAGAACCCCACTGAACGAAAAGTGGGGAGATGAGTCAAGGAAAGCTATTGGTTTAAAAGAAATGTTGTTTTGAGGACAAGCAATATGACATGCCCAGCAGCGTATTTTTTATTTTGCAAAATAAATTGTCGGATGAATTATTCGCAGTAAAGACAGGGGCAAAGCGTGTTAGGAAAGCATTCTCTTCTTTTGTCCGCGTACTCTCCATTTCCAGTGCTCGTGCACAAGGCAAGAACGACATTTGCCTGCCCTAGCGCTTTTCAAACAAGATATTTACTTGCGATAACAAATTATAGTCTATACTGTATACCAAGTTTAGAGTATAGCTCGAGCTAAGATTCCCGCTGATATCCCTCCAAAGACTTATTAATGCGAAAACATTCTTAGGATACTTCACGCACTTTTAGGAGGTTATCTAATCTATCTATCTATCTATCTATCTATCTATCTATCTATCTATCTATCTATCTATCTATCTATCTATCTATCTATCTATCTATCTATCTATCTATCTATCTATCTATCTATCTATCTATCTATCTATCTATCTATCTATCTATCTATCTATCTATCTATCTATCTATCTATCTATCTATCTATCTATCTATCTATCAACTTCTTTCCCGCCAACCTGGGTCACTGCGTAGTCTTTGGTCGAACGGTTAGAGCATCCGGCTGCTGTGCTGAGGGAGCGGGGTTCGAAACCACTCGTCCGACCAATTTAAGCCACTGAGTATGTGGTAATGTGTCCATATGTACCATTTTTCCACGAACCTTTTTGCCCCGACATGAGTCACTGTAGAAGTGTCTGGGTACGGACAAGTCGGTATTCCATGGTATCAATCGTCACTTAGAGCGCATACATAGACGAAGGAGAAAAAGGACGACGAAGACAAGCGCTGTAGAAGCGGGACTGTGTAGAGGCGGAACTGGGTAGGTACCACTGGGTAGGTACACTAGGTACTGGGTAGGTATCACTGTAGAGGCGGGACTGGGTAGGTACCACTCTTAACCGAAACTCTTTGACACCGACTTGGAGCACTGGGTATGTGCCATTAGGTCTGTGCTGGTCCTCGATTAACCTCTTTGATGCCAACTTGGGTCACAGGGCATGTGGAAATACGCGCGTTCCACTCTATAGTGACCAGAAAAGATACGCTAAATTTCTCCGAATATTGGCGCAATTGAACCCATGTCACACGGTTTCCACAAGAACAGCAACCTGACGCTCTAGGTGGCACTTTGTCTAATTGGCACTTGTGTTCGACGATGCTAGCAAAACTATAACTGGTTGCATGGGCTAGTTGGTGAGGCATCTTCTAGGGTGCTTAAAGCACATGAAGGAAGCACAAAGAATATAACTGTATAGCTAGATCTTTAAGATACAGTCGCCCAAAATGTTTACTATATATGCCGAGCAATTCTAAGGAGGTTTAAAACATGCGCTGGAGTGGAGATGCCGTCTCAAAAGTGAAGCCGAACTGCCGCCATCTTACCGTAGGCAACAAGTAACGTTAGCAAATAGCGGGGAATATACGAAGCGCTTTCTTCCCACTTCGTGCTATTTGGCATGCTTAATTTAGCCGCGCAGATGCCAATGGACATATTTCTTCCTGTCAATGGTTTCAGAAGGAAGCCTAAACCTTCTTTTCGCTTTCAAATTTTGTGACACATCATGATAGCAACATTTTAGCCAATAGCCTCAACCTCTTATTTTCAAGTACGCTTAGCATTTGCAATAACTGAGCGAAAGGACGTGAGCTGTGAGAAGTTCCAGCTGTCGCATCCATCATTCAGAGTAGAATAACAGGCAGACTCTGGTTTCACCTGTGCTGGTAAAAAACTACGGGGACTGCCCCTCCAGCTTCTCTTTTTAAACCTCCTTGGGTAAATCTGCAGCATAACCCGAGCAACCGGGGAGGCTTTTAAAAATGAGGTACGTGAGCGGTTCCTTCACACGTTTGGTTTCACTGACGGTTACACCGTACAACACTTAGATCTAATACTTCAGTGTAGTAGCGGGATTCATTTCATTGTATTGCAATAGCAATTACGCGGACACGACACTAGGCTCTTTCGCGCCATTCTGCTTAGGGTGCCTTCGCACAAGCTCCTATGAGCAGCGCTTGAACGTGAGTGTAGGAATGCTCCCTGGACGTGGTGTCACCATATCGACGGCGAATCAGCGGCACGCGCCTGGGAGATTAGAAGATCTCCGGAAAAGCGAGATACGTGCAGCGCGTTTGGTTGCAAAGACGACAAAGACTAGTGGGACGATCAAAAATAACGTGCAGCGCGAAGGACAAGGACAGCGATAGACGAGATGTCCTTCGCGCTGTACGTTATTTTTCATCATGAATTACCAACTAGCCCAAGCAACCACCCAAGTGGGCCGCACCGTCACGCTATGCTCAATAGAGCCAGGGGAGCCTTCCACAGCTGGCGTGAGCCACGACTACTGTTAGGCGCGCTTCTGGTATTCAGACTAGTGCTTGCAAATATCCGTCACACCGCCTATCCCGTTGAAGTAACTGGTTAGCTGGATATTCGAATAATCAGACACGAATATTTCATGTCGCTAATAGCTTATTCAAATTTTCGATTCTCTTGCATGTACAAGTACCACAAATATATTTAAAAATATTACAAGTATAAAAATACAAGAGAGAAAGAGAAATGATTTCGGCCCACGTACGGAAGAACTTAACCTTATCTGGCTATCCAAATATCTGAATATCCGGATGCTATTCACCAAATAGCCAACTGAATAGCGATCACTCCGGTGATGCGTTTTTCAAACTTGAATGACGGGTGAATTGAATAACCGGATAGCCGGTTTCTGTGCAAGACCGATTTGATGTTGCAGCACTGAAATTTCAGACGCCACACGCGAGCTCCGGACCGGCCGTGTACATGCATCGTGAGCATAAAGATTGTGCAGATCCCATACACTGTGGGAATCGATGTTATGCAAAAGATTTTGCAGGTACTGCTCAGCTCAATATGAGTTGCAAAAGGGCGTGCACCCGTCAGCTTTATCAATAACAAAAATGACAAGTGCCATTTTTCTTGTGAACAGAGTGATACCAGTAGTCGCTATGATTTTCAGCAACATTTAAGTGTAGGCGCTACCATACGGTCACTGTATGGCGGCACGGCTGCGCCTACACAAAAGCAAAACGTACTCACGTGTTACAACTCATATTGAGCGAGACGGTACCTGGCTATCCAGCATTGTTTGGGGTTCGGCAGACCGATACCACGTTAAGCAAGGTATGTGTGCTAATTGAGTAGTTGTGTCTGGGTCGAGAGCACATGTTTGTGTAACGACAGCAGCACGATGACTACATTCAAGATGATTGTAGGACGGCAACGGCACGATTTCTACACCGGCCAATCAACGCGAGCTTACGACATTGTGATTGTTGGGCTCTATGTAACTATAGGGGTACGAGCGTATATAATCGAGAGAAACAAGTATTGTGACGTCGTCATGCGACTACATGTCATAAGATCGTACGTGTGGCTATGTCACGTGGCGTATAGTTAACACGACGATTGCATATGTGCTCGGCGAAGGTTTTACTTTGGGCGATCATGAAGTCACTGCGACGTCGCACAGTTTCTATGTAGCATAAGCTGCTACGAAGGTGGTGCTGGTGAAGGTGTCCCGGTCCCGAAGATAGTGCAGTCTAACACGTCACCTCAAAGCGCGAGCTTTCACACGGAAATAGGACGAGAAAGAGGCACGAGGCGCCCCCGCCGAGGGCTTCAAAGAGCTCGCTGGCTTGGGAACGAGAGAAGTATGCGTGCGATCGTGGCACCATCACTTGCCGCCATCATTTTTTTTCACAGGCGCCCATGGCATTGATTCCGTCAAATCCCGTCAAATCCAGTGAGAGGCCCATCCAAACTTACTGCTGTCACAGCTTATCGACCAATCAGTTGGACGACTGTTGATTAGAAAATATATACAAAGGCACTCGCTAGAAAGTTACAAAGCGTAATTACAGACATTGGGGGGTCACACTAAACTTGCAGCAATAAAGGTCACGTAATAAGCACCAAAATACATGTCGCTCGCAGCATCCTTGAGGGCTGCGATGCCTTCGGGAGGCAATGCTGCCGCTCCAATTGGAAAGGACCTCCTCCGACCGAGTTTCGTACCAGGTTCACTTAGCGCTTCTGCATCACGTTAACATGGCCTATCCATAATTGAAACGGGCACTCAAATGGCACATTTAAGCTGCACCACGCGGAAATTCATGAACAGGAGTGTGAGCGAAAGTGTGCCTGTTCACTGCCCCATGAGGCAGGGCACGGCCGCGCAGGAGCACACGTCTCGCATTCGACCCTCGCTCTAGACCAGATTTGGGCAGGGATGACCCCCCTCTCGCCGATACTCTTCGTAATCTATCTTGAACCTGTCTGCTTGAAATTGATGGGTGGCGAGGCGATACTGGGTTTTCGGTTGCAGACCTGTGAGGTTGATTTCCGATCTTCGCCAGATGACGTCACGGTATTCTGCAGAGACCAGGAAAGCCCGAGCCAAGTTGTCAAGGTTGCGGCGTCGTTCTGCGCATAAAGCCAGCGGTGTAATCAACTGGGTCAAGTGCGAAGGAATGTGGCATGGCGGCTGGGGGCAAAAGCTTGCTGTTTTCGATAACGTACAGTGGACGGCTGAGCCCAACAAGCATTTGTGGGTGCCGTTTGCAGCACTACCTGCCTAAGCAAGGGTTACGATAATGAGGAAACTGAAAAGCTAAATAACACGCCTAGTGTTGGCGTTGGTGCGATCTGTCTATGTCTGTGTAGAATCCATTACTCGTAGCCAGGGTGTAGTATGTTTTGCAGCTTCTGTGTATTCAGCGGTTTCAACCTCTAGAAAATCTACCGTATATTCGCGTTGTTTATATGGGCTTCGAGTTCAGAGCGCAGAAGTCACGGTAACCTGTTCAAGAGTGCCAAGGCATAGATGTGTTGGGACTCTCAAATATGTGGGTGAAGCTAACCAGCGTAAATAAAACCCAAAGACAAAGAAGAACTACACAGGGAAACGCTGGGCTTCTACATTCTCTTAGTGTCTTCCCGCTGGTTTCTTTCAACCACTAATATGAACCGACCCGCCCAGCAAACAACGTTACTGATATTGCCAATTTATTCATCAAATTGTTTCTCGCCGCCTCTTTCTAAGGGGCGAAAACAACGCATTTTTTGCGGACAGGTACGCACGCGCGACTGAAAAAACACGTTGCCAGAGTACATTGTCTCGTCATGCAATACAATAGCAAGAAGTTTCACCCAATATTTACACGAAATTGTGTCCTCTTTACTCATTCTAAAAGTGCTTCTCTAGTTGCAACACCTATAGCACCTGTGTACCATAAGCACCTGTATAAATAGACAGATTTAGAATATAGACCCCAAAGAAATAACATCGAAGCAACTGCGCTAGCGCGAGGCGCAAACTGCGTTTGAGTTTTCCGTCAGGCACGCTATTTCGCTGATTTAGCGGGAGCCCCAAAAGCTGCCCCAAAAGATTTGCGTAAACAAACATGGTCGCGCCCATAGAAGCGACGGTTCCAACCTCGCGCCAAACTGGGCTCGATTCGCGGTAACGCGCGAAGTTCACAAGATAGGAGAAGTGACTGCGGTTATCGCTCTCTCTCAACTAGCGTGTGTTATAAAGATTAATTTATTAGACGCCGCTGATTCCCAAATTCGATTGTGGATTTTATCGCTCGTAGGCCTAACACGGCTTAGCTTGCTTGGTGAAGGCACGTAAGGTTGGTTACCCAAAACTAAGCGCAACTAACTGTTGCTGCTAATAGAATAACCTCTAAATTGTATTTAAACAATAAAACACGAAAGTCCAAAATACTGTTCTTAACATAAATAGTATATTTTATTTCATTATTTCTAATAGCTTTTCTTTGACGCCCTAGTGGCTCTGCCAGCGCAAGACGCTATCCGCAAACGCAAGCCCTATTCTAAATCTCTTCACTGTTGCGTGCCCAAACGCAAACAACCGCAAAGCTCTTTGGGGCCCCAAACTATTGTGGCCCCTATTTTAAAACTCTCTATTATCTTGCTCACGCACCACGCCAGTGTATAGATCTCTCCACTGTGAATGCCGAGGACAAGATGTTTTAATATAAGTCGAGCAAATAGCACCCAAATCAAACATAAAACGACTTTTTTTTTTACATACCGGAAGGCTTCCAGAGAGAACTTGGATGTAGAATAACGGCTTCTTTGTGCCATGACAAGTAAGCTGTATCCTGCGCAATAAGCTGGAAACAGTCGAACACACATTCATAGATTTCTGGAATGCAATATTTCATTTGGACGTACTTAGCGCACACTTAAAGTAACGACTTACAATAACACCACACGGAATTCTATTCTTACCTGTACACAATGAGGACGGCGTCTCCTGCGACATTTTCATGGTCATAGGACTTCAAAGCCTCTGCAAAACGAGAATTCAAGTACGTCATGTCGACGTGAACGTACTTTCTGCAACAGAAAACTTTGTCGAGAGGGTCGCATACATCCGTGATGCCTACAGAGCTTAACCTGAGCCATCACACTCGCTCGCTGTCACAGAAGGGCTTGCATGCTTGAGAAGGGCATGGGAGAAAGGGTCAAACAGGGTTGCATGTGCTATTTATGGGAATGATTAACTAGAATTTGTTAATTAACTTCTTATATTCTAGTTAGGTGTCTGATCGCCTGTTAGATTTGCGAAATTGTAATTGCGCACAGAGCTACAGTGCTCAGAACATCAGCTCTCCATCCAAATCATATCGGACAGTTTCCCAGGCACAGACGCGGAACTACTAGAGAAACTGAAAGAGCGATACATAGGACCACCACTAAACACAGACAACCCAAACGAGACGCGACCATACCTTGGAAAGGCGAATTCCAAATTAGTTCAACCTTTCACATATATGCAGAAATCTTTAAGGCAGCTCAAGCAGCCGCCAAAAACTCGGCTCCTGGCCCTGATGCCATCCCTAACGCGACGCTTCGGAACCTGGACGCTAGAGTCCTGACTAAAATCACATAAATGTTCAATGGGGAGAGCTGGCTCAAAGGCCAATTGCCCCCGGAATAGAAACACGCTAAACTTATCATGATCCCCAAACCTAAAAAGACCCCCTCAATAGGCGCTCTGAGTCTCATTTCTCTCACGTCCTGCCTGGGACAACTGAACAATCGAGTAGTACAAAGACTGCAGCGGTACCTTGAAGAAATAATATGGTTTCCAAACACCATGATAGGGCTCCTTACGGGGCTATCCTGTCAAGGCGCATTCTTATTTATCAGAGCAGTTATAGCTAACATCGCCCGCGGAGAGGAAAGGCTAGTGCTCGCACTAGAACTCAAGAGAGCATTTGATAATGTTTCGCACAACACAATATTGGAGGAATTCAAATTGATAGGATTTGGAGAACGAACGTACAACTACATGGGGGCTTTCCTCGCCAACCACACCGCCACAATAGGAATCGCTCAAATCACTTCCCAAAAGTTCAAGATGCCCAGTAGAGGAACACCCCAACGGGCAATAATCTCACCTTTGCTGTTCCATACAGCGATGTGTCACCTGGTGCGACAGCTGGACCAAATCCCCGATTTGGGCTACACACTGTACGCGGACGACATAACGCTGTGGGCAGCAAGGGGCCCTCTGGAACACAAAGAACAAGTACTACAACAAGCAGCCGAGACAGTAGACAAATTCTCGAGGAGCACTGGCCTCAAATGTGCCCCAGGAAAATCACTGGTGATTCGGGTACACTCGAGGGGCTACATATCCAACGGACCTGCAAACATCGTTTTGGAAGGACACACGATCCAAGAAGTTAATTCTATGCGGATCATGGGTTTCTGGCTCCAAAGTGGTGGGAACGCATCCCACACCATCAAAACATTGAAAACTACCGCAAATAACATTGAGCAAATGATCCGTCGCGTAACTTATAGGAAAGCGGGCATGCAAGAAAACGACACGCTGTGGCTCGTCCAAGCACTAGTGATAAGCCGAGTCACGTACGGCCTGCCCTACCACTTCCTTAGTCGCGAGGAGGAAAGGCACGTCGACATCATAATACGATAAGCATATAAAGCGGCCCTCGGACTATCCAAGAGCACGTCCACAGATCGCCTGGTAGCCTTAAGAGTACACAACACATTAAACCAAGCCTCACTCTAAAAAAAAAGTTTGCACCCTTTAGGGTGTAGATCTGCCACACAACGATAATCGTCATCTGCCATGATGCATTTCCTTTCTTGAAAACGCTGCGCCCGCTACTTTCCTGTCGGGAATGCTATGTCATGCTGATAACACGCATGCCGTTCGTTACTCGAAAGTACCGGGCTCGCAGCGTTAAAGAAAGGAAACGCACCAAGGCAGATGACGATTATCGGTGTGGGGCAGATATACACCCCAAAGGCTGCAAACTTTTTTTAGAGTGTGCACTAATCTCCCAGAGGGAACGCTTGAGGTATACTCACGCAGGACGGGCCCTACTGACAAGGGCGCGTATTTCCACACACCCACAATTTATCAGCGAACACGTATTACCACTACCAACCTCAACACAAGCTCGAATAACAGTGGCCCCCATACCAAAAAAAATGCACCCTGAATGCAATAAAGCAAGGCGAAAAGCACGCGCACAACATTTCGGAACAATGTATGAAAATAATCCCACGTACAACACAATATATACGGACGCAGCCGCGTATTCCAACGTACACTCGAACGTCAGTGATGCCCAAAAGAACATCAGGAGGTACGCAGTGGCAATTGTCGACACGAAAGCACAGCAACAATTTACGGCATCCGTCAAGGCATGTACTCCTGCGGCTGCCGAAACTTTCGCCGTGACAATGGCCCTCGCTCACGCGGAACGCACGCAAAAGAGCGTCACCATAATAACAGACTCACAAGAAGCATGTCACCTTTTTCTCAGGGGCCACGTGACCAAAACATGTCACTCAATAATACCGACGAAATTCGCCCGTCGTCACCGGATCCTATGGTGTCCAGGTCATACAGGCCTTGAGGGGAACGAACTGGCCGATTCGCTAGCCCGGGGTATTATTAACCGGGACGACTCGACTGGGACGGTCCCAGGTAGCCACTGTAATGACCCCAATCCAACGAATGCCAGGGAGATTCTCGCTCATCAGCGTGCAACCAGAAAAAAGTACCCTCCCCCTCACCCACAACTCAGGGGAGAGGAAGCCGCCAGCTGGCGCAAAATTCAGCCTGGGGTATTCCCCCACCTTAAATAACAGAATACCATGTTCCCCACTCGCTACAGGCCCGACTGCCCATGGTGCGGAGGCATACCAACACTACAACACATTACTTGGGATTGTGAATCACACCCGTTTGATAAAACACACCACACAATGGAGCAATGGGAGGCACAGCTAACCAGCTCAGAGCTGGCGGGACAACAGTCCTTCATACGGCAGGTTAAGCGGGTGGCCGAGGCCAGCGGGGCTTTGGACTAAAGGGTCTCCGACCACTGCACGTAAATTGTTTGTCAATAAAAGTTTCTCTCTCTCTCTCTCTCTCTCAGCTCTCCAGAAGCGCGCAACGGGCTCCGTGCGCCAGCTCAGCGCCGCAAGGCCACGCCCACACGCTGATATCACTCGGAGCGGTGGGCGTCACACACATTCCGCTGTGTGTGACGCCCACCTCCGCCCCTGATCACTTCCCGCAAGAACAGCAATTTCACCTCTGAAAGCAGATTATTTATATTTACTTAAAGTCTTCCTTGAAACACCCTGTATACATTGTATACATACAATGGCGACCTGCACCAGGTTTCGCTGCGCAGCGAAGACGCCCCTCTTGCGCGCGACGCTTCATTCGGACCTTGGTGTCCTCGACGTTGGGCGCACGTTTTGGAGACATTTCTGCTGGTAAGTGTTTACTTGCTCCTTGTGCATGCGTGACAAGCACGTTCTTGAGAGGCCAGCTTCAAGCGCTCTCTTCAGGCTATGAGCGATTGTAATGCTTACACTATGACAGCGCAGCACTTGCATTTTTGTCGCAAAAGAAAGCAAGCACAGCACGTGCCATGCTCACAAACTATGCATCCCGGCGCAGCCAAGACGGCGCATTTATTCCTGTGAACAGGAAACCACTCCTGCAAATCAAGCCATCCTCTCGGCTAGCGGTGGCGCCGGCCGGGATGGATTGATGAATGGATGGATGTTATGAGCGTACCCTTTGGAACGCCAGGGCGCGAGCAGGCGAGCGCCATCTGGTGGTGTTGCAAGAAACCCAGCGGCACGCGCGGCAATACCATCACAGCAGCGCCCGGAAAGGGAGGAGAAGAAGCAAAAAAAGCTTCGTTTTAAAGACAAATAATATTCAAGCCCAACGATAGCGCCGGGCACAGTCGTCGGTCCTTCAACATATTATCTCTGGTACAAGAAGACCGGCCATTAAGGCGAAAGCCTTATGTGTCTCATCGTTCAGTCGACCGTCAAATTTATTTAGCGAAAACGCGGCGACCTCACGAAAGGTACAAACACTATCATCATCATCATCATCATCCATGGCTCATACCCCCTAAGCAAGCAAGATGGGTGATAAAGGTAATTATGATGGATTATAAAGCGAATAAGGAAGGATTATAAAGCGCAAAGTGTATGACTCAGGTGAGGTAAAGGCAATAGAATTAAGATTGATGACTAGGCGATTTAAGAGGATGACTGGGCGGATTAGACTAATCGAATTAAGAGTGTAAGTAAGGAAATTAAGACGATGACTCAGTGAATTAATAGGGGTTACTAGGCGAAGTAGACTAAGCTAAATAAGGGGGATGATTAAGCGAATTAAGATGATGAGTAAGCGAACTAAGAGGGTTCACTAAGCGATGTAGGCTAAGCGAATCGAGAAGGATGTGTACGTCATGTGTCCGTCTTTAATGCATTGGCACTTGGGCTTTTGCTTTCGACTAGTCTTAGGAATAACATAAGGGACCCTGTGAATTTTTATACATGACTCATTGTATGTACATTCAAACATAATCGCTGGTGCTCGCGTTAGTTGGAGGATGTACACCACTGTTCGCTTCAAGCATGCAGTCTGATCAGACAGGGTTCCTTCGCTATACAATCGGTGACCACATTGTGTAAAGTTCCGACACATGTAGGCGCATCTTGGGCCGGGCTCTAACGTTAGAACAGTGGTTAGCGGGCGTAAAACGGTCTCTGGAAGAATATAGGCAATGCTCTAGTGTAAATATCAATAAATTAGGTGTTGAGTGTACTTAGGCAAAGTTGTGATATTTCGAGCGGTGTACGAAGTTTTGCTCTTATGACGCGTTTATTATGTGATCACTTGCTATGTTAGAGTTACATGCCAATAACATCGTCTTTTGCCACCGAATGGTTTGCAAGGATTGTTTAACTTTGCCTCATTCTTCGTTAAATCTCCATTATCTAACCGTGTGTGTGATGTAGCTAAGTCCCCTCCTGCTTTCTAAATAGCTTCTTGCGTTTTCTCTCTCACAGACATATTTCAAACAAATTTAATACAATTTAAGAATATCCTGTTCCAATTGTCACGCGTTTTCTTTTTGTTTGTTTTGTTGTTTCGTGCACATGCGCTTTTATCGCGGCTTCATCGTGTCAAAAAAAGGAAGAAAGAACGCTATGCAGACTGAATGGCAGGCTCTATTACTACGGAACAGACTGACCTAATTCCGCGATCTTCATCATCTGTACTAGGCTCACGGAGGTGAAGAGAAAACTTCTGTGAAACGAGGTAGCTACGTACGTGACATCGGAGTGAGTTGTACTGCTCGCTGATTGAAACAATTAAAAACAAAGAAAAGAGCATGCTTTCACGTTGGCCAGGGCACCAGGCTCAAAGGCTGCGTTTTTTCAGGAACCAGAAAGCTTCCGCTCGTCTTCTTTTCAGCGATCTTAAACTTCGGGGCCGGACCACATGCAAGCTCCGTAATCCGAATGCCCGTGCAGCGTGGAGCACGAAAATTCTCGAAAAAGTGAGCGTCGTCCGCATGCTCAGGTTCTAGCGACCGCCCAACTTTCCGAACGCGGCCACGGCCAGGGCAGAACGATGAAGCCAGAGAAATTAAGGCAACCGGGAGAAGGGGAGGAGAGGGGAGGAACAGCCCGTGATGCGGTTTCTTCGCTACCGCACTCACTTGCCACCGCTCATTTGCATTGCATAAATCACGTAGCGAGAACACGGCGGGCGCAGACTTCAAAGGCAGCCACGTTCCCCATCCCCAACTGCGTGAACAGTATGCGGCTCTTACTTGCTTGCTTGGGACGACTTGCTCCAGAAGGCGTGTCCAAGGGCTGCCTAATTATCGTGGCCGCCAAGGAAACTGCCCGCCGCACACGGATTCCGGCACGAACGAGGGGGAACGTCGGGAGGGCAGCCATGCGAGTCCCGGCTGAAAATGCGGGGGAGGGGAGCTGGTGTTTGGCTGGAGAAAGTGGGGTGTACAGAAAGTGGGAGTGAATTCGGTTGCGGTGGGGCGGCTGCGGCGAGAGAAATGAGCGCTTCGACCGAGCGGTCGCTTCCTCGCTCGCTCTCGTCACGTGAACTCTTTATCGCCCACGCTCCATCAATCTAGTGGCGCGGCGACGGTAAGACACCCAAGCGCGGGCGCGCTTCGTCTACCCCGCTCCCCCCCCCCCCTCCTTCTCTGCGTAGACGCCCGATTTCGAATTCAGCGAGGCGGACAACGAGCCCAAAGCCCGCTGTTGCGGACTGCGACGACCACAACTTTCCCCACCGCGTGGCGCCTTTGCCGTCAGTGCATGGTAAAGCAGCGGCTATGAAGCAGCGCAGTCGATGCTAATCCGAATGCAGGTCGTTACCATTGTCGCGCTCGGCTGAAGACTTGAGGAGCGTCGAACTCTGGTTTCCAGCCCAACTTTCGGTCCGTGTCTTTCGTTTTGACTCGCTTCTTTGCTTTAGTCACCCCATGACTGGGTGTTTGGTACGTGCTCCACTCGAACGAGTTGTGGGAGCACAAGGCGTCATATTCCTTCTGGACAGGCTTCAAGAAGAACAACAAGGAACTTGGCTGACAGACATTTCCCCTGCATCCTTACTGGTCCGTAGCTTCTTTTTTATATATATACAAACAAAAAAGAAAGAATGACAATAAACAATTCGCAACAGCAATTGTGGAACAAAGACATGCCCAGCTGGAGGGTGCTCGCTCACTGCACGTCAATTGGCGGCGCAGCAGGGATGGGAAAGGGTCGAGAGTGGGGCGGAGACCAGCACGGCGACCAGAGGTCGTATAAAAAGATGTCTCGCACCCGCGTCGAGGGAAAAAGGATAGTGTAGCCGCCAACCACTACTGCGCTGCGCGAGGCAATGCTCCCCTGAGACAGGCCTTGCAGGCTGCTCACTCCGTTGGACTTCGACATGGGCAGAAGACGAGTGTGGACCGTCGTCGTGACGCTGGCACTCCTACTGGCCCTGAGGAGGCGCGATGGCACCACGGCTGCGTTCGAGATGCTGCGGCTCAAGAAGCTCGCCAAGTTGGCCATCATCGGCAGGGCGCTGGCACCCCAAATTGTTCCGATACCTGTGCCTTACGGAGGACACGCACCGGCTTACTACCCACATCACCCGCCGCCGCCGCCTCCGCCGCCGCCGCAGCACTACCCGATGCACTATCACCCGCCGCCGCACCACGGTCATCCCGTGGCCGTTCCTGTTCCTGTGCCTGTGCCCGTTCACCACCACCACCACATAGTGACCCACTCGACGGGACACACTACGCACGTGACACAGGATGGAGGCTGGTGAGACGTTCGTTTTTCGACAGAAGATACTGTCGAATGCACGCTGTGACCGTGGAAGCTGGACTTCGCGCGTTCCGTGTCATAAAAGACGACGACAGGTTTTTTGGCAAGTCTTGCGCAGGAGCGTCACGGGAGGCTCCTGCTCGTTAACTGGTAGCCTGGTGAACTGGGTCGCGTGTGCACAATGGCTTTAGTTTTATCACTCAGAAGACGTGGTAAGCATGCGTGGCCAACTCCACCACAAGTTCTCAATAGGGTTCACTACGGAGACTCATCAGTAGAAGTGCTAAACGCGAACTGTCATGAATATAAAATCTAATGGCTTTCAGCAACGTTTACAGATAATTTATGGTCTATGGAGTTGATTTTGTCCTCATGCGAATTAGCAACCTTCACAAAAGCCTCCTCTATGGAACGGCTTGCTTGTATTGCAGTAGTGATGACCTTTTCTGTTATCTTATTTTGTGTGTGCTTTATTAGTATGCTGTTCAAATTGAGGTGGTGACGAAGCAAACACAGCCAGAGTTTAATGCGAGGTGCATAAAATAAGAAGGAAGTTTGCTTCTAGTGTTCATAAAGACCTCATACACTACTAAGTGTCTATTCGTGTTTTTTGATGTTTGAATGTCCACACCAACTGTACAAACAGCACTTGTACGAATACTTTGTGGTTTAATAAATTTTATTACGTTGCAGTACGGATTTGTATGTTTTCTCTTACTCCTTACTATATAATATCCCTCGATGAGCATACTCTATTCATTAGATAAGCATACGCATGGTAGTACCTATACAAAGGTGTTACTGTTCCAATGTGGCTGTTTTAGAGCTGCTTAAGACCAGATACTATATAGTCTCTCATATCCCTCGACAAGCCATGATACAATGTAAGCCTGTAAATTATTGACATATATGCTATTGCGATTCATTCGTTCATGTGAGATTCAACATTTTCTTACGAGTTCATAGGTAGAATGTGGTTGGATGACGTTTTCAACGTCTACTTAAAGCCAACAGAGTCTTTTAAGCATCAAAGGGCTCTGCTAATAATAATAAATAAAGATCCCTGTAATGGGTTTCTACCACACTCTAGGTCATCACAAGATTTTCTCCTAGGAGAGGAGATCTTAAAGAGGAAGACAACAGATAGCGCGCACCTACATCACGGCCAGGAATTCTGGGATACAGGTCTGCCATTGCGGAGGATCACTCACAGCACGGCATTGAGCGTGCATAACTGGATTTTTATTGCCGCTCTCGTTGGCCATGGTTCTCTGCGCAGCATTCGGGTGTTCGAACTGCAGCAAAACAGCCAAGAGACGGAAACCGGCGAACACAAGGCTCTTCCGCCTACCAACGGCCGTAAACAAACGGTGCGAGCGCACCAAGGCACTCAGGGCGGGGCGGCGCACTTTGTGGCTGGCACGCGCGACGAGCTCAACAACGACAGTGGCGATATCCAAGTGATCCTCACTTTCTTCGGGCCAAATGAGCGCGAAATAATCTTTTTGTTTGTTTGCTGATTGAAACGTCGCGACACATCGCCGAAACATCACAATTTACATTCGCAAGGAGGCAGTCTGCTTGCTGCGGGAGCAGGCGAGTCCAGATTGGGCGCCAACGCTTGTGTTGGGATACAGAGCGGGTCATGAAGGCCGTACTTTCTGCGATCATGCGAAAAGAGGGTGCATGAAGAAAAACAAGTACGAGGCTGATGCGGTGGCAGCCACGGAGTCGATCAACACTTTGGGCGGCGACGCATCGGAATGCCAGCACCCACCGGAAGCCTGTGTTAGCCATACCTGCCCAAGCAGAAACACGTACTTTTCCTTCCTGGGCCCATTTCGTTGATAGGCTCTTGAGACTTTACCCAGCCTCTTGTAAAGTAACCGTGCACCCCGAGGGACTTAAAGGCCTGCATTTCCTGCAGTGTTATGATGCTCGGAGAGTAGTCAACGTAGTGAACGATGTCCCCGTGCGTCGCTTAGGTGAAGCGTTTACGTCCGTCATCCTGTCGATGCCCGGTCGCAGCCCATATGGGTCGACACTATCGTAGATTCGCCCTCTTTTATTCGTATCAAGCGCGCGCCTATACTATTCACTTACAGTAATTATCCACGCGTTCAACGGCCCTCCTTTAAGAATGGGCGGTATTACGCCTGAGAAACCGCAAGGTCTCCAAAAGCACTTTGATTCAACAACCACAGGTGAACGGCGCTTCACACAACGAAGCATACAGTTGGACTATGTCTTGTAACATTAACTGTTTTTAGTGGACGATTTATTCGTTGAAGAGGACGATAACTCACCTGCCAATAAGAAATCACACATAGGGAACGCGGTCGTCAGGAGTGGCCAACTATGACACAAACGCGAGTGGAGCTAGTAGCCGTCCGCGCATAACAAATAGAACTTCCAATGTGGCCACCGCTTCAGCGGGGGGACGGTCGTGTCGTCACGTGTAAACTATGTATAGCCAAGGACTACATTTCACAGAGGCGGTCTGAAACATCTAAACTTAGAATACATATATTGTGGCAGCAGCTATTAAATAAAAAAGAAGGTGTGTGCAAATTTTAAATTTACGTTTTCGATCTGCGAACTTTGTGTGCAGATCTGCGACTATGCGCAGTCGTCTGTGGCCTTATTTTGTTTCCAGCTACTGTATGCTACACGTCTTCCCGCATGGCTTTATTTCCACCCTTTCTTTATTATGTAAACATTTGCGAAAATGCACCCTCGAAATCAATGCCGTCATCCGCTAAGAAGCATCTGAGCTGGAAACTTATAGATACGGCGATGGCGGCCCGCAGAAACCCACCAACTGGAAGCATGGTTTTTGCGGCAAATTCTTTATATGACGCGGTCTCGACGAATGGATGCCTTCTCAGAACAATGCACCCACGGCATGTTTACAAAGCTAAGTACATAGAGTACAGACGCAGCGACGCACACATCTACAACAGCGTTCATGCACCTCGCCCCGTTGAAATATATTATATGTGACAGGGGCGTTCCGTACACTTGCACTCGGCCTGCGCGACTCTATAGCAAAGACTGTTTCAAGAGTAGAAAAATATGTTTAATTACGCGAGAGCAATAATGTTAGCAAATGAACACTTTCTCACTCCACAAAGTGGCTTTCATTAAAGGCCGAGGAGCGTATACATTTATTTGGTGCCGTGCATATACTTATAATGTCCTTTTAATGTGGTCCCCGAGAGAATCTTACATCATGGGTGGGCGCGTACAGTTGTAGACGAGCTTTTCAACAATGTGTTTGAAAGGAACAGGGTTCGAATGATGTACAGTGGCAGTGGGAAGGCCATTCCAGTCCTTTGGTGTCCGAACGAACAATGATGACAAATGGGTAACAGCACGGGGTGGAGGAGGATACACGGCCTTGTCGTGGTTGGTGCATCTGGAGCAGCGGAAGACCGGTATAATGTTTGCAGTCCGAGGAGACCCGTGAAAAAATGTGCGTCATAGTAAAAGACGGACTGTTTTACGGCGAAGTGCAAGGTTAGGAAGGTTAGCTCGCGACTTAAGTGATGTCGTACTGGAGGTGAGGGAATAGAGAAGATAAATCATGATCAGACAGATTCCAGCATATAGATATGGTAAGCGTGATGAGGGTCACATATGAGGTTCCTTATCGAATACTTGTTCGAAGTCAAGAAATATAGCATGTACGCCAGTGTTATTGTCAAGACTGGAACAGATATCGCTAATGAAGAGCGCAGGTTAGGTATCACATGAAGGACCTTCCTGAAAGCCATGCTGTTTTAGTTGAAAAAAAAAACGGAAAAAAGAAATGCACACTTTGAGAAAAGAGAACATGCTCCATCACATTTCACTGCAGAGTATCCCCCGAAGTAGTTTTAGGAAATTTCATATACCCATTTGAAGAAAATGGTAGGCGACCCTAATCTTTCACTCAGGTGTCTCTCAGTGGCACTCACCCCTCAGCGTTCGTGTTCTTTAGGTTAAGCGAGCGAATATCTTTCCCCTGACACGATATGCGGGCGAGGAGCGAAAGAGGGCGAGGAGGAAGCGCAGCGCGTGCCACCTGGCAGCGCATAGCCACCTAGCGAGCGCCGCACAAAGCGCACCTTACGCTCCCTTCTGGTAGTGACGTCAGAGCATGTAACGAGCGCACGCACACACAGCTGTTACGAGCAGACGAGCGAGCGAGAAGTGAGCGCAGGGAGAGAAGCGAGAAAGGAGGGAGTGACGTCACATCCGCTCTGCTAGTGAGATATTCAGTCTATGCCAGGCAACTGTTTTCTATTAATTCGCCGGTTAAATATCACCACCCTGTGTGTGACGTCATTAGTGATGTCATTGCTTCATCTTTCTATTTCCGGGTTTCCAGGAATTCCGCCAATGTCATGCTCACTCGGCGGGTCTCTAATGTCGACGATTCTGTGCTTTGGTGCGCTGTGATCAGCGTGTTCTAATTAATTTCATTTATTCCAGACACTTCAGTAACTCAACTTGTAACTAAACTTATGCTCTGAAATGAAACCCATGGATTTTGCCCTGTACTATTACAGCGAAAGCTGCATATAACTAAGCTTCCGTAGTTTCTTCGTCGTCTGGCAACAGAAACGGACTTCGCGGTTTCTAACAAACCCAATGGGTGCCGTGCGGCGGCGCAGATGTCAAAACGCGGAACAAATTAGAACGCTTGCCGTGAACGATAGAGTGGCGTCAAGGTTATCACAGTATATAAGGAGGAGAGGCATCGGCGCTAAAAACAGCTGCGTTATTGACGAGGCAGACAGTATAGTTCCTACACCCAAAGAAGAACATGCGTACGAGGAGCGCCGCAGGGAACAGCAACGAGAATGTAAACGGCGCCGGCGCGAAACGACCACCGACGAAGAGCGTTCCCGCGATGCTGAACGAAAAACGACAATCGCGAGCCCGGGCACCTCCGAACGAGCAACAACGCCAGACTCGCAACGCAAGAAATGACAACCATTACACTCTGTGAAGATGGGATGGCAGCGAAAGCCCTTTGTTTTTTGTTTGAGAGCTTTGACTGTCATCAGCTTTGGCTGCCATTCCACCTTCACAAAGTGGAATGGTCATTTTTTTTCTACTTTATTCTGATTTGTCCTGAATTTCGTCCACGGTGGTCTTAGGAGGTGAACCGGAAGGGCTGCGCAAGAAACAAGAGTGTCACTCGATGCTCGTGTAATAAGGTGGCGTGTTTAAGCAGTAAATGACATGTTGTTTCCATCGTAGTGAGATACGACTTTGAGACTTTCACTACAAGCTTAAGCCGCGCTCCAAACGGCTGTCAGTCCTTTTAACACACGTAACAAGGGGGCATACCGTTTCTCCTGAATAACATATCGTTTGACGCACAGCGGTACTGAGACCCCTGTAAGCTTCTAGTTGCTCTGAAGGCCCAGAGCAAACATCCACAGGATCCTTAATCCCACCTTCTTAAACTACCCTCAACACTAAATCCTCCCTCGACTCCATAACGATGATGATGGTCTCTAAAGACATCACATTTGATTTGGAGCGGCGACAAATAGTCACCTAGCCTGCTTGAGCTAACGTGGCTTTACTAATTTATTGCAGTCTCAAGTTTTGCGCATCTCTACTTGTTTTTCTTCTTCATTACCTCTTCCACAACATTGTGAACTTAACTATTACTACCGTAACTTAACTGTTACGACCGCACCTCCATCGCTTCACTCCTTTTTGGCATCGATACTCTCTTGCCTATCTTGACCGCTGACCAGTTCAAGCTTCCATCAACGTTTAACCCCAATGCTTCTGGAAGGTGGACGTTCCCTACGCTCCTGGCTGGGAGAATATGTTGGCATTTCTTTACAATCTGTTGAGCCGTCTGCATATTTTTTTCTGCAGCAGAGAAGACGTGCTTTTTTTTTGCAGATTTAACAAGTGCGTGGTTTACACGCCTGACATAAGGTAGACAAGGGCTTTGCCTACCTACCATTGTCTAGTTTAAAATGTACACCTGTGAGAAATGCTAGTATGAGCCAACTAACCCAGCAACACGTTCTTTCAGGCGTGATATTGCCGGGAATATTTTCTCGCGTGTGTTCTTGTAGGTATGCACGGACGTGCGATCGTGCGTGCGTGCGTGCGTGCGTGCGTGCGTGTATGTATGTATGTATGTATGTATGTATGTATGTATGTATGTATGTATGTATGTATGTATGTATGTATGTATGTATGTATGTATGTATGTATGTATGTATGTATGTGGGAAATGACTCCGATGCGCTGCTAAGAACGAGGTCGCGGCGGGTACATTTCGATGGGGGGAACGCAATAACGGCCCGTGTCCCGCACATTGGCGGCACGTTAGGATCCCCTGGAGGTCAAAATTAATCCGGACTTCTCCACTACGGCGTGCCTCCCAATCAAATCGCGGTTTGGTCACGTAAAACCCCAGAATCAGAAATGACTCCGAGCAATTACTTTTTCTTATTGAGGAAAGAAAGGTAATTTCTCGGTGGCTCGTAGTTAGCGCATGCTTGATTTGTTGTCTTGCGCATTTAAATACGTAAGTCAGCTTCCATCAAACCATTGTGGAAAGAAGCAGTCGGTGTGTGTCTCTTCTTCTGTCCGCCTCGGCTAAAGTTTCTGCGCTAATCAATAGAATAGGTGCTTGTCACCTCGTTTTCTTCGTCTCCGGCCCTAAATTGCGCTGCTCCCAACCATGAATGAAAGCACTGACGCATCCAACGCAAATGCCTAAACGTGTGCAAAGAGCAATTTTTGGCACCCAATCAAATACGTATACAACAGCTCCAGAAGCGAATCCAATCGAACCAATGATGCAAGAAGCGAATCCGATTAAATAACTAGCGTTTTTCGTGTAGTTTACGAATAGCATACACCCTTCTCTGTAAACAATTTTCACATCGTGGTACGAATCTCGCTATCAATTAAACTCGGCGCTGTTCGGAGCATACGTCGTCATGAATTGTCATGTAAAAGTTAGAAAGGCAGCCTTATTGGTGAATGGTATCTCGGTACACATTTGTGACCAAATCAGAAATGTATGGCGTTCGCGGCAATGGCAGAACGAAAAAAAGAAAGACACGCTTCCTCTAGTTCGAATCGTCGCGTCAGATGGTACCAAAATAGCATCAAGTATGTTGCAAGGAAATGTATTCACATTTAACCCTATAAGACGACACAGATTCTGCATCTACGTATAGTACCAAACGATGCCCACTGCTGAGTTCCGTGTATAAACAACATTTCATCGCTAATGATCGCATTTAGCCGGAAAAGTCTGGCTATCTGAGCGACGCAACGTGGTCTAGCATGTTATATCCACTGTTGACGGAATTAACGTTATCGCACTACTGCTTCAATGTCATGTTTCATCATGTGCAGTCGGCGACGTGAAGTGTACGATAACTATGCGAAATATATTCCGATTTTCGAATAGATGTAGGACACTACTCGATTCGTTATTGGAAAGTTTTAGATATAAGCACACCCCCTACCACTGATGAAACCTAAGCGAAGTGAAGCTTTCCGAAAGCGGGTAGCTAAACCCTGTACAACAGTTTATATTCCGCACAGCGTATTGTAGCATAGCGACTACGTCCTTGCCCAAGAAGAAGGCAAGACGCCAAGATACCTCAGATCCCTGACCCTACATCTGCATCATTTTCGGGATTCGCCCACTGTGCTATGACAGTCTCCAGGGTCGGCCTACTTTGATATTGCCCAATATCCAGGATAGGCCCAGTTAACACGCTGAGAAAGTCACCCAACAGACGCGCGAAATGCAGGGAAAACGAGACGAAAAGCTTTACTTTCATAAAGGAATTGTGCGCTTGCAGACTTATATTTGTTGCAGTGAGCATATCTGGTAGTTTTTCTTTTTTTAGACTGCGCCGTAGCGAACAAAGCCGGGACCACCACATCTGTAGGGTTAGTACTGATGGGTTATAGATACATGCCGGTTCGTTATGTGAGTGGCTGTTCTATGTAGATAGCAGAAGCACTTAGCATAGCAGCCACGGTCTGTAGAGTGGGAGGAACGTTCGCCTAAAGAGCTTCGCTCTAAGATATGCGAGGTACAGACGAGCACTCAAGCCAATTTGCAGTACCGTTAAGAAAACAAGTACATCGAAGCATATTGCACGCTGTCTAAGTTATTTGAGAACAGTTCAGGCAGACGAATGTGGATATTTTCCACGAGCTAGCAAGACCTTGCGGAATCACAATCCAATTTTTAGCGAAGCTGTTTCTTTCAAGCCGTTGCGAAAAGAATTTCAGTAGATAGTAATTAGATGGCATAGCATAAAACATTGCCTGTATATGACAGTTTGAAACCTTGTCCGCGTACAACGCTTTCGAGAGCTCAAAGAATTTTTGCAAAGGCAGGAAATCCGCCGCACATATTTTACTTCTCCAGAACACTGGCCCTAATGTTCCTGGTGTAAAGCGAGAGCATCGAGTCTTTTATGTAGTTTTATGTTTAGGCCCAGGCATACATGCATACAATAAATATAGCATAGGGGTTGATGAACCTCCATAGGAGTGATATTAAGGACAGGCTCCGGATTCACATCTGACATGCCTCGCAGGCTGTGCCCCAAACTACATTTTCTGAATTATCAGTCATTCATGCACAAACTTCATTCTGAATTTTCTGGATGTGCGACTTTTTTTTTTTTTCGTGCTCAGGTTAACAGTTCCACATTTCTGATGTCTAGGTAGGTTCGTGCTACTTTGTAGATTTACATGCGCTTTGATTAAAAACCCTCAGTAATACGCCACTGGATCACAGTCTGATGGCGCTGCCATTGGTAGTGATGGGTAGATACGAAGAGAGTTTAATGGTGAAAAATTGCAAACATGGCAGTTTAATGGCGGTTTTCAGCCCGTTAAACATTTTCCGTGACGGATTCACTACACAAAATATAGTCTGGACCCTATCATAAATGCATTGTGGTAGTTCTGTAGTCATAAATGGCAACTACACCCTCATGGTTACATACAGTGCTAAATCATGAGCCAAAAAAAGCCTGTTTTTTGTACTTCCCACTTCTTGCAGTGAGAAGAGCCGTTGAAGAAATTTGCATGGAAACTACTGCCGCATTGTCCTATTGTGTATGTTTATAAGTTGTGTTTGAAACATTGACTAAAGAGGTTGTCGTTTGTTCATAATGTCACATTATGTTCACAGTCGGCAAACATACTAGCTAGCCACGTGGAACTCACAGCATTAGAATCTTTCCCAGAAACAAATTTCATGATGCTGGCTTCAGAACTTTTTGGCGAACCATCCATGTCTTAAGGGGAGGTTTTTGTAACATCTTTGTATAACAAATCATGTGACTTCAGCTCAGTATGTCTACATTTTATTAAACCAGTGTGTTATTTATTGTTCTTCCTAGAATGATCCAAGAAATGAGAGCGCTGGTAAACTGCTATTGCAGTGCTCTCACATAAACAATTTATATGAGGAGTTGAATAGGTCAGACTCAGTAAACAATACAAGGGCAGCATAAGTGCTCTGCTGCTCCTTCCTAACACACAGGGCTGATGCACGTTTTAAGCATATTCCCAAGCATGAAAATGCCACCACATTCGGTCAGTCCACTGGCTGCCTACGTGAGCAAAGTGGTAGGAAACTGATTGTGTAGAAGTGATCAACGAGCTATATACAGCAATATGAAAGATACTCTAATGCTTGTTTCCACAGCAACAATCTAAATGTTGCTACATGTTAGACTTACTTAAGCTTTTATTTCCATAGTGTTTTCTCAGTGTTTCGCTATCCTTGCTTCAATTAAAGCGTTAGGATAAGCCATAATTTTTGTTTAGATTGAGGAAACTTTTGGGAAACACCAGAAAAACAATCCCATTCTCTCTTCATGTACTTGCAGATGTTCAAAGAGTGTCTCATTGTAAGTACTTATTAGAAAGTTGAACAAAGTATGAGTACATGCAGGTACTACAGAAGAGACTACATGATGCGATGTGCTGGACAAAGTGCATATGCTTCTTGGCCTTTCAACCTTACAACATGCTCATTAAGAGCTTGTGAAATGCGTAAACCTCAGTTTTGTCTTTTTCAGTAGTTGATCAGTCTGGTTATGACATTGGATGTATGGATCTACACTATCATTGATTTACGTCTCTTGGCCCTAGCTGCGAGCTTGTCATTGCTTTGACTCACACTGTGGAACAACTTATAGACATCTGCGTTATGGGGAAAATATTGTTGCAGTGCTTTCAAAATGCATGAAAATTGATGTATTTAAAGCTTTGTTTATACATGTGAGAAGCTGTGAAAAATTTTGTCCTGTAAATGCTGCAGTTGCACGCCTATTGTTTTGGTTGTTGAGAATTACATGCAAGGAGAGCTCAAGTAAAGAGCCTCATTAAAGATGTTCCATACCTCAGACCATATATCTTGAAACAAATAATTGAATACAACTTTCCTGTGCAAGAAATATATTTTCAAGGTTACTTCATAAGTTAAAAAACCTAAGATAACATGAAAAATATGTTTTCTGCTGATTGAAACTTTTTGCAAGCCTAGGTGGGAACCAAATGATGGGGTAGTTTCAAATATTAAAGAAAAAAAGTGTCCCAGCAAAAGCTCTGAAAATTGTGAAAAATGTTCAGTTCCTATAAATATATAAGCATCATCCTGGTCCGGGTTGCACAAACCTAAAAGAAGCTGCAGTATCCCCAGGCCAGCAGAGAGGTATAGCAGATGTTAACATGGGTGAAATTTAAATAGCCCTACTTTTGCGTAAAACTTCCTGATACAATATCTTGTAGGCCTTCTCTCACAAAAGGCATCGCTAGTCATGCCGGAAATTCTGCACGCTATCAGGCTCAAATAGAACACAAACTTGGACAACAGGAAACCGCTCATTTTGTGTAATAACTTGAAAATGCCAGGTGGTTTTGCTTCATAGCCAGTAACTGCATAGGCTGTAATCTCAGTGTCCCGAATAGACTATAATAGCGTTACACAATTTGTGACCATGGAAAACCATTATAGTATTCTTCTCCATGAATTTTTTGCCCTTCCCTAAAAATAGTACATAGCATCTGTTAACTGTTTAACTGGGAATACACAAAATTTAAGACTAAATTCCTTCAGGACATCATACCTATTGCATACTGCATTTAAGTATGCTGAAATTACAGTGAAACTTGGCTTTGCAGCATTTATGCAAATGTGAAATCCTAAAGAATGAGATTTCTCTAAATCTATTCGCTGTGCAGTCAGACATCTGCAGACTACCCCACATGTAACAAGGAGGGAAGGCTAAATTTGTGCTAACATTAAATAGCAAAAGTATGAGTGCTAAAATACATCATATATCACAATGGTGCATACATGCAGTAAATTACACAAGTAAACGCATAAACACTTGCAAAGAGAACTTTGTTTACTTATTGGAAGCATAAAACAAGCAATACAGGTTTGTGCGCAAGTGCAAGTTCGTCTAGTGCCCAACGACGCAAGCAGGGTTTTCAAGAATAGCACGGGTAGACTTGGAGGCAACCACTGGACACTACGCAACTTTCAAACCACATAAGTTGTTCACAGGGGCCGAAGAAATAGTTGGTTATACACATTCCAAAATGCTGTGTTGTGAATGAAGGTCAGAAGAAATTGCCATTCGTAACTGTGAACTTTTCTGGCACATTACATCTCTAATAAATATTTACACATCCTGTTAACACACTGCAAGCCTTTGCAACCACAAATCTGCTGTTACTTTTTTCTTCACAGACACTTACACTTAAAAATTTTCAAATGCAATGCGATGCTGTTTCAAATGACAATGCCTATTCAAAAGAAAACTAAAGAACATTTATCAGCACATACACAAAAGAAATAGCATGGAACATAGTGTCCCATAACGAACATGAAAAGGTGTTCTCAGGCTTGTGCTGGCTGTAAAGATGCTAAGCAAAACAAATGGAAATACTCTATCAAACTGCATGAAATCAATTATTAAAGACATTATGTGGTAGGATCTAACCAGTAAAACACAGTAAAAACAGTAAAACAGTAAAAAACAGTAAAAGTCTTTCTGGCACCTGTACCTGGTTCGCATTTTTGAAGACAAATTTTACTGTGGAAACAAAATGTAAAGCAATGTTAATAGGATACTTTCACTAAAGTTAAAGAAGCTGGACTTAGCTGTGAAATTCTGGCAGAGAAAAACATAGTGCTACAGATTCATTTAACAAGATAAATTGCCACATTTTATACAACTTCTAAAATGTTAGCAATGTTGCGTCCAGACCTCTTGCATGCAAATACATTTTGCATATACAAGCAGCATGTGGTCAACAGGCTTCCTCAAGAAGACATTTGGTTGCTTGGCAATAGACTGGCTCAGAGTGCCTGCTAAAGGGCTGCCCTCTTCAGTGCCATTCTTTCACTCAATGTCAACAGCATTCCACAACAATGGCAACAGTACATTTTGATACAGACCATTGTAGCTCACCACTGAAGCAGCAAAGCTACTGATAGCGTTCAGGGGGAAGAAAGCATTGCCTAAAACCAGCTAAAGCAGACACATAACATCATCGTCTATAAGTATTTACTGCATGTATAGCTATTTATATATATATCAGTTTATTCTGAGAGCATCAGGAAAGAAACCACCACACCCGCGAACTTCTTGTGTTATGCTAGAGTGGCGCATTGAATAATAGTCTCCCAGTGTGCTTCCTGTTAGAAAGTTGACATGCCTAATATAAATTACTGGCTATGAGATAAGCTACACACACTCAAGGCAGCCTTTCTGTGGTCTCCCAGAGCCGTAGAACACCTGGTGCCAGCCACTTAAAGTGGTTTGGAAAAAGGTGGCTTACACCAGACATTTCTTACGAGTTTGGCAGTCCCAACAACACTGAATCATTGCTCAGAAACTTGTCTCACCATATGTCCTTTCAAAAGCCCCGCTTGACTGGTTGTGGAAGGTGAATATGGCGTACATTAAATTATGCTGTACATTCATTTGCCTGATAACCATAAAACAAAAATCGTCACTACAAAGAAAAAAAAGATGTAACATTCCTTTAGCATTTGATTCAAGCAGTTACTAAAGAAATGGTACGTTCAGCAAGAGGCCACATTTAACCTGTCAACAAATGTGCAATATAGCACATGGCAACTAAGTTATGTGATCAAATTAGTCACTTTTCTCGTTGAGAGTACAAAAAAGATGCAGCAGTATGAGACATATTGTTAAGGAGGTGTATCCCCTATAATATGGCTAACTATTACATTGTGAAACGTTTTCTAAAGACTGCATTTGCTGCATCTGTCTATACCTGATGGTATGCTTTATGTTTCATGAAATAAGCAAGATGATATATGACCAACAGTTAAAATAAAACTGATGTTGCTACCTAACAACTCATGTGTAATCATATAGTGATGATCATTACAGGCTCTTCAGCCAGTGTTCAGTCTATAATAAATTTTTCTTATCGTCATTACATTTTAAATATTAGTCGCCACTCACTCAAACAATACTGATAGAAGACAAAATTGCTTAGACGAAATTTCACAAAGGCTAACAGAATGAATGACCTGAATATATTCTGTCAATTCCTATATCCTTGACTCATTTTAGGGTTGACAGCACCAGTTTTCCTTCTCAATTTGACACTCAAGGACTATAATACCTGCAGGCAGAATGCAGACTCCTCAAACTTTATCATACACTAACGTCGATGCATTTTCTTGAAGCAAGAGTTTACAGGTTCACTCAATTTTAAAAATATAGTCCAAGAGGATGGCAATCTGCTATAAGAAACTTAATTTCCCAAAGTAAGGAATATTCACGAAGCATTTGACAGCCTATGCTTCTCAAAATATGAAATATTGCATTTGCTTTAATGCTTTTGAATAACTGCTTAAATAGCAGCATCAATTAAATAAATACAAAAAATTCACTATTAATGTTCTGCATACACTACACTTGCATATTGCAGCATACTCAATGTGCCTATATCACCATCCCATCTTAAAGAGTTTATGTCAGATGGTTCCTGACAGCATTGCACAGTCGAGAGACAGTACCCCATCCTCACAGCGTACTTTCATTAAGCTAGATGTTACCCCACAGTTCTATCATACTGCCAACCTCTTCAGTTTGACATGGTCACGTTACGATGGTCACAGCGAAGCAATATCCACAGGATAATGTGCATACTCAGGAACTATTCAGCATTGTTAATGGTACTCTAGCAGACTTATTCTGCAAACGAGACACAAATGAAACGCCTTAGTTCTCATCAAAACATACATCACAAACAAACAGTCAAACAAACAAACAGGAAGGCAGGGTACACGTTATTGGACAAAACGTGCAGTCATCCATGACTCGATGAGCCAACGCATAAGCTGCCATTTTTGCTTCGCCTGACCATTGCAGCACAGAATTGGCCATGCTTCCCACGGTGGCCACATGGGTATGACTGGAAGGCATCTCAAGAGACTGTCCAGGTGTCCCTGAAATGCGAAAGTCACTGTACAAGATCCCCGCAAGCCCTCTTCGACTATGTATGTATGTTGTGGTGGTGGTAGCATAGTCGGGCATGACTGGAGGCACGTCACCCTTTCTTGCCATCGCCCTTCCACACACACCTCCTTTAGCACTGTGTTCACTGGAGCCTTGGGTGGGGGCGAGTGAGTGGGGCACTCTCACAGGTATCCTCTATCCTCGGCGCATCTCGCGGCTGGTAGAATTGAGCAGCCAGAAAGCTGACACTGCTCTGCAGTCTCTTTCTCGTTTTACGATGTAAAAACTGCCGCCTACTTTTCGTCACCCCAGGCAGCGGTGCCATGCCCTTTCAGCTCACGGGTCAGTCTTGCCAGGTGAGTCTACAGGAGACGAGGAATAGAAGGACGGCTGTGTAGTGTAGAGCGGCGCACCCACAACGGGCAAGCCACCGACGCCGTTGCAGTAGGAGGACCCCGATGACGTCTGGGGTCGAGATGAAGAAGGGCCCTGCGTCGATTGTGCTGTGCGGGGCCGTTCTGCTCTCTCACGCTGCATGAAGTTGGTGGCTGCCTCGAGGAAGTTCATAGTAGCCTTCATGATTTCAGCCTCCTCCTGGGCCCGCTTTTTCTCCAGCTCGAGTGTCTCCTCCTCCACCTATGCATGGAACAATATAACTTTGATTACTGCTAGTATCTCTAAAGAAAATGGTCTTGATAACCAACAAACTAGGTAATTAAACAATTATGGAGCACAGGAAGCATACTGAAAGTTAAGCCAGACAGTTGACAGCTGAGCAGGGACACCAAAAGCGATTCAGTGAGCAACAGGAAGCATTCTCTTGACATTCGAGGCATGTTTGTATCTAGAAAAGAAACCACATCGACACTACTGCTACTATTCTTGTCATATTTCTGGACAATAGCTGAACACTTGGCCAAAGTGTGGAGAGATTATGAAAAGTACATCCAACCAAAGTTTGTGCTTTCCCTTTTAACAGTCAGTTTTAAGTCCAGTCACCCTAATTTTTCTTGAAGTAGGAAACTTCATACTCTGCATGAGTGCTTGTTCAC
The DNA here is from genome assembly GCF_038994185.2 of Dermacentor albipictus. Classification (NCBI taxonomy): domain Eukaryota; kingdom Metazoa; phylum Arthropoda; class Arachnida; order Ixodida; family Ixodidae; genus Dermacentor; species Dermacentor albipictus. Next base: position 66,222,941 of record NC_091824.1, read on the forward strand.
GTGGCTTTTATTGCAATCGCAATTACATGGACACTCCAGGCGAATCTTTGCCATCACCACGATGTTTCGTATTGACGCTTCAGTGTGCAAGGTCAATGCTACATTACTAAAATACCAAAGTTGGCCTGACCAGGTTTTATGGCCTTGACTGAATTACTACTCATAATATTTTACCAGTTGCAATTTGCAAGAACAGTTATGAAACGTTTCACGGCATATGCCTTTTTTACATTAAATCATTTAGCTCAGACAATTGAAAATTTCAGAACAATATTGGGGTTCACACTCTGAAAGTGATGTAGTCCTACTGGCACCAGTACCAGTACTCTTCAAGGCCAGTGCAGTGGCGCTGATGCAATGTCATTGCAGGCTGTACAAAGCATGCTAAAGCTTTCAAGGGTGCCAAACATTTTGGCCCAACTACTTATGACATTATATAGCAAGAATTACACAGACTCTCAAGGCGCAGTGCCTCTGTCGTCGTACTGTCTGGCTCACGGCGCATGCGCGGATCGCGCGCGGAGGAGTAGAGATCTGCAGATACCCGGAAATCGCTTTACTGTAAAAAAAAAACGAAGAGGCGACGCGGACGTACCGTCAACGCTAAGCTCAATCGCCTATGCGGCGGAGCAAGGGCAACGTTCTGCTTTCCGTAGCTGGCATGAACGCTGTGCAGATGCAAACTATGTGCTCACTAACGTTTTTGCTGAACTGCTATGTCTATGCTCTGGTCTGATCAACCAATACCAAGCAAGTGTTATGTACTATATCTCTGGGCGCTGACCAACGCCGACGGTTTGCCGTCGGTCTCATCTCGTGCACCATCGAGGTCACACGCCTGCAACGCCATTGGTGGCGCTCATCTCGACAGCATTTTGAGACGCTTGGTAGCTGCCAGGGCGTTGTTCCTTCTTCCCAGCAGAAGTAGGGTGCCCGGATGTTCTTTCTCCTCGCCCGCAACTTCGTACAGAGTGGAGACAACCACGGCATCTACTACGGCGTTGGGCACGCGAATGGCGGACGCCGTAGAGATGCGTTGCCGGCGCTCGTGTGCATTCGCCATTCGTGTGCCCGACGCCGCAGTAGACGCCGCGGTTGTCTCCACACTGTACTGAGCAGCAAACGAGGAGGACATCGGGGCACGCAAAGCAGGAGTTGCCTCGCGCGCTACGTCGCGGCAACTTGTCGCACCCGCGTATACTTAGAAAATCGTCCGATATGTCCAAGCGTAACACCAAGCTTTGCTACCACTGTGAATGCTTTGCCTTTCGGGCAAAAGTGCTAAATACTTTTTAACGCGTTAATACTGTTGTTTCCGCATCACCTATCCCTGCAAGCGAGTGCATGACTAGCCATTCCTAGTTGCGTTATATTACATCCGTAATTTCAGCATACTACCGAGCACTGTCCGCTAGGTGCGATAGGGCAGTGGACTGCAGACTATTTCACGCTTACTTTCAGCGCTACCACTGCGGTTACAATAAAACCTGGTTTTATCAAATCTGGCTAAATCAAGTTATCACTTGGAACAATTTCCTAGCATTGTAACGCTCCAGTGATAACACATAACAAACTGAACGGCTATATTGAAATAAAATCCTATCCTCACTCGATAGACAGAACTCCGCACGACACCATAAGACTTAATAAGTTGGCTTTCGCGTGAAAGTTACACATTGCCGCGCTGCACATGGAGCAGGAAAAAAATCAATGTCATGAAATTATAGATAGCGTCGTGCGTAGATTACCCCCGCGGAGTGGCTGCCCACCAAGGCACGCCTACGCAACTCCCCGAAAAATGGCAATACCTATACTTAGGCCAACAAGGTGCGTGCGGGCTCACGCGTGCCGGCCAATAAAAAAGAAAATCCGCCTCCAATTCCACCCTGTAAAGCGGATGTACAGCGAAGCTAATGCGCACGTTAGACAAGTACCCTCACTCCGAGTGTCATTAGACGACGTTACGCAAGCCCCACCACCACAAGCGACGTAGGTCACGCGCGCCCGCACGTGTGCGGAAGTGCAGCATACATCCTCATTCTACTAGGCCGTCCGCCAAGCGCCTTATTGAACTACATTAATGTTTAAGAGTAAACTGCGTCAGAAAATGCGTAACGTACGACTCACACAAAACCTACAGACATGATAGCTTCGGATTGTAATTCTAATATGAGAGAAAACATAATTTTGTTACGTGTAAACTCAAACTCAAACACCTTTTTCCAGCTGCCGTGGCAGAACTGCTGTTGGAGAGTGTCTACCGTAATGTCGATTATGATCGCACCCCAAGCGGTGCGACAGATGCAACGGACAGAGCACCCACGCATCAAGGAGAGATACATTGTGTGCACACGTTTGTAACGAGCGCACGCATGCCTGCGCAAGTGCAATAAACATCCCATTCTTGTAAGACCTCTGCCTGGCGCAAGTGCGCAATTGAACTAATAGAATTTCTCCAGTAACGTGCGTGACGAAATTCGTAAAGTACGAGTTGTACACAACCTAGGGAAATGACAGAATCGGATTGTAATCCGAACATAGGAGAAAATATACTTCTGTTACACGGAAACTCATATACAAACCCTTTTCCCAGCTGCAGATGGCGCCATGCCAGGCCGACCCTCGGCGGGCCTGACGCAGGCGTTAAGCACTCGCCATACGTGGGCCGATCCCGAAGATAGTGCAATACTAGGCCGATGCGCGGAGGAGGTGAAGCAGGCGTTAAGGGGCTCGCATACGCAGCTTCACTGGTCATCCTTCTTCACAGAGTGGAAGAGCACTGAGCTTATTTGTCAAATTTCATCAAAGCTTTATGCTGTGTTGGACGCTCCACTGAACTCGAAGATGTAAACGAAGCTTGAATATACTTTTGTAGCTTGGCCTGCATGCCCCAGCCACACCCATAAGTTCATCTAGGAAACCCGAAATTTAACTGCCGATACACTATAGCACTTCATTTCATTGATTTGAAAGTATAGCACTGAACAGCAAAACTGAGCTATAAATTTTCTCATCACTTGTGGACTTGAAGATAATGCCACCTACTAAAAAGCCATCGCAGCGAGTTTTCATCCCCACAAAAACTAAGCCTTCGAATTTTGATTGTTCCTAGCCCCGTTAGTAATGTTAAGAAAAATAAATATTTAAAGCGTTTTCCTGCGGAGTGTACCGGTATATCTCGTTCCGTAATGTCACGACGAAATATTCATCAGGTCTGCAAAAATAACTTCAACGTAACAGTAAGGAAACATAAAAAATCGTCTCCTACAAACGCAGTTGACCAGCTAAAGTCGACGCCATGTGCACCTTTTCGCTCTTTTAAGATGAATAAATATTCAAGGCACCGTAACCGACGTGCCATGAAGAGCGAAATTCAAATCCGGGGAATAAGGACAAAGTAGGAACGTAAACGAAAAGTGCCACAAATTAAAATCCCACGGCTTCGACAAATATCAGTTTGTTAATAAAGTTGATGCGACATTTCTTTCTCTCTCAGATCCTCTGTGTTAAAAAGTCCTAAAGGTTCCTTTGCCTTGCAAGCACACGCAAGAACGGAGACTCCCAACAGCGCGTCTATTAACTGAATTTCGCAATTTGATGCTTCCATAAAGCTTATCTTACCAAATACATACTGTACTAATTACCAACTCTCACTTGCCTTTCAGCATTGGCTGCAGATGAATTCAAAAATTATATTCCCAGTGGTATGTGGTCGCATTTCTGTGGGAGCCGAATGGGGCGAAATATACGCCCAGCTCTTCAAATCTCTCACCTAAATGTAGCATTGGAGTTCTAATATAAACCTTTCGGTCTGACGTTTCCGGAATCGAATTAACTGACAGTGTAATGGGTGCGTTACGATAACGGCGGCGAAGGTAAGCAAGCGGTGCCTTCTTCATTCGACGACAGACAAGCACAGGTGTGGAACGAAATGGTTTGAAACATTAATACTTCTCGCGGGACCCGTACCTTCTCTAGTATCAATAAAGCCGAATGGCGCCCAAATTAGAGAAGGGAAGCACACTTTCAGCGCAGGTTTGGCTTCCCAAAGCCGAAGCAGCAGGCGTACCTTCAAGATTCTTCGGAGGAGGTCCAACTCGTCGTCTTTGCGTTTCTTCCGAGGATCCTGGTCACATTCCTCCTCGGTGTCATCTCGCGACTTGCGCTTGTTGTTGCATCTGCAGACAGGTACAAAAAAAAAAAAACGAATTTACAACATTCCACCTTTGGGCTCTTAAGGGCCACCGCAACGTTTCCATGTGAAACAAAGCACCAACGGCGAGACACAGCCGAAGTTTTTTTTTTTTCCTGTGTTTAAAAGGGCACGAGCGAGAACTGTTACGTTAAGTTAGAGCTATAAATTACAGTTATGGAACACCAGAAACACGAACCTTATGGAGTGAGCGAATTCTTAATAAAGAAATCATAGACTACGCGTAATGAGTTTTGATAAATTTTAATGAGTTTTGATAAATACGTACACTGTATTCCGTGGCGTAATAGTTATATGCCAGTGCTGCGGTTAAGGCACAATATTCAAAGCAAATTTCGCCTTCATATCTTCCGTTAGTAAACAATCTATTTACGGTAAATAAACGCAAGTCGAGGCTCGGATAAAGTAAGTCGCGAAACTAATCTGACTTAATGATAATCCCTTCAAGATGCTTCTGTAAGGCGTCTCGGCGGCGTCCAGCGCATGATTCGTTTCATGCATCTAGGAACAAGTTTTACACATACACACACACACGCACACACACACTGAAAAAAAAAGAAGAGAGATCATCAGCCATTTCAGCCTGTGAAGGTGGCTGACCACTGAAGCTGCTTAGCACCCGACACGGAGGTTACATAATCTTCAACAAAGGTACGAATATATTTATTGTCCTGATCGGTGATCATCGTGACGATAGGTATGCACACAAATTCTCGTATCACGTCGGTTAATAAATGCGCCCGTCACGTAGGGCAATGAATGGCTCATGCCCCCTTAAGCAATGGTTTATATCACCGTAAATAAAAAAAAAAAGTCTACTGACGACAGAAGAGAAATGAAATTCTACGCTGGAATGATGAGCGGCAACAGAGCCAGCTGCGGAAGAAGCCGACGACGACGAACGCGCGAACTATAGGCACGAGCGTGTTCTAGTGGTTGCGCCGAGCGGCGCCAACGAGCTAGTTCGTGGGTTGATCGTGGACGACGGGCGATGAAAATGCCCCAGTCATATACAGCTTCGCTGTAGAAAAAAAAAAATGGGTGGGGGGGGGGGAGAAAAAATGGATGTGGCTTAGCTAAGGTTAAGGCCAGGATGTGAAGCATACTAGCCTTTATTTTAGTTGTTGAACCACTGTTTAGCCTAGTGAACTGCTGTTGCTTGGCTATATTTGGTTCGGCTAGACGAAGAAACAACTCATGCAGGCGAGCGCACGAGCTGAGACCCGGCTATGTAGCTACGCGGCCGCAAGCGAGCGCATGAGTTGAGCCTCTGCTTTTGCAGCTGTTATGACGTCATATGGTAGCTACGCGGCAGCGCGCGGCGTAGCAAGGAAGAGCGTGGTTGTGCGGCTAGTATGCTTCGCATAATAGAATCAACTTAATAGCAAACATAGCAAACTTAAAAGAGAATAGACCCACATATGAGACGCGCAGCAATGAACAACGGCTGCAGCAATGAACAATGGCTCATACCCTCAATGGTAGCTACGCGGCCGTGCGCGGCGCAGCAAGGAAGAGCGTGGTTGTGCGGCTAGTATGCTTCGCATAAAAAAAACGCAGTAACAGTTGCGAAAGCCGCGTGCAACTTGTGAGCAAAATGTCGCACATCTCGTTCGCTGCCGTACCGTTCAACGGATTCCGAACCTTCACTGAGATTTACGCGCTCGCTGAACTGCCACAAGTGATAAAATTTAAAACGAAGCCTTCCACGACGGCACCCCCCTGTGCCAGTGTGCAGGTTTAGAGCTGGAAACCCCAACCGCTCCCGCTACTATTAAGTCAAGAGAAAGGCGGTCAACTTTCTACATGAGCTAATTTTCCCATCCATGCTACAAGGAAAAAGATGCCAATTCGCGGAACACACAATCACTTAGGTACTTGCTAATTCACACGCACGCACAGCCAATTACACCCCAAGCAATTATTTACTGAATCAGTAATTCATTGCAATCCCTCTTCCCTATATATTTTAGATAAAACGTTCTTGTACTAATATTTGTATGCACGTAGCTTGTAACAATACATATACAGCAACAAAAAAGAAGAAAGAGAAAACGCATGATTAACTAGGTCGTGAAGCAGAATCGTCTAGCGAAACTTCGTTTGGGCCTCTTTCAGTACTGTCTCTTGCGGTGTACACCTCGTTGCCTAGATGGCGCCACTAATGCGGCCGTTTGGAAAGGGCCGCGAAGCGAAACACGATTCCGGGGACCCAGGCTAGTCAGATTGCAGCGGCACGGAGGGGCGAGCGGCAATCGGCATTTCCTATCCTATACTATTTCCGACACCAAAATTAAAGCGAAAAAGTGGGCTACTTATCGCTAACTTTCGTTTAGCACTGGAAAACAGGGCGTGCTGTTCCCTGACGTCCGGGCCTGCGTGTTAGCTCAGAACGGTATTCGCACAAAGACGAACCGCGCGCTGAGTACGCAGCACCCCCTGATGTTCACGTGCGACTCGAACTCAAAAAATGTGAGTCTCCTTGATAAGCGCACAAGCGTCCCCTTGCCCACCTCTGTTTGGGCGACGGTAGGTAGCCAAGGAACCAAAACGTAGCCGAGCCAAGCAGAGAGTATCGCGCGGTTTAGGTAGCACCTAGTGTTGTTATACATTTATAGATGTTGCTGGTTTCTCGCTCACTACAGGTAGTTGCTATGCGTCATTACTTCCTATGCGTCAAACGTCCTCACCCGCCTTTCTTTTTCTTTTTGTATACATTCTCCCAAACATTTTCTAGCGAAATTTATACAAAGTATAAAGTACTTCATAGTGTGCCATTAAACCAAATGCACAAACAATTGTTCCATGTTCTCAATGATTGCATAGGCATGAGGCGATACGCGAAAAAGAATCGCGTGGTGAAAAAACAAAGCGACTGGTACGAGAAATTCACAGCTGAAACGCCCTACGCTACATCCTTTCTCGGGTCGCAAAGGTTATAAGTCAGTAGACTTCACGTACGTAAATAGCTGTCCCGTATGATCGCTTGTTTTTAATAAACACGAAGGAACGCCGTGCGGGTAGGTACGGCAAACATTCTTCTTTAAATGTTAAATGTCTTCCTGCTGAGTACGTTTCCCTGCAGCAGCGGAATGCGCAGCTGATACACATGCCACTATAGTAGAGACTGTTAGAGTCAAAAGAGTTCCTTCACTTCGAGGGCCAGATTCATAAAATCACTGCAACGGCCTCACTTATATAACAATTAACGTAATCCAGCTAGCATGTTATGAAATGAAAGATCGCCCGACGCAACCCTACTAACCAAAGCTTATGTTGCAAATTAGGAGTGTAGCTTAATGCTCTGATGTAATCGTGCCATGCTGCATCGAACCTACATGCTCTATGTCAAGCTGACTGCCACGAGAACGCGTGGGTAATATTCCGGAGCCGCCCACAGTGCGAGCACAGGAGGCAGGCATTCTGTATGGAGTACTGGTAATTCCTACGTGCCTGCTGAACAAAAATATGGTCATAATAGTGTTCCATTCGAAGGTAATTAGTGTCCTAACATATAAACATTTTTGACGTCTCAGTATTCCAGACAGATCATGTATTAACGCAACGAGCACTAGATTGGTGAATTTTCAAACCCAGATTATTCCTGGATATCAGGAATTGACAGCTTTTTACAGATTGAAAAGATCAATTTCTATCAGATTACAATAAACGACATCACCAAAATTTTCTATGCGAGCTATAAACTGGCCGAATATAAGCAGCAGAATGCGAAGTTCGATGCTCGGAAACAATGAATGATTAATGATGTCAAGAGCGAGAACTAACGCACACGAAGTTCTACAAAAGAAAAAGATGTCCACTGAAAGATGCAACGGCGCCGCAAACAAAGAAGACAGACACAAAGTATGGACAAAAAAATACATTAGCAATCCAGCTGCGAAGTTTACATAGCAAAATCGCACGCAGGAATTAATGCTCCTAGCATAATCAGCAACGGTTAACCAGGATAGTCGCATCTGACATTTCGCTTCGATTTCAGCACACATGTACATAACTGCAACATAAACACGGCGTTTTCTTCATAACTGGCTCGAAAACACAAATACAGGATAGCCTAAAGGCAATTCGGATTGAGAACTCACTTGTCATTCTCGTAGCATATGCTGACCTCGGGCTCTAAAGTGATGTCTTCGATGGGCTCTCTCTTTGGTGCGATGGGAAGCCTACTGAAAGGATGAATCAGAAGGCAGCAATTAAGACCAGAAAACAGTTGGCAATGAGTCATAAAAAATATGACTCCTCTCAGCACACTTTAGGCTACCGCACATGACAACAGAAACGTCATGAGAGGCGACTTGGTGCGAACAGGTCTACCGAGCATTTGCATTGACAATTTAAGCCTTCGTCATGAAGTTCATGCTTTTCGCCGACATATCTTGCATTACAGAAGCAGCACGTAGAAGTACACGTACTGCTTGTGCGCGTTCACCACGCATACAATGACTGAAAAACAGATGAGCAGAAGTTTGTACATATGTTCATGTCATTACAGAAAAACTATTTACAACTTATGCCAAATGAACACGTAACCATCACTTGTAACCGGCAACCATGGTTCTTAAACCGAGACAGAAACAGACAGAATTTAATGGAAACTGAATGCTGCCCTGCTTCCACCACAGAGAGCATAATCATATTGATCTAATACCTTGTCCAGTGCTTTGCGGCCCCAGGATGGCAGCGATATGCACATACCAGGGTTTTCTGGAAAATTAAAGAGAGGGCAGAGCAGGGCAGGGAGTACACTCTCAAAGGTCAGAGCCATCTGGCCACATTAAAGGGGAACCTCCGGTTGGCTCGCAGGCACTGGCATGGACCACTTCTTTCCTCTAAGCCCTTTTGTGGCTAGCAGTCCATAGTATCTGCACAATGTCCGGGTGTGCGCCTAGATGTCATTTTAGGCTTGTATCTAGAAGCCGTGGCAGATTTTTATCTCCAGCGATCTCCAATGACCTTTGCCTAATACTAGCTGATTCCAACTTGCGCCTGCAAACTTTCTCGTTTCATAACTCTGCCTAATTTTCTGCCGCCTTCAACTGCCCTATCCTTCACCGCCTGCAGACGAATGAATATCTGCACCTACGGCTAAAACAAGCCATCCTCTCGCCCACATTACGTCGGAATGCGAGCTCAGGCCCCCCAAAATTATTAAGTCTGAAATTTCGGCGCAAGAATTCAGAACGGAGCATTGGGAGACCTGCTTCGCCAACGAGGAGAAGGAGGCTCAGGTGGCACTCCTCGACCAAGCACGGCAGGCTGCTGAGGCCAGCGGAGCCCTGGACTACGGGCCCAACCCACCTGCTTCCGCAACCATTTTCTCATACAATACATGTTTTTAAATTGTATTCAAATTTACAGCACAGTATTGGTATAAATAGTCTGCTGTACATGAGGAAAGTGTCAAGTTCAGAGTTTGCCACTTTGAGTAATGACTTACTTGATAGGCTGCAGGTTTTGGAACTGCAAGTCACCAGCCCGGAACTCTGGGAACTCAATCTCTGGCTCTGCAATGGTAACAAAAATGTACCCACTTAATATTTTGCGCCCGTGTTTCTCATACGCGTGTGTCACAGCTAGCACCACGCACTCTTCCCTATTACCATCAGTCCACCACCTCGAGCAACGTACCTGCGGTTAGACGAAGTTCGTCTCGTGCTTCCATGTTACTTGCTAAAAAATTATTATGAAAGCGCTGGCGTAATTTTTGGACCCTTGAGAACTCCAGCACGCACAAAAATAATGGCACTCAAGCAAGTATGAAAATCGTGGAGTACTTATAAGACGTTTTAATGTGATCGTAAAGTTGGCATCTGAATGTGGAACCTATAGTTATCGACATTTTCACGACGTCAAGACCCTGAGGAAATTTGCTGACGTAGCGTGGCAATAAGCTTAAGTACGAGCGCGTTACTCATTAAAAAAAAGTCGCAGTTACACCCGAAAGGCGACGCATTGATTGCGATAGCAAACTAGTGGACAGCTACACGAAGTATGGACAGTACTAGTTTTATCGGGCGCATAAAGCTGTAAGCATAGGCATACGAACTAAATCAACATGCACGGTGTCACGCTCGCGCTAGAAAACATGAACACACCTCGTAACTCGCTGTCAAAACGCTGGAGTGACGAAGCGCGGCAAACAGGAGCGAGCCGAAGTGACCTTCGCGCTTCCTCTCGCATCAACCCGAACTAGGCCGCGAAAACAGAGCGCACGGCGAACTGAGTCCCCGTCGCAGATAGCCATCTGTGACGGGAACACAGCGGGGAGACAAGACACAGCGGCTAGAGCGGGCGTGCGCGGCCGGCAGGACCACCCGGAAAAAGCGTGACCCCCTCCTTCCTAGTCTCCCCTGGAGCCTTGTGCGCGGCGGAAGACGGCGCGCTTCCTCCCCGCTTTCCTCCTTCGCGTGCGCAAAATTCAGCCGCGATTGCCGGCTCACCCTCGCATGTTTTCACTCGCACATACAGCACACGGCGCGGGGAGACGACTTCATCGCCCTTGAACGCTATATGGAACCTCCCGGCGACGCCGACGATAGAAGTGCGCCTAAAGTGTCGATATAATTGAATAAAAAACAAAGTCGACATGTAACGTGTGGCGCGCGCTTCTGGCTACGCTTGCGTGTGGCCGCCGCAGCCATCACTGCAATGAAGCAAGTCAGTACATCGTCCAGTCGCAACGGATGCACCGGTTGAGGAAGTAAACAGATTTCCTTTTCTTGGTTTCTTGGTTTAGAAACAACCATGATAGTAATTTTTTATCGCGTTCTGACGCTAGCCAGTACCCATTTCATGAGTCAAAGTCCTTCAGCCTTCATATAGCGCAATAATAAAAAAAGGAGAAGACAGTCACATCGGCACGCTCCTTTAGGTGGCACGCATGACTGAACGCGCAGGAGGTTTGAGAAAGTTCTTGCGGAATGGCCAACCGACGGCACATTCGCGAGTCTACAAGACAGCGGACCGACGCCCTCGAAACTTAGCTATTGCCACCTGGTAATTACTGTCCAAAGAAGATGACGCAGCGTCAGGAAGTGTCTTGTTTTGTCAGCCCTAGAATATTTAGAGCCTGCCTTTTCAGACAAGGTGGTGTTTCGCCCTTTCCGTAGACAGCTCCAAGCCTGTCTTCAAATGTTTTCTTTTTTTTAGTGTAATCTATTACAGCTACTACAACTACTACAACTACTACCACTGCTACAAAAGTAGACTTCCGTTAATTCAACTCTGGTTAATTCGACTTTTGGGTTAATTCTATCTCCACCGAAGCTCACGGCCGGCATCCTTAGATTTCTACAGGCTCAAACTTCCGTTCTCAATCTCAAAATTTACCTTCGCCGCATAACGCGAACTTGACTGGTCAGCTTCGCCGCAATATAGAGGTGTTATGTGGCGAAGGATACCAAATATGAGAAGCGGCCACAATTGCGGGACATGGTACGCATTTCAGTTATAAAGGAGCACGCACACCGTCTTCGGTCACAGCACGAGCATAAAGACTCCTAAAAGCATACTGGTAGCCATTCAGAACTGTTTCTAACATTGTTGTAGCGATTTGAGCCCTTGTTTCCTCCGCCATGGGTGCAGCGTATACGAGACCGTTAACGAGGCCTAGAACGTGTTCTTTAAGTACACGCGCGCGCACGCGTCGTGCACGGAAAAACAGAGGAGAAAACAACTGTGCTGGGAAAGCTAGCAAAATCGAAGGCGGTAAGATGAAAAAAAAAACTCAGAAAGTCGAGGGGTCATTTAAAGCCAACAATAGAGCGGGGGTATTTCTGAAACTCCGAAGGACTGCCGGCAAACTTATTAAGCGTCTAGGTGCTCGCACTGTGACCGGAGACGGCGCCTGTGCGTGTGTATGTCCCGGAACAGTGGCACCCTTCCCCGCATTGTGACCCGCCGCGGCGGCTTAGAGGTTGTGGTGTTGCGCTGCTAAGCACGAGGTCGCGGAATCAAACCCCGGCCGCGGCGGCCGCATTTCGATATTGTCTGTAATGTAAAAACGACCGTGTCCCGTGCTTTGGGGGCACGTTAAACAACCCCTGGTGGCTAAAATTAATCCGGAGTATCCCACTACGGCGTGCCTCATAATCATACCGCGGTTTTAGCACGTAAAACCCCATAACTGAATTGTTCCCCGCATGGTGTACCTCACCGTGTGACAGAGGCTTATTCAACGAAGCTAACTTTGAAGGTCAGCACTGCCAAGTGAATCAACGGCGTGTTTCGGCGTTTATTTTTTTCAGCCTTTCATTTAATTCGTCCTGTCGTATAATTCGACCAGTTTCGTCACCATGTGAGGATCGAATTAATGAAGTCCACTGTACTACAACTGCTGCTACTGCATGCTACTATTACTAAACATAACTGAATATAACTTGTAACTAAATATTACCCTCGCAACACTCGGCTCGACGCTGATGTCACGGCAACCTGTGCAAGACGCAGAAAACTCAGTTCTTTTTGTTCAACCTTGCTGAGTTTATTTTCTTTCTTCTTTTTTTTCTTTCTGTACTCTTTCAATATATTCGCCGTGGAGGCATTCTGCTGCTGATATACTCCAAGGTCGCATGTTTGACTCCGTACCACGGCGAACGCATTCTGAACGCGTGAAACATATCCCAACATCCGTGTGCCGATCAAATGACAATACGCAAGGTAGCGCGGCTTATAACACCACAAATGGCAGACGAACAACGAAACGAATCGTTTACACTTTTGCTTAACTGCAATCTAGGGTTTCTGAACCTGGGAAGTTGCTTATATTACAATATTTTTCTTACTATCATTACTATTTACGAAGAGCAGTAGCCGTCACCATTATTGGAAACTAAATCTGTGAACTTTATTTGTATCAATAGACGTTTATTTACGTGATGCGAGATGTCCCTCCCCCCATCCGTCAAAAAAAAAAAGAGAGAAGAGGAGCCATCAATGAAACCTTCCTCTTCCACTCTTTCCTTTTCTTTGAAGTGAAAACAAAAGAAATCTATTTTATTTTCGCTTTTAATACAGCAAGCAGAAGCCGTGACGGAAGAAAACACAGCACTCCTCGGAAGAGCAGCGCCAAAGAGCGTGTATACAGGAAGGCATCTGTACACTGTCCCGAAAGCAGCGGGGAAAAAAAAATGAAGAAAACGAATGAAATGCAACCGCGGAGCATCGGAGGCGAGCAAAAAAACATAAAGAGAGCAGTAGTCGCGAGAGAGGGCGCGCTGCGTAACAAGAAAGACAAAGACGAGCGAGAGGCTCATTTGGGAGGCGGCGGGGTGTCGCGGTCCAGCTGCCCGTCCCGCATCGACCACACTGGCCGCAAGCCGACGCCGTCCGGCGCGCTAATTGGCGAGCAATTATCGAGCCCGAGATCGCGCTGCGGCCCGATCGAAGGCGCTCGAACGAAACGAGGAAGGGAGGGGAGGGAGTAAGTCGAGCGGCCCGCCTCTTGGGGGGGGGGGGGGAGGGGGTGCGGCAAGCCGCGCTGCTCAGAGCCTCTATTCGAGCAGCAGTTTCAGCAAGTGTACTCCATTCTTTGTCGGCGCTCTTTAACGCTAACGGATCGCCCTCTGCGAGCCGTCGTTTGAATCGGCAAGAGCGAGGCAAATAAGTGACCCGGAATCGAGAAAGCGTTCAGTCCCTCTCTCACTTCCTTCTCATTTCTTACTTTCTTTATTTTTGCAGCTGTCGCGAGAGACCGAACAGTCAAAAAGACAGAAAGCACGCCCCACTTTTCCTTGTGTTTTCTTTTTTTCAATCCAATACAACGAAATGTCCGCATATCTTTGCCACAGATATCTTTATGTTTATCCTTATGTTCTTTCCATTCTTTCGCGTTGGCACTTGGCGCAGAATGGGAGACATTTCATAAAGGTTGCGCGTAAACTTTCAGTACTGCAGCGTCTTCCGTAACGTTCGTAGGAAACAATTGCGCCTTATAGAAACAGAGGCCGCCTTCGTCGGCAGGAATATTGATTAATTGCTTGATTGCTTGGGTTTAATGTCCCAAATTAACATAGTGCTGATAGATATGGAATTGTTATTATTATTATCATTTGTTTTGAAAACATATACGTTTGACAAGAAAGGGAAAGCGAGGAGCAGGCTGGCAACTGCCACTGGATGGGGCCCAACGCCTGCCTGGAAGTTGTAAGCCAGTCAGAAAAAAATCACGAGATTTATGCAAAATGCTAGAATGAAAAACATGTATCGCATACCTTAATGTACACAAGCAGGCTAATTGTCTATTTCTAACCACCCCGTTTCAAAGGTATGCCAATTAACAACAACAACAACAACAACAACAACAACAACAATAATAATAATAATAATAATAATAATAATAATAATAATAATCAGAACCGGCAAACAACCGGGCATGAGAAAAAAATCTAAAGAGGCGGCTCCAAGCAAGCTGGTAGGCTATTATCGTTTATGCGACAACTAATACCGAAACTAACTCTTGTATTTTAAGTTTCGGTTTGAATTCTCTATTGATTTAATTCTACATGAGTTAAATCACAATCCTACATTTAATTCTACATACCATTGCGCGCGCCGATGGTGCTGCGAAATCGCATATATTATGACGTCTCTGTTGGAACGTAGTTTATTTGGCCCGAGTACTCTGCATCGAACCAGCAAAGCCCCACACCCAATGATGTTGATCACATGGCTCTGAAGATGAGGAGCTATCTACGTATGATGATGATGATAATATACAGATTAGGAAGACGTGCGTAATAGACGCCCACAATACAAGCTTCGGCTACGGGAAGATGATCCAACACCTCCTCTGTGACGGTGCCCGTTCGAATTCGGCGAAAAAATGTGCTTGCGATAGCTCTGGAAAAACAGGACGATCGCTCCCTTGACAGAGGAAAAAGTCCTAGGTCACTGGTGCGGACTGCTCAAGCTCTTAAGGCTTGTGAATTGTGCGACCGACTTTGAAAGTTGTAGCGCGAACCATCCCGTGTGAATTTTTCTCACGTCATTATTTTTTTTTATTTATTCAATGCGTAAGTATTGCCATGGTTACCCAATGACAAACATGTCCCTGCGTCCGTCCGTCCCTCCTTTGCGTGAAACGGTCGCTTTCACGATACAGTCAGCCAGCTGTAGATGAGGATGACGACGAACACGCGAGCAGTGGCACGAAAATTTGAGGGTGGGCCAACTTGTAATATCAGGGCGGGTGTACACACACACACACACACACACACACACACTCACACACACACACACACACACACACACACACATATATATATATATATATATATATATATATATATATATATATATATATATATATATATTCATTTATTTCTTTTCTTTTCCGGCGGGAGGGTGGAAGAAAGCAAGAGACGGTGGAAGGGGAGCACAAGCAGCTTAAGGGAAGTTTACATCATAAAAAAAGATTAAACTGTGGGCTTTTACGTGCTAAAACCACAACATGCAGCTAAATCTAAGTACACGGGTGTTTTTGCAAGTCGCCCAATCGAAATGCGGCCGCCGTGGCCTGAATTTGATCCCGCTGTTGCTTGGGCTTAGCAGCCCAAGACCATAGCCACTAAGCAACCGCGGCGAGTCGTTGACACCGTAGCGTGATACAAAACGCAAGAGCAGTCTGTAAAAGTCACTGTGGATAATGTCAAAAGAGGCCAACACAGACGAAAATAACGCCATGATGCAACAGGAAAATAGAAAAAAAAAAAGGTAGAGAACGGTAGAGCAGCAGCGACTTGCAGCGCTGAGATGCCTGCTCGCGCCGGTGTCGCGAAACAGCAAACAGCAGGGTCCGCCAGTGCTGACGCACGTACTACGTCGGAATTTCAAAAATCTTTAAACAAACGCTTTTTTTTATTTCCTTTTTTTTATCAAGCGGTGATACGCGGATTTGAACGGCTTGAAAAACAAGATGAAGAAGCACCGGTTTGGGCGTGTTCAAACCGCTGATTTTTTTTTTCCCCACTCTTCCAAGAACATGTGGCGTTACAACCTAGGAGCGGCCACGACTGGCCATCTAGACGCGTATAAAAACTGCACGTACACGTCCTCTTCTGCAGAGGATTTAATACTGAGTCCAACAAAGGGAATATTTGGTGGATGTAAAGCGTTGACAAAACGTTAGATTTATGTGTAGTACCTGAATTTCTCGATGATTGCGCATGCGGTCGTTAAGAAAGAATACTGAAGCTTCATTGTCGTTCTTGCTGTTCGCGCTTCAATACGGGTGCGACCGGCGAATGCCTCAATGTGTCGTTCAGAGTTTGGGAACACCTGCTCCAGGAACAAATTATCGTAGCTGAAAAGCTTGTGCGAAACAGCGCGATATGTAAGAAATGCCCCAACCGGACACCAACGCAGGGCCTCTGCATTGTAAATGGAGTTGCTAGAGAGATGCTTATTGAAACGGAGATTAATGTTCTAGGCATACAAAGAAACGTAGAACAGAAAGTATGACAGACACCCGGAGCAGCGTCAAAAATAACCTCCAACGCTAAATGTTAATGTTTGTTTCGACAGAATTCATCTACAAGAAATTGCTGCATCTCCCGTAATCGAAGGTAGATGTAAGCATGAAATGGCAACCGGGAGAGTAGATTGGCTGGAGATAATACTAGCCATAATCTTAAAACGGGTGTACTGCGCGTTCGCAACAGCACACCCCACCGCACCACACCGCACAATGTTTTACTGTCCATATGGACGCTGCCCACCTGGAAGAAAACCACTGAAGGTGGCACGACAGGCAGCGCAAGACGCCAGGGCGACAAAGCGCATTGCCCAGCTAGAAGAAAAGCACCTGAAGGAAGCACCACGCAGCGTGGCGCCATCTCTCGAGGCACGTGAAACCCGCGCCGCGGAACTCACGGACCATTGGCGTTCAAAAGAGGACAGGCAACCGTGTCTGAGCGCCAAAAGATGATACTGAAGTGTATGGTGCCTTGCACCTGCCTTTTGAACGTCGCCTATAGGAAATAATAAACAAAACTTCAGCGTACCAGAAGTTACAGTTTGAGTGATATGGTGAACAAAAATTAGGAAGAACTCGGAAGCAATATTTTTTGTAACTTGCTTCTGTAGTAACTAGCGTGTGTAAAGCGGTCCTTTTCAAAGGGCTAGGGGCCAGAAGCTGCATTTTCTTAAGTTTTGACTGGTTGCTCGGAAGATCTCGTTTTGTCCTCCAATATTGCACGGATGTTCTCGTTTGAGTGCCCGGATAACGGCTCTGATTTTTGGCTCAAGGTCACATGAAAGTCGCCGACAACGGGAGCTAAAAGCATTTCGTGCTTAAAAACAACGAGAAGCATCCAGGAGGCTTTCGAGGCATTTTTTAACTCCCCCATCCCCCTTTCCCAAGCACTTCTGTGATTACAGTGACACCCGTCACGTTGAATTTCTGGCCGTGGCTTCCTAACTGTGAATGCGATGTCTCGACTTCGGCTCCCGTCCGTCGAGACAGCATTCGTACGTGCACGGTAAAGAAACCGACGGCAGTAAAAATAAACCTGGTACCATCGCATATCCCTCCGTGCGTCTTTTAACGTGGAACTCCATCAATCATAATCAAAATAGACAATGGCGAAGAGGGAACAGCAGAAGCTCAAAAAAGCGATTACTCCAAGGATCTACATATGCTTCAACACCGCATTCAGTGGCAGTGATCAATAGGGTGGCGACACTCGGAGCTGTGAAGTCCCCGGAAAACACAGTGACAGATTGTAACGCAGATCGTTTCATAAACGACGTCACTGTGCAGGGCTGCGTTCGTACAGCCCTGCGGCATGCCGTAATTAAGTTCATGCTAGCCTCCTTCTCCTGTGTTGGCAGCATTTATAGCAGAAGCAGCTCCACGATTTAGATGCGCGGAGTCAAGTGCCATGCGGAAAAGTTCACCGACGATTACGATACTTTCTAATGTGAAACTTGGGCGCAGCCCTGTACGTGTTTTCATTTCGCGATATACTGTGGCATCGCACCGATCACCGCACGGACTCGCGGATACGTGACGCGCGGCGCTCTATTGGCGGCGAGGAGTTACGGAGTCGCCATCTATCGGAAGCGCCTCGCTGGCGTAGTATGAGGGATCACGTGGCACGCTCCTCATAGGTTTTGCTGTCAGCGGTCACTGAAAACACCACGCGCGAGCTCTCCCGAACATTTCTGTAAGTACTTTCGAAACGAGAGAAGTTTCTTAGTGTCTAAATAATAATCTTGGCCAAACTGAAAGCACACAATCGTTTACAGACGCTATCTCTTTACCGAATACGTACAATGAACGCCACTGCGCGCGGTTGCCGCGATGGAGTCTTCCGAACCGGCTTCTTGCGTGAAAGGTAGGTAAACGCCGAGAGCAAGCTATGTGAAATAGATTCTTATAGTGTTTGTATAACTAAATGGAGCGTAATAGAACGAAGCCTCAATGCAGCGATCGCGCAGATTCGCAGCGACCGACTGCGCGTCTGCGTGCTTGTCCGCGCACTGTTTCCATTTCTCCGCGCGCGCGTTTTCTCACCATGCCATGAGCTTTAGGCCGCAGAATATGAGCATTTGACAGTATACAAGCAACCATTGTTGCGTGGGCGCTATCAGAGCTGTTCAAAAATAATTTCATTGTAGAGACTTCGACGCCTACGGGGACTGTAGTGTGCCGTCGCGACGATTCAATCTTTCTTTCTTCTAAATTATTTGACCTTTCAATATTATTCCTCGAGTTGCGTCGCACTGTATGTTTATCGGTGTTCTCAGCGTGCAATTTCCCGCTGCTCCTTTTTTGTAATCCAGTGCATTAATTCATAACGCAAACATGACCAAATGCCATGCTTTTTTTTAATGTACTTCTAACCGCTGCCTTTCCACTCCATTGAACTTGCCAGTATCTATAGCATCGACAAGTTCATAGACCAAACCGTCATGACATTAGTCGGGCAGCGGACTCGGGCGAGCGTCTCAGTGCGCGTTTTCAGAACATCGCCGACCGGGCGCCGTAGCAGAAATCTTCCTCGCGTCTGTGCTTGCTGCATACCCGAGTTGTAGCCGATGACTGTTTGCCGGTTTTATGTTTCGCGAGCCAAGCTTCACGCAGCTTCTTGTCCTGCGGCTACGTGTGAATAAGACTGACACCGGCCTCCGTTACGTGCGTCCGGCCCTGCGGCACCGAGCAGTAGCCGACCATGTTGCCCGGCTTCAAAGGCAGCCACTACCTATTGTAGTGCTTTGAAGCGTTGTGAAGGAGACACTCGAAGCGGGAAAATTTCGCCACTAAATGAAGACCGCAGCGTACGAGGGAATTTAAACTCGTTTTCAGCTCGCTTCGGCGCGCCCGAAGCAGCCGACGCGGCCGCTATGTCCACGTGATCCCTCCTAGCACGTCACGCCGACGGTGGCGCCAGCTTTTCCAGTGGTGGAGCTCGAGGCCAATAGAGACCAGCCACGCAGTTGCCATTTTCCGACAACTGCAGCTTATGCAACCACAATCTTTACCCGGACACGCTTGCAGCGAACGCTATCCGCAAATGCAAGCCTTTCTGGTTCTTCTATTTCTTTCCCCCTACGGTCGGTGTCACCGCTGCTGGGAATGCGCGGTCGTGACGAGCGCCATCACGATTCGTTCACGAGAGTCATTCAAGGTGACTTCCTCCGCTTTCCTCCTCATGCTTCCGCTGCACCCTCCTCCTCCTCCTTCTTCCTCGCACCGTCTTCGCTCTCGCCATCTTTCATCCGCCGCTGCGCTTCGCGTTCGCTCTTTCATCCTCCGCTTTGCTCGTTCGCTCGGTTACGCTGAGGTACGACGCCGAGGCACGCCGACGCTCAACACAGGAACGATTTTCGGCGGGCGCCGGACTGCGGGTGTAAACCTTATGGCGATGGTTTGCAGCAAGTGTTTCGGACATCTGAACCATGTGATCTGGATCAAGCTCAATTATTTTCACCATTGAAACGTCGCGAAAGCACAGCCAGTCCTGCATCGTTACGTCAACGGCGCGGAGCTGGCCATGGAAAAGCAGGTGCATCCGACATAATAACTCCATGCAATACCACGTGTGCAGCAGGCTTTCGCCATTACGTGTTACAGGAGTGTAACATGCTGCCGAACTTTTCTATCACAGGAGATCTGTGATAATAAATCGGGCTATGCATGTTATGTACAGAGCTCATGTAACGTTTATTATATATATATATATATATATATATATATATATATATATATATATATATATATATATATATATATATATATATATAAGTGGTTTTCACGGCACATCGCGAATAAATGCGCGTAGCGCTAACAGCATCGCTCGCAGAGACAGAGAGCCTGCCGGCCACATTCGGTCGGCGTACGTGGCTCATAAATGAAACATACGCTTAAACTCAATCTACGGCCGCTGCGGGAACGCATTCTGAAGCGCCCCCCTGACGCACAGGAAGAAATGGCCCGAGTTTTTCTTTTTTCTTTCTTTCTGCATGTTGCAATGCAGATGTGCTCCAGAAGGACAACTACTGATGTGACAACTGCCTCAATCGCAGCAGTTTGGATTAATGTCGCCAAGCTCCTCTCCAATATTGTACAGATCGGTATACTGCTGCAAAGGCAGCTGGCAACGAAGCCTTCTGTTAAGCCTCTCGCGCCTGAAGATGATGACGACTACAGCAACTTCACAGTGAGTCAACTCACTTTCTCTTAACCTTTCCCTAATTTTTTTTTTTCTCGTTTTTTTAACCGTCAACACAGCACTTCTCTTTCTGTGTTCACGAAGAATTAGGCCCTGTGATTGGCAGGGCCTAATTTTGCTAAATGGCGAAGTGGAAATAAAAAAAGGCAGCAGCAGATTCAACGAGTTGGAATCTAAATACGGCGGGGCTTCGTGTGCGCGCATAAATATTCGAAACACGAGTTCGTGTTTCTTCTTTCCTCCGCACAGCCGCCGCCACTGCCACGGATGCGCGAAGGCGAACGCCATCTGGTGGTGGCGCAATAGTTGATGAAGATCGCGGGGCATCGTAGCATTTCTCTGTATTTTTGTTTTCGTTTCAAACGGGATAGTGACAGAGTGCACCTAGGCTGTTTGAGCCACTCAAGCATACTATGTATGCTTTTCTGCATATGTCTCTTTATTAGTTTTTCTCTTCCTCGAAACTTATCTATCCACCTTGTGCCGCTACCTATTCATGTAACGGATCCGGTCATATCAATCCCCTTCCTGCTTTTTTTTTTCCACGAATACTCTAAACGTCTCTTGCTTATCTCAACCACTGACCGGCACATGCCTTCCGTCCACTTTAAATCCAAGCGCTTATGGAAGGTGTACCTTACCTAAGGGTCTCGCTGGCTGAATCCCTCCGCATTTAATTAGGATGTGCTGAGTGGTCTCCGGATCTTCGCTGCCGCATACACATGCCTCGTCTAGTTGCGAATGTTTGCTCCGGTACGTTTCTGTCCTTATTGGCAACCAGCTCCAGCCGCACGCAGCAAGGCGCTTCCCTTCATGTTATTGTACATATTTTCCCTTGTAATGTCTTACTCCATATTCTTTGAAACCTGCATGGTCTTTTCTATTTCCATTCTTCGCATCCAATTCACTGCCTCTGTTTCTTTAACTTTCTTTCGGATGGGTGGGTGAGTGGGTTGGGCGGGCGGGCGGGCGGGCGGGCGGGCGGGCGGGCGGGCGGGCGGGCGGGCGGATTGATGGATGGATGGATGGATGGATGGATGGATGGATGGATGGACGGACGGACGGACGGACGTACGGACGGACGGACGGACGGACGGATGGATGGATGGATGGATGGATGGATGGATGGATGGATGGATGGATGGATGTTATGAGCGTCCCCTTCGGAACGGGGCGGTGGGTTGCGCCACCAAGCTACATGCGCGGAGGCGAGCGCCATCTGGTGGTAGTGAAAAGAACCAACCCAACAGTGGTGCAGTCCCGCGCATCCTCCGCTGTGATTGGTGGGCCGATTCGGCAA
Source organism: Dermacentor albipictus (assembly GCF_038994185.2). Lineage (NCBI taxonomy): Eukaryota > Metazoa > Arthropoda > Arachnida > Ixodida > Ixodidae > Dermacentor > Dermacentor albipictus. Next base: position 66,245,148 of record NC_091824.1, read on the forward strand.
GAGAATAACCACGCAGCACCCGCGAAAATCCGGCGATGTTCGCAAAGCTTCCCTTTTAAAATCTGGTGTTCTACAGACCACATGTCATGCAACCAATGTAAAGGCAGTGCACGACGCGAAGCTCAAGTTCCACGGCTGGTGGACTGAATGAAAACCAATGGCAACCAACCAATAGACGAACCCTTTGCTTTAGTCTAAATATTTTATTTTTATTTTTCATTTCACCGACCTAGAAAGAAACAAAGGAAAGGCGCCGAGGCTAACAAAAATAAGAGACGGCCGGTTTGCTACACAGCACGGGGGACGAGTTAATTAAAAGATATGAAGGGTGAACGCCGAGTATGGCTGCACCATCGAAATGCGGTCGGGATCAACCTCGAGCTCAATAGAGCAACGCCACAGCCGCTAAGTTACCGCGGCGTGTAGCTGCAGACCAATGGTGGCCAAACAATAAACGCACTCACTGTTCTTGTCTAATTTTTTTTTCTTTCGCTGCTGACCGCTGCACTGTCACAATAGTGGCGATAAGGTTCCGGCCTTTGTTCCAGATAGCCGGCCCACTTTTTTTTTTTTCTGGCTTTGTCTTGCAAGCCTCTTTCTGCGAAGAAGCTCCGATACCCCGCAAAGCTGCAAACAGGTGTGGCATGACTCTGTGCCGCTTCGTCCAAGCGACCGGGAGACAAAACCATTCCGTTCATCGTGATGGTCACGTGATGGATGCCTCGAGTAGTAATTCTCGGGACGGATAGCGCTCGCGAATTGCCAGTTGAACGTCGGCGACTCTCTCGCCAGTCAGTGAGTTGTGCTGACAAGTCAGACTTTCTCATAAATGAGCTGCACGACAGCATGCGGACGACGGATTTGAAATAAAATGGTGATGCGATGAAATCTTTTCAAAATATATTTCGAGGATAGTTTTCGTACGCCATGTCCTCCTATGAAAATTTCTCGTACTTGTAATTGTGGAGCCCTGGCTTTCCCGCAGCGAGTTCAGTAAGAGAGCGGAGATGCGGTCCATCAGTCCAGTTGATCAAGTATGGCGGCCGAGTGGAAGGAAGACCCACAAATCGTCGACTGCGTTCCCGGACGGTTGGCCGCACGGGGACTACTCAAAGAAATTGATGCGGGTCGGCCTCCCGCAATGGCGGTGGACGGAACGGACAGCTCGAAGGAACGCCAGTGTATCCCCACCGTGTGCGAATGGGGGAGACCACTGCCGCACTCTTTTAAAATAGAATCGTTGAAAAATATACGGAAAGCGTGATAAATATTCGAATGCGTAACGGTGGCGAGGCTGAGTAAGGGCTGCGTGGCAATTCCCACTCGAAGGCGCTTCGGTTGCGGCAACTACAAGCTCCCGCAGTTTCTAACTGGCAGGGGTGAAGCCAGAATTTGGCCCCTACCAGGGTCCCTCTGCCCCTACTTCGCCTCTGAAATAGAGCCTTGTCGGGTGGCGTCCGCTTGAAGATTACGTGGTTTTGTTTTAGTAATGTAAATGCTATGCTAATTAGAAAATAAAAGCTGATTGTTCCCGACGAAAGTATTACCTATGACTGAGTATCGGTGGCGTGAAGTCTAATAAAATTTCCCCAGATGTTCAGGCTTAATCCTAAAGCCTGTAACACAAAGACACACGTCGACCAGTAATTCGTGGGCAGTATGAAGACATTTCATTTTTTTTCACACTAAGGCATTGTTTTATCGTGCCCCACCCAAGATGGCGGCGGTCCGGCTTCACTATCGAGACATCACTTCCACTCCGGCATTTTTTTTTTTAAAGCCTCATCGTAACTATGGTCGATGACAATTTAAGAACTAGAAGGTTGTGTGTACGCCCTCCAACTCGAACGCAATTTAGGTTTACTTATTTGCTTTCGAGCATTTGAGACCTCAAGCGGTCTCAAATGCTTAAAATAACTGTTCTGTGTTTTCTCAGTACAGAGCGGTCTTTGCGTCACTGGTTTCAGGATGAAGGCTGAACATCTAGCGCAAATTTTATAGTGATCTTGATACCACTTCTCAGCCATAGCTAACATTTCAGCTTCAAACAACTACTTTTCACTTTCCAGTCAGCCTAGCATTTACTTTAGCGGAGCAAAACCGTGGCACACATGAGTATAGGACGGGTGGCGAAGACGCCCTGAAGTTTTCGCACTAGCTCGCCTTGAATTCATGAATTTTGCTAGGGTTGCTAGGGTCTAGTCAGCTCTTAATCGGCTGCAAGGAACTACATAACCTTGAAAGAACAGCAAGAAAAAGGTTCACGAGGCGAAACGCTCCACGTTGGAGAGCCTACCTTGAAATTGACAACCTAACGCTCTAGTATCGGCGATTATATGTCTGAGCGAAATTCGAAAAATTGAACTTTTCTCCATGTTTTCCCCCAAGCAATCAGACATTCTTGAACCGAACGAATGAAAGTACGGTTTATAAACACTAGTTACGATAGCCTGAACTGATCATAAGGGTGCTCTTTCTGCGCCTTGTTCAAGGACGTGACTCTCTCTGCGAACAAGGGGGCCGGCCCGGTATGGCATCGAAGGCGATCTTCCTCTTGGTCTTTCATTTTTTGGCGAACGCATATTTTAGAGAACGCTCCGCGCATTTCTCTCGCAATAAGGCTCCCTGCCGCACTCTGAACTACAGGAAGCCAACTGTATCTGCCTCGGTTGGGCGTTATGCATATATGTGCACACACTCCATAGCGCACTCGCACAATCAATCAATCAATCAATCAATCAATCAATCAATCAATCAATCAATCAATCAATCAATCAATGAAACAATCAATCAATCAATCACCATTTGGCCGCAATCACTGCGGGCAAGCATGTGATATCAGAGACAGACAGAGAGAGAGGGAGAGAGGGACAAAGAGAGAGAGGGAGGCAGTACGCCCACACTCACCATCATAATGCATGCTGCCATTCTCGGTCCGGCTGATTCTGCTCTCGGAGGTGCGCTCGTCGTCGTAGTAGTTGTTCCACGAGTGAGGCACAGGCCTCTTGCCCAGGATGGCATGCAGCTTCTGCCAGTGGGGCCATTCCACCGGGTAACCTGCATAGGCGGCGAAGCTGCGGTCAGACTCGTCCATAAGCCCGGACACGCACGCGCGGAATACAGTGTGGGGACACAAAGCAAAGCCGAACCGCGCACAACGGCCGATCCCGCCGCCTCTGCTGTCATCGTCTACGGAGATAAGGCGGCACCTGTTGACATTGCCGCTGACGCAAGCAGCAGTACAGGGTGAACACGAAAGTATAGGTGTGCAGGGAACCGTAGAGAGCGAGAAAAAAAAGAAAGTAATGCTGAACTTGGCAGGTGAACTCGACGCGGTCAAAATCCCACAAAGTTGTAATTTTCAGCTTTAAGCCGTGCTCGGGGGCGGAGGAGGGGGGGGGGGCAGCACACCCGCGGAGATACCAATCTTGACGCGACGTCTTATCGCGTTCAGATGATCAGCCAGTGGCTGCGCGATGATAAGATGACACTTGTGGGCTCCCACAGGAAGCTTATCGACAGCGTGTGGCCCATCAGGTGCTCGCTGCCGCCTGCGGCTTCGGCTCCACCACGGCTGTCGCCGAGTCAAGTTGAAATGCGTGACAAGGCTACAGCGCCACGGTAGTCCCAGTACTCTAGGCACTAACCGAGTTTTATTTCGGCGATTCAGATATTCAATGGTCCAGGTGCGTCGGTTCTGATATTCTAAGCGCTGGTCCTCGAAAATTTGGACAGCGCCTTACCCTCTGGGCTATCGCAGCGAGCTGATTGTGCACTTGCTAGAGGGAAAGATTCGGACGCTCTCCGCCCTCAGGTGTTCCCTTCAGTCTCCGCGGAGCCGAATTAAGCTAATGGACATCATCGTTTTTCAAGCTAGTTTTTTATTGTCTACTGGTATGTTACGAACGTGAGAGGCATTTATCTTAATTTAAATGCCGCAGTTAGATGCCATAAACTGCATATTCGTGTACGTGGAAGAAGCAACCATCTCCCCATGCTTGCTATGATAAAAACGGTGTTTCACTGTCTAAACGCAGTTCCACCTTAATCATTGACAATGAAGATGAAAGTACGTGTAGTACAATGCCGCTCTGCAGCTGCTGAAGTCCCTCCACACACAAGCGGCGGTGGCGCGTGGATGCAGAGGGACTTTAAATGCCGCATACTGCATTTTCACGCAAGCTCGAGGAATTCGAAATAGACTTAAAGGTTGCTTCCGTCATCTATGACAGCACACACGTCTAGATCAATTTAGCGTCCAATTTCTCGAAAGCGTATGATAAGAATACGAGTAAACCATATCAGTGGAGTTTTACGTCCAGCGGACTTCGTATCCAGCGTGAATATTTTGAACTACCGCTTCCGAAGTAAAAGAAAACGGAGGCACTGTTCAATGTAATGCAAAAGGAGGAAGTTAACACTGGATCGCAGTATACAATCAGCCAAATTCCTAATAATATCAGGCGAGCCCTGGATGATGACGATCATGATCTGTGACCATTGCTTTTGTAACTGGCGGGTAAACTGTCCTTTACGAAGGTCAGCGCCTCATAACGGCGAGAAGCTTCAACATCGGTGATAGTTCGCGAATGCACTCAATGCACACTCCAGTGCCAGTGTCATCTACCATTCACTCCAGGAGAACACATGCACTGTCGGAGTTATCTGCTCAATCCCGCTGTTAAAAAAAAAAAAGAAGAAAAAAAACCGGTGTGAGCCCGAACACGTGAACAAGTATGACGTGGCACCTGCGATGAGCTTCCCTTCTTTTTTCCCTATAACTAACACCGCGCATGCGCCAGGAAACAAATGAAGAAAGGAGTTTATCAGCGCGCGTGAGCCACTGCCACGAATTGCTGCGAACGACGGGGCCTCTCGGATAACAAATGCAGGGCGTGCGCCTTTCTAACGGGAACAGCGTAGCTGAGAACGATATGCACCGAAGAGTGTTCTGCGAGCGTTGCGATATCTCGTCGCTTTTCGCCGTTACAAGGCGCTGAGAAAGCGTGCGGTCGCCGCTCGAGCCGACATCGTTTAAAATATGGCTGACTGTATAGTACATGCAAGCGGTTTCTCCGCTTGTTCCATTGACATTCACAATGCGTTTCCTACACAGCAGGGAAACGCTACAAAGGGTAGGGAGACTTCTTTCGCTGTTCACATCCGCGACCCAAAAAAATAGTGCGTCATGTACGAAACAAAGAATATTAGGTATGCGCCACGTAAATATATAGGACTATCCTTTAATAAGTGTCTGAGCAACTGAAGAATGACTTCCATCTCTGCGAGAAACTATCGCTGCTGGTCCACTATTTCTCGCTCGTGTAGCAAACACGGTTTTTCGTCCTCTATGATGTTTTCGTGAGAACGCAGCTGTCAAAGATATCTTTGCGGGAACGATTAGATTAGATTATGGGGTTTTACGTGCCAAAACCACTTTCTGATTATGAGGCACGCCGTAGTGGAGGACTCCGGAAATTTCGACCACCTGGGCTTCTTTAACGTGCACCTAAATCTAAGCACACGGGTGTTTTCGCATTTCGCCCCCATCGAAATGCGGCCGCCGTGGCCGGGATTCGATCCCGCGACCTCGGGCTCAGCAGCCTAACACCATAGCCACTGAGCAACCACGGCGGGTCTTTGCGGGAACGGATTCTTGACTGCAGTGGAATACGGCACACACTATATGACGTACAATCAAAAATAAGAAGCAACCGTTTGCAGTGTGAAACGTTCTGGGTTCTGCGACTGAGTCGCGAAGCGACTGGCTTCCCAGCACGAACAACCACATACCCAGAGGTATGTAACGAAAGAAAAGGTATGTACATCTTTCACATTGATCTTTCTGTACACACGTTGCTCACATCAGTGTTTTGTGCCCAGCGTTCATCACTAGTATGGCATTGTATTAGTTAGAGGATAAAGAATGGGCCCCAGTAGTTCGATATTCTCAAATCGGGTTCGTCAAGCAATTCATGTTGGTCGCTGTGGGGACTTCGACAGCGGCAGACAGATGCATATACCTTAAGTAACACCATAGATGAACCCTGAAACTGCCTACAGCTTCGAACTTCGGATTTGGAAAATTGGCGTCATGCAGCGCCAACATGAGTGTTCTTAATTAGCACTCATCCTACGCTCGGCGATACGGATAATAATTAAATTAAATAAAAAATATTATGGGGTTTTACGTGCCAAAACCACTTTCTGATTATGAGGCACGCCGTAGTGGAGGCCTCCGGAAATTTCGACCACCTGGGGTTCTTTAACGTGCACCTATACGGATAATAATTAAATCGGACACAAGGATACGCGCCTGACAACAAGTATTATTCACTGGGACGCCATCTACGTCCTTTGTAAGCCATCATGACAGCTGTTCGCAGACATTCTGTAAAAAAAAAAAGAAATAAGAAATAAAAACATCTAGAAATCGGCCTCGAAACGCCAGCCATCTGGGCCAACATTCACAAGGAGCTTATTTTAGAGATGTCAGCCAATCGCGAGAGCAGACGTACATTTAACAATGGCGGCCGCTAACAGCGAATGCCAGAACAAAAAGCATTGTGAATCGGGCCCATGCTGCTTCATTCTTTCATTATGCGCGTCCTATCTCAAGCGCCGTGAAAGTACTCTGCGTGACGACAAGCAATGACTGCTGGCATTAGAGCAAAGCAGGAAGCGAATATTTACGTGGCTGCGCAAGTATAACGTTCATGCGCAGCTGTCGTCATTGTCCTCTTATACAGCCCACACACAATGTGTGCACATGGCGAGCCTTACGCGTACCCTCCACATGACTAACAAAGAACGCAACAAAAGCTCACGGATTTGCCTCGTCAGCGACGGGCTCTTGAGGGCGCCCAGGGGAGCGCTAGCGAATAGGGGCCCGTATTTTAAATAACTTTTTACTGTAGAATTGCTTCGCCAGAGTTAATTCCAGTCAAACCTGACGTTGGACATGTTCGGGGAAGGGGGAGGGGGAGCTAATGGCAAACAACACTTATGAACGGAACACTTCGTGAATGGGGCCCGAATTCCCACCTCACGAAGTGTAGTTCTTACGCTACAGGGGTTCGCAAGAACAAATTCCAGTCAATTGAGTTAGTGAGCGTGGCCTGTATTCACAAGAAGTCCTATAGCTAGAAATGTCCGTAAGAGAAAAATTTGACTTAATCCTGGCGCCAGGCATATCATTAGCGAAGGCAGCCGGTAAATGGCAAAGAGCACTTACGAACGAAACGATTTGAGAATTCGGTCTCGTGTTATGAGTCAACGAGACCAGCTGATGATAAATTGTTCCAGAGAACGCAAATATTTGTGAATAGGGTCTTTGTCATGCCTAGGAGCAAGCTAATTATGAGCTGCAGACATTTACTTTTCAAGGCTGTGATATAGTGGGACGCACAAAAGTTCACTTCAATTTCCATTCCTCCTTCGGCGTATTGAAAATGAAGTCACAGTTTCGCCAGAAAGGCGAAACATCAATTGAGATAGCGAAATAGTAGACAGTTGTACGTTGTAAAAGTAGTAGTTTTATCGGCCGTATCATCTCGTAAACATTCGCTTACTAACTAGATTAACAAGCATGGTGTCATGCGCGCAAAAGCAAACATGGACACATCTCATTCGACGACCACGGAAACTCGCTGTAAAACGCTGCCCTGAGGAAGCACGGCAGCAGTAGCGAGCGAATTGACCTTCGTGCTGCATCTCGCTTCAGTGCGAACTAAGCGGCGAAAACACAGCGCGCACGAAGCTATCAGCACTCGGCGTACTCTTTCCCCATCGCATATCGCTTTCAAGATAGAACCCGCGCGGCCGCGTCATACGCAGCAGCCGCCAGAGTAGAACGCTGTACAACAGGCGGGATGCTCATCAGACTTAACAGAGTCATGCGTTTCACGACCATTCCAATTACCCGACAAGGCTCGCGCTCACGAACCAGCAAAAGAGGCGACTATATTTGCAAATTGCGCAGGTTCCTTGGAGGCCTGCACTTCCTTCTGGCAAACCACTAGCTTCGCCATAACCAGTATTGCCCCCATTTCCCCAATTTGAAGCAACCATGGTGAGGGTCGTTTGTCTTTTATTTGAAATTATGCAATGCCCCTTACCGTAAGGGCAAATGAGTTATGATGATGATGATAAAATTTCCAGAACTGACAAATTTCTTGGAAATTCCAGGTCTTCCCGAGTTTCCCTGATGGCAGAGACCTTGCGATGTCGTTGTGGTGGCTTCCTCTTCTGAATGTGTGGCGAGAGCGGCATATTTTTTTTTGTCATTGTAACCTTAATTCAAAGCGATTTACTAGCTAACTTTGCTTTGTTATTTTCTATTTCCCTTTATGTTTATTTTCAGGATATATATATATATATATATATATATGTGTGTGTGTGTGTGTGTGTGTGTGTGTCTTTGTTTTCAAAACTATGGCACTTAATACACTTTCGAATACAACCGCATTCTCGGCTTCCCCATAGCCGATTTGCACCATTTCTTGCAGGGAAGTCACATCATATATACACGAAAGTTCCCTACTAAATACAAGGCGGAGATAAGTTTAGGGATGATTCGCGATGCGGCCTAGAAAAGGAACAGGAAGGTTGTGAGGACAAGACTTGCGGGAATTTTGCAAGAATGTCTCAAACACGCGCTAATAAATTACGTTTACAGTACAGTTTGCGAACGAATGCTAGTCACAATTACAGCTGTTTCGACAGCAGCAAATGAGTATTTCGTATTCGCCCTTCTATTCCCATTATAAATTGTAATTATTGCTATTAGTGTTTTAATGTAGGAGCAGGAAGAAGACGGAAGGGATATAGAGGGAGCTTCGCCAGTAAATATGGGCTTACAACCCTGTGCTGAGCAAGTGTATTCAAGGGAAGGGAATGAAAGGTCATAGAAGGAGGGTACAACGATAAAGAGAGAGAGACATCAAGTGTGCCTACACGAACGCGACGGAACTTACTGCCTCTCAACATAGTGGCACCCACCCTATGTACTTCAGTAGCGGACCGACGTGTTTAATGTCTTCTGTGTTGAACAACGTCTGTAGGAGACGACTCATAGCGCGTATGACAAGTTCCTGCATACGTAAATCAAGTACCATATTTACTCGTGTAATGCCTGTCCTCGTAAAATGCCCGCAACTCTCCTTTGGAGTGCGAAAATTTGGGGAAAGAAAGTTTCATTAGGCGTCACGCGCACACTCGCGTGCTGTTAATTCCCGCAGCCGCTACAAGATGGCACTAGTCAATGTCCGAAAAATCACTCCATGGCTGATTTTTGCAACACAGACTGAATTTGCAACAGTGCAACTTGATCATTATCAGCAAAACATTGAGTAATAAATGCAACGATTCACAATGATTATGGATGCGCGCAGAGACTTATAGTCATCCCGTGTTTAGAAAACAACGGATGCTTAGTAATTTACAAAAAAGAAAAGAAGCGAAATAAACGACGTCGCAAAAACGTCTGAGGCCACATAGCACGAAGGTTAGACAAATGCGCGTACCAGTCACCGTGCCCACAGTCAACGAACGATCGCAGAGCCCCAAAGCCCTCTAGCAATTTTCGTAGAAAATTCTATGCTGCTATAGAACCCCCGGACGCGGCAGCCGCCGCAGCACAAACGAATGCGAACCCGCGACATCGCCACTGAGCGGCGCAGCGTAACAGCCGCTCGGCCACAGCGGCATGCGAACATGTAAAGAGAGAGAGGGAACGAGGGAAAGGAGGAAAACGGCGACATGTACGCAACTTCCGCAAGAGGGCGGTGCGCACAACGGCGACGTCGACGACGCCGAGCGCGCGTCTCCCTGAGGACGCCGCCGCGTTGCAGGCAAGCGAACTTAACAGGACTGGTAGGGAGGTGCAAACAGACCTTTCGCGCATCCTTGGTCTGGTACATTGTGCATCATCGCAGGAGGCCCCAGGCTCATCACTGGGCCGGCAAACACGGCGGCACAGGTGAAGAGGCGCAACTGACTGGCGTAATGTGTTAACCAGCCTCGGGGACCGTCAACGGAAATTTAGGCTCACGAAGGCTCAAGGCATGGGCTCCGTCGTCGCGGACATGTCGACGTGGGAGCAGCGTCTGCAGCCGGATGGCGCGGGCAAGCGCAGTAGGCGGCGGCTAGAAGATGGAGAGCTAAGCCCAAGCTCTCCGGGCTCGAACTAACGGGAGAGGTGCTATCTGGATTTGCGGAGGGGAAGGCGGCCGGGGGTGGGGAGAGTGAGGTTGCGACGCCGACGGCGGCTACAGGTTCGTCGCGTCGAGCGCCGTAGGTCGGCGATGCCAAACTTTTCGCGCGCTGCTACGCCTGCTGCTGCTTCATGCGCAGGTGTACGTTCTCGCGCGCACGTTGCGAAATAGGGCGAGAGAGAAACAGAAGAAAGAGAGAACGACGGAGTCGAGAGCCGCGCTGCTACGAAAGCGAGGAAAACACGCATGTGTCGATTGTTTCCGCGATGCCTGCAGCGGCGTGGCGCGCGCCTAGAGCAGGTCTAGTTTTGACTTTATTATTTCGTCGTTGCGAGGGTATCTGTCTTACGGCACAACACCGATTTTTCAAGGGAGACATCAAGGGCGGGAAAATGAATGCGTGGAAGAAACGGAAAAGAGGGGGACAAAAGAGGTGCAGCTGCACATGCTGCTGCTATCTATACACCAACTGTTGTGACTCACAAAAAGACGGCTGTTTCGTTCACACTCTCCTTGAGGAATATATATTTATAGTATATATCTCAGGAGAAAGGTGTCCTATTCCGCTTTTTGTGAGCGCATTCCGACCCGTCGTCCTCTCCCCCTAGACAGAGAGATATGTGTATAGAGAAATGAGGTGGGAAAAGCAGGGATGTTAACCGGAATAGTTTCTGGTTTGATATACCCTGTACTTCTGATTGCTACCCAGCCACCCCGGATGCCCCTAGAAAACCCTGTATAGCCGTAGTGTGAAGATACACCATGGCTCGATGGCATCTGGCTTCAAGCCCGCGAAACGCCCAGCATCGGCATTGTGGTGTTTCGGGCAACCTAACGTGTGCCCCTTACATTCTGGGATTGTTAGGAAGGCACACTTGTCACCGCTAGTCCTGAAGCAGTTGTCCGTGCCTCTCCTAAACGAGTCGTATTTTGACCGCATGTACATTTGTACGGACCGTTCCACCAACTTCAACACGCCCTACCGGATAATTGTGTTGTTCCATAGGACAGTTTGAATTCTTTCACGTTATGACGTCCATGGTAGCAAGACTTGCGGCTCCCGGAAGTACAACAATCACGTGCTCCAGCAGCCGCGAAAATCGTTGGGCAATTTTCTGCGATGCGAAAGCAGCCCTACCAACTCTGCAGTTTGTCCTACGTCGTGGGTTACACGAGAGCCTAACGTAGTAAATATGGCAGGCTCACCACCGAGCGCTCGAGAAAGGACACGACATTCTACTTCAATGACTGCCGAGTCACTGCGGAATTGTCGGCAACGACAGCGGAAATGAAGCCGCGTGCTCGGCTCATCAAAAAACATCAGCGGATGCTGCGCGCCAACCTCAATCACATGCACGCCACATCACACTTCTGCGATGGAGTTCACCTTGTTTAATTAACTCACGATTGTATTTTTTCTGACCCTAACTTGCGACTTGGCCCGCCACTCGGATTCTCCCGCCGTGAATTAACAAATGCCTGTTAATTCCTAATAGGAATGGCTAATTGCGCGGCGTGTAATTTGTGAGGGTACGGCGAGGCAAAAGAGCCCCTTCCGGGCCACTGCCCATCTTATGACTCTTAACGCTTAACGAGCACTACTGGCCGCTCGAGGCACTTTGGATGTATTCGCGGGCTTCTTTCACGCTCGGAAAAACACTTTTATGCAGCACGTAAGCTACATCGGGAGTTCTTCATGTTTCTCTACAATTTTCTCATTGACACTTTTCATTTAATTATAATACTTGAGAAGTTTATTACTTAATTCATAATATTCATGTAATTAGGCGGCATGCGAACATAATCTGAGTATCTGCAAACGACGGTAAACAACATTACCTTGGTTATCTCCAGCAACGTGGCATTTGCATAATTTTATATCTTTGTGCATGCCAGTTCGGACGACCCGTACATTGATGTGCTTCACTGCCGCGGCGTTTTTAATACAGCCCCACTTTACTGTTTTTCATATTAACCTCACGATATTACCTCAAGCCACAATTATTTTTGTCACGTTTGTGGACCCAATATTTCCAGATATCATCGAAATAACATCGCTCACTCAACCGGTACCTTCTGTTCTCTGGCATCGCCGAACGTTCCCTTCGAAAGTACAGCCTGGCCTTTAACGACAGCGCCAACGACTCAGCACATACCAGCATTTGTCGAGCTTAAATGTCGCAGTCCTCGGCCGAAGACCGCCCTTTATTTTTATCCGACCTTTAACTTCAGGTTTCTTCCCACTCCATTTCGACTCCCGCTCTTCTCCGATGCATTACTCCTTTCAGCTGGGCGCAGCCTCAAGACCTCTACGTTATTGAATTCTTTTTTCTTCTTTTTTTTTTCGAACCAGCAGGGTTTCATCAGATGCGACGATGCGTTGTCTGGCATAAGCCTCGTTCAAGCCGTTCTCTCCTCGCAGCCAAAAGCTGAGAGAATGAATATACAAAACAAAGCGCCTTAAAAAAAATTTAAAAAGGGGTAACGTCAGCGGAGCTCGTGTTGGCTAACGTGCACTTTCAGTGAGCAGAAGCGATCTTCGCGGAATGTCGGGCAGTCATAGATCACGAGCGGAAAACAGCAAAGCGCAGCACTGAACTTCGAGAAGGTCGTTCCCCTTTGGTGCTACAGCTCTGCTTCCGAGGTTCAGGCGTCTGACGAGCGAATGCAAATGTCGGGAGCGATGATGCGGTCGCGCCCGCATCGCGCCTTTCCGTCGCTCTACCCTTCCGGCAGCCACGGCTTCGCGGTAAAGTTCGCTACAGCTAATGCGGGAATCCGACCGACGGCAAAACATTCCAACGCAGGCGCCTGACGAACGGGTTAAAAGTCGTCTACTCGGACCGAGAAATGCTTCTTACGAAGCGTTATTCCGAGGAGTTAAGCTTTTCTTTCCTCCTTTGTTTTTTTATCTTTTCTTTTTCAACTTGTGTTTTAAGAGAAGCTTTCCTTGCGAATCATTCCGGTCTTCCTTGATGCCGTGGCTGCTGGGTGCCGTTGTCTTGCCAATTACCTGACAATTAAAAGAAAACAATATTAATCACTCTATGGTGCGACCGAATCTCGGTATCCCAGCACAGCAGCACGATGCTCTGACCATTATAGGCCACAACCGCACCGTACACTTCCGTGCTTTTGTCTTTCTTGAGGGCGACTGGGTTATGTCCACGCCTTCGACTCCCTCAGGCCCTCAGCGTGAGTGCGCGAGCTCAGCGCGGCTTTCCTCCCCCTCCCCTCCCTCCTTCTACGTCATCTTTCTATTCCCTCTTTCCCGTCCCCCAGAGTAGGGTAGCCAGTCACACGCATTTCTGGTTAACATCCCTGCCTTCTCTCCTTGTTTCTTCCTCCTCCTCCTCTGTCGTGCCAATCACATAGCGTAGCACGGGTGCGCGAGTGCACGCGCATGCGCACGCGAGCCAGTTGCCTTTGCGCCTAAGACGCGGGAATGAAATGGGCGAACTTATCGCATCGGATTAACCGCTTCACGTAAGTTTCTCTCCATATAGATCCGAAGATGTACGTTGGATCTGCAACTTTTTTTTTCTTTTCTTCAAAGAGGGCAAACCGTCTGCCCTTCGGATTTCTTCGCTTTCTGCTTTCTTAGTTTGAGGTGCCAATGGAATGACGTTTTTGGAAATGCACGACGCTCAAGTCAGCAAAAATGAACACGTGCCAGAGACCTGTATAACAACCACCTGTCATCGCCATCGAAGACCACGTGGTACTTTCTCGCTGGATAAGCATAAATAATCATTTCTCAGAAGGTAACAGTTTCAAGGTTCCGAGAATTGTCTCGTCTCAAGAAACAGTTTCTGGCCGTCCCGGATACGATTTATGGTCACTTTGTTTCTTAATGTAAAGAAAGAGTGAGGAGGCACCAAGTCCACGCCCAGGTAACTGTAGTTTGACGTTGTCGTCATCATCATCACCACAATCATCATAATTATAATGTAGTTGACAATGCCGCCCATTCTGCCAATCCAAACAGAGGATAAAGGTCCTCGTTGAACAATTAGTCCGGTGTTTGATGGCTCTGCCAGGACAGCCCTGATACGGTATAAAAAGGGCTTCCTAGAAGCTGAGAGAGTTACTACGGCGATTACCCCGATAGCGGCGATATCTTCTAGACCTGCGCCCACTCACACTCGACTGTCAAGGATTCCCTGTCGAGAATACCTCGCCATATTCGCCCGACATCGGTGTGGAGCCGGCTCATTACCTATTCTGCCGTCGCTGCGATGTAGAGAAGTTGCGCGTGCTTTCTTTCTTTTTTTTTTTTCGTGGTTAGAAATCAACCCCTGCTCCGCTGTAAAAGTCACAAGCTTGTCGCGAGATTTCCTTCGAGCTTTGTTCAATATTTATTTTTATCCTCGCAAAATTTCCGTGTATAATGTGCCAAGGTTGGGCACATCATGAGTCCTAGATAACGCGCAGCGTCACCTGACCCAACGTACCGCACCACCGTCGCAGAGTAATTACGGCACTCGTGATTTCACGGGCTCTCATCCCTTGCTATCTGAACCCTTATCTGAATACTAGAGACGTACCACCGAAGTATCCACACAAGCGACAAGACGCTCAAAGAAGCTCCCACTTTCACTATCGAAGAAATCACCCTTACTCGCTCACTGCTTGCTCCCAGCAGGGGCAGTGTCCCCAGCCTCAGTATTTCAAAAGAATGTTGTCCGTTCATACAGCATGCAATGCACGTAGTCAGCACGATAATCAAATGCACGCGAGCTTGTCCTGCAAGTAAGTTACGTAGAACGTTTTACAACGAAAACGAAACGCAAACGGTTAAAGCACGAATTATAGAGCAACCTTTACATACGATCACTCGAAACGGTGAAACGGCATAACCGGCTGTAAAAAGATGCCTTAGCCCAAGGAGCTCGGCGTCTATCGAATAAGTTATGCCACCGTCTGACACACGGGCGAATGTTGAAAGAGGAGAAATACGCCATCAAGTCTGTGGTCTGCTGCGCACTGTCTTACGGTAATTTGTTTTGTTGTTGTTTATTTTCATCGCACCGCGTTTCATTCCGGCATGCGTGTTGCACTCAGAGTTCCAGTTTCTTTTTTGTCAAGGTAACCGTAACTGTAGAAATAGCACTATAGCACTCATGAAAAAAAAAAAAAACTTGCATGTTTTTTCTTTTTTTTAGAGCGCGGGTTGACCCCGGCTGCAGCCACAACACTGTGGCAGCGGTGTTTACATTGCGTGGGCACCGAGAGGGACACAGATGCGGGTTTGCGTCGCGGATGCAAGCATGCAGCTGACGGGTGCCCGCATCAGGGCATGGCCAGTTTCAGGGCTACCCCATTTCTTTTTTTTTTTTTCTCGGGCAAACACGGCCACGCGCGCGAGCTTCACCGCTCGAAGCGGCCCACTTTTTTGAGGAGCAGGGCACGTGTGCATGTGCAGCCAAGGAGAGCGCGGCCCGCCGCCGCGGAAGCTCACTGCTGTACAGTGCGTTGGGCGGGCTTTCATCACCGCGCAGAAATGAACGCGATTGGGGACAAAGCGAAGCGAGGAGGGATGCACAAAGCGAAAGACAAAGGAAGAAGAAAGCCAGAAAGAAAAAAAGGAACTAAGAGTAGTAGCACAAAGGCACACATGCACACATGCACACAATCAGGCGGCCTCGATTCCCCGTGAAACTTGCAGTGAACAAAATGAAAAGAAAGAAAGAAAGAAAGAAAGAAAGAAAGAAAGAAAGAAAGAAAGAAAGAAAGAAAGAAAGAAAGAAAGAAAGAAAGGCCAAAAAAAAAGAAAGAAAGAAACCGATACGACGTCGCTGCGAGTGGACATCCAATATGGGACGTTGCGATATTGGCCCGAAAGTGTTCGAAAGCCAGAAGTAACTTCTGTTCTCTCTCTTTTTTTTTTTCTTCTCCCCGATCTACGTTCAGGCAAAGTTGCAACAGCCCTCGAATGGGACTGAGAGGAACCTGAAGGTTATTGCCTACACGAAGCGACTCGAGAGCGGCAGTGTGTGATTGTATGTGAACTACACACGCTCCCGAAATAGTGAATGGTGGGAGCTGCAAGGACCCTCTGCGGAACTAATTCACAAAAGCTCTTCTCCAAGACAAACCTCGCAACAAAAATGGTACATAAACGTATCGAGAAAGCTTGTTGCCACATATCAGTGATGTCGCGTCAACGCAGGTGTTTCCGATATGGTGGTAGCAGCTAATCGCATGGTCCAGCCACGTGCGATACCCTCTTTCTCCCTCTCTGTCTTCTTCCTGCAGGGTAAATGGCTTTTGCTAAAGCACTCGTCCTCTTGTCGTGGAAGCCAATCAGTTCGCTTAAGAATATTAACGCGATAGCGTTAAGGAGCTCGTGTCGCAGAAAAGCCGGTGTCGTCGGCGTCGGGTGTCGGCGTCCGCGGCGTTGACCGTGAGCGATAAATAACGGCAGGCACTTCATAAATAAAAAGCAACTTCCAAGATCGGCTGGGTGGGAATCGAACCCAGGTCTGCGGAGTGTGAGTCGGAGACGTTACCACTCAGCCACAAGTTCGATGTTTGAAAGCGGTACAAAAGCGCTTCTAGTGAATGCGGTGTTGCCTTAGAAACGTGCCGTAGAGAGTTATACTGCGGTGTATATCGGTAATTATGAGCATCTTACTTACAGAAGTCGCAGTTACACGAGTAGCGAAGTACGTTTCCGCTAAATTTCTTCTGCGCTCTGCGCACATGCAGAGCCATCTTGCGGCAAACACAGAAGAACCCCTCCTCGCAATGTGCGGCGCTGCCCGGCACGTGGCGCGCCACTCGCCCCTGACGTTTCGCCGTGCGCCCTCCCGGGCTGTAGAATCAAGCGCCTTTCTTTAGATCACTATCTTCGCTCACCCGCTTCTCCCCTTCGGGCCGTGCGGGTTCCGGTGCGAGGATGCCCCAATACCCTTGCGTTTAATAAGTTTTCTCGCTCTCTCCCCTTCCAACATCCGGCGTGCGTCACTCGAACACTGGTGTTTAGGCGACGCGGCTCCTCTTTCCGCTCACAGCGCGATTGCTACGTGCAGAGTCTGATGCGGGACGCCTCTGACGTGATCGCTGCGCCGTAGCGCTTCTGCTGGGAAAGCGTCCCCTGCGATGTGTGCCGAGCTGCTTCCGAGGAGTTATGCTTCTGCGTGGTGCTCCCAAGCGAGATAGAGGACGATCCCATCAAGGCGTCAGCCCCATGATCGCGTCCGCCTTCATGGCGCGTTACTGGCCGGCTTTCTCCCTCCGCGACACCGAGTTCTTTGGTTCGTTCCGCTTGCTCAGGCGCACGTTTCGTTGCCGCGCCAAACGCTGCGTTGCTCGGCGCTCACCGTGTAATTCCTGAGTGCAAAGTGCGACGCGGGGCGCCTCATCAGTGACTGCTTTCAGATGGCTACTCCTATGAACGCAATTTCGACCAACCGCAATTCGTGTATAGATCTCGCGTTCCATAACCAGGGCACGGTTAAAGAGGTCAAGTACTGCAGTTGCCATTTCACAGACCATAAGGCGATGCTTCTTGCGGTTGGCCGCAAAAAGCCAACAGAAGATCAACAAGTCGAAGGGGAGCGAGAACAAGCAATAGAACGCAGACCAGATGAGGCACCAATTGAATTCAGAGGAGGTGCCAATGCAGATGATGCTGATACGGGTGCTGTTGACACTACCGCAATCATAGCGTGATGACAGTGCTCTTGAAGACAACGAACGACATTCATCCAGGTGTGTTATGCCAGAAGAACGATTTGAAGGAGTCCACAATGACTTACACTACGATGAGTGAAAATGCCAGTTTGGTGTGTGTGTATGTGTGTGCTGACTGACCGACATACTCAGTGCGTGTGAACGCTAAAGGAACACGGCAACAAGAAACGTTGTACTGTGCACAACACAGTGCGATAATGTAGATTGTGAGAAGCACTGGTTTCAACTAATAATTAGGAAAAAGTTGTACAGTGCACTTGGAAGTGTTGTGTATGAAAAGTATGTCTTTGTGTGACTCAAGACCATGCCGAGCGAATGAGTGGGCGGTGCGAACGAGGTGCAATAACGCTATCGCGTTCCACTCTTGAAGGCGAAGCTTAAGCGTCCTCCAATTTTTACTCTCTCTCTCGATCTGTGTGTGTGTGTGTGTGTGTGTGTGTGTTTCTGTCTGTTTCTATCTGTTGTTTCTATCTACCTGACCGATCAACGGACCGGACTGAAAGCACTGACACATTGAAAGCAACCGCGGAGTTCAGAACTACCGCGTGAAAAGTCTGAGTTATACAAGAGAGCACACGATATGTGTGGCAAGAGCGAGCGGCTAGACCGCCAGGAAAACGAACGATAAGCCGTCAACCCGCAAGATACGAGCGTTCATTGCTAGCAAGTTTCCTTACAGAAAACAGGGTGGGACAGAAGGAAGAAAAGAAACTGCAAGAAGCATGCTCAGTGTACAACGTAGCAAATGCGAGCCGCCGACATTGCAGATTGCTGCAACATGCATTTGTTAAGACATTATGCTTCGAAACGCCGTCGCCAGTGCGTGCACAACTAGGGCCACGGAATCGGGGCTAAAAATCAACTACAGTGAACTCTCACTTGAGTGAACTTCAAGGGACCGAAGGAAATAGTTCACTTAACTGAAAGTTCACTAAACTGAATATTCGCTATACCAACATAATACGTGGCATACAGAGTCAAAAGTTTGAAGTGCAATTCATTGAGCAAAGGACATGGCATCCATAGTGTTCGAAATGTGTGAAATGGAATTTGTACATATGAACAAGTACAAGGTTCATAACAGTTATAGCAGCACTTCTTCCTTACAGCTGCCTTTCTCACTTAGAAAAGAACTGTAATATTCTTCTACATTTGTCCTTTTAAAGCACAGAAAGTAACAAAACTGTCCAAACAGTCCATGTTTTGTCACACCAACACGTGGTTTGTGGTGTGACAGATCGCCGCTTTCCTCTGGTGAGAGCCAGCGATGTTACTTAGTTCATGGCCTCCGAAATCACATGCTTGCTCGTTTTGTGCGGGCGATCTCGGAGGCCATGCCTCGTTGCCGCTCGTTTTCCGCGCCGCCGCTTTGCCCCAGGGGCGCTGTAGTGCCAGCGACGTTAAAGCCCCTCAATCTCCCAAAGTAGCGCCATTCACTTCCCTCCTCCTCCGCTCGGCGCGGCCTCGACGGTGGCGCCGCTGGTGGTGGGCCTGCCGTAGCAGACGACGGCTAACACGCTACGGGAGGAAATCCGCGGAAAAGTTCGTTCGAGTCCTGCGGAGCAGTTTTTTCAATCTAGATCTTGCTTTGTCAGTCGGTAACTGGCCTTAAGAATGTCGTGTCGGATTTGCGGAAGAAATAGAGAAAAGCACCATTATTCAAGGCGTATTTAAAGCGTAAAGCGCGCGCACGTTGAAAGTTCGTGTTGCTGAAACACGACACAAGCACCGGTGTGCTCAGACACGCGAGTAATTACCAGAGTTTCAGGTTTTGACAGCGCGAAAGTATGTGCACGTGGTTTCGTAGGTTAATTTACGTACCTGCAGGATGCTTTTGTTCGGCCGGCGCGTGAGAGATTCCGACTGTCTGCGGTCAGCAATGCCTGGCAGCAGGGCCGTTTCTGTTCCGCGCCTTTTACAGATGTACGTAGCTCATGCACAGGTTGTGGTGGCCATGAGCAACGTTTTCACACATAGCCGGTATAGATAATTTTAACAACGTACCAGCATATGAAATCGTTATTTATTTATTACAGTGCAAATGGTTAGAATTTGATAGAAAAGAAAGAAGGAACTTGATGGGACAACTGGAAAGAGGTTCAGAAAATAATTATCCCCCTACCTCATTGGCACCAGCAACACTTTTGTTGAAGTGCTAATTTTATCTCTGTATACTACGTGCGTCTGTATTCTTTTGCGTTGTAAGTTTTCACAAGGAAGCAGTGTTGCGTTAACTGGAACAGTCAAGGCACACAAGACAGAAGAAAAGTTGATTCTTGGGTTTTACATCCCAACACCACGATCTCATAAGGCACGCCATAATGGGGGCTCTGGATTAATTTTTTTTTGCAGCTGGGGTTCTTTAACGCACCCCCAATGCACTGGACACGGGCCCGTTTTGACACGGGCGTCAAAAGAAGAGGTTGGAGGAGCCGTGTCACTTCACAAAGCCGCGCGTTCTTTGCCACTTGCTCGAAGTCAGGCCGCCCGATCTTGTGAATCCACACTTTTCTTCGTTTTGCGTTGCGCCCGGCGGATGGTAAAACAAAAAGCTTTTTGCCGTCACTGGGTCTGTTGTGGCAACCGTAGGCGCAGCAGCACGGCATCGCAATTAAGCACTCGGCCCTAACACATTGTATAAAACTACCGCGCTCCTTCAAACCGCCTGCCGTACTTCGTCGCGCAGGCCCAAGAATGGGGGTCGCAGGCCCAAGATTGGGGGTCGCAGCGCGCTGGAAAGAAAAGATATACAAAAGCGCGGCGCCTGCTCTGCGCCAGAAAGAAAAAAATATACAAAAGCGCGGGGCCCGCTTTCACGTGACACAGATTGGCCAATGGGGGAGCGGAGGAGGCTGGGGCAACAGGAGGAGTGGAGGAGGAAGCGCCTGGGTGAGCGGGGTGGCGGAAAGATCTAAGAATGGCGCTACTTTTGGAAAATTGAGGGGCTTTAAGCGACGTTACATTGCCGCTGGAACGGCGGTTTGGCGAGGACGGGCATCGGTTGCGCCTGCAGTGCAGGGCACAAAACTTCGTTGAACTGATCGTAAAAATAAGCCTTAGTCCTCTGAGCGAGTTCGTTAAACTGAAATATTCACTGTTCCGAAATTCGTTTACCTGAAACATCTTTGCATAGAATCTATAAGAAAACTGCCGGGATCTTTAAAAAGTTCGTTATTCTGAAATATACGATAAACCGACGTTCGTACAACTGAGAGTTTACTGTATACAGTTCGAAACGGAGCCGTGGGAGGGCGCGCGCTCACTGCAGCCTTCGCCGCACGGGGCAACCAACGCGGACAGCCGCTTGGCGCGCACAGCCTTTTTCGTTGAGTGGACAGGGAGCGAAGTAGTGGAGGATGCGCGGGTCGATACAACGCGGAACCGACCGCCGTTGTCTCTGGAGGAGAGGCGTGGGACGCTCTCCGGCGAGCTCTTCTGGCTCTTCGCTCCTTCCGGACTGCGCCTACTTCCGGTTCCGCACAGCGCGGAAGCGGCGCGGCCAAAAGGAAGACACCACCGCGCAGGGTCGTTCCGCGCAGCCGAGCTTTCCCTCCCGCTTCTTCTGCTCCTGCTTCGATCTCGGGGCCTTCCAACGCCGCCTTCCTTTTTCTCTGTGAGCAACCGCTGCCTCCCCCACCCACCCTCTTCGCGCCATCTCGGTCTCACTCCACTCGTCGCCGCGCGGACACCGCTCCACTCAGGAAGCCGACCCTCTCATCTCCTTGGCGCTACTGCTGCTGCTGTTGGGAGGTTTCGATTTTATGTCGCGCTAGAGGCTGAGTGCGAGCCGGTAGCGCTCTCGACTGTGCGGGCTTTTTCACACGCCTTCTTTCTTTTTCTCCTTTCGCTCCTCTTGTCCTGTGGGAGACCAATTATGCGGTTGCGCCGGAAGCCAAGGAAAAAAAAAAAGAAAACGAAGAAAACGAGACGAAGACACGAAGGAGCCCTTGCTTGTGCGTGGCCCCTTCGATATCTGACGACGCGCTTGGGCTAGTCCTTTGTGCGGCGCTCCGTGCTAAAAGATCGAGCCAACTTGTGTGCCCGGAGTTGACAAAGCATTTTACATTTGATTTCGAGTACAAGCGAAGCTCTGTTTTCTATGTTTGCGCTCGTATATTACGATCTTGCGTTGGCTTTGTTAAGAAGTTGTCATGTCGGTTCTGGCATATATATATATATATATATATATATATATATATATATATATATATATATATATATATATATGCAACTTTTGACAAACTGTTCACAAATAAAAAGTATCTTACACCGTCCTATTGTGCCTTCGTTTCCAGTTTCACCTACAAGCTCACCCACTGGAGTCCTCTTCGCAATATATATATATATATATATATATATATATATATATATATATATATATATATATATATATATATATATATATATATATATATATATGTGTGTGTGTGTGTGTGTGTGTGTGTGTGTGTGTGTGTGTGTACGGTTTTCCTCGCCTTTACGTTCTGAACCACATGTCCCGTTGACTTTCCACAAGATCAAGTGTGTTACCGTGTTACCTTTCTGTACGTCCACTCTCCAGTTACGTGAAAAACAACGACGTCGCGTTACCAACGCGGCGGCTGTAGACCGCCGCATGTGGTGGCTGAAAACGGTCGCTTCCCAGAACCTACCATCGTCGTCCGTAGCCGATCTCAACGTAGCTCATGAAGCCCGGAGGTAAAGAGGACGTAAACGAAACCAAAAGGGGGTCACCCACACCAACGTTACCGAATGCTGTCTTGTGGCCGGCGACATCTTGTGACGTTATTTCGATTTACAAGGCGACGTCGAAACTGAGAAAGGGGCATCGAATATTCGATCCAAGCATCGGAGGGAAATTACATATTATTGAGCATAATTCACGGCTACGGACTGCAAGACATTGTTTAGCGCTCTATCTAACCATCAGGCAGTGATAACGACCTTTACAGATAAGGTTTTAGACAGTTTATGGCTCCCTATTCAACTTGAAACGGTGATCTTTAAAATGCTGGCCAGCTTCAAATTGATATAATGTGATACCAACCCATAGAGAGTGGTCGTTTGGAAACTTTTTTTTTTAGTTAGCTGTGTTCACACCCTTCCAGCTTCATTATAGATGAATTTTTGGTGAGAGTAGGTTTTTTTCCTCTTCGGTGGTGCTTGGGCGAGCATTATCGGATGTTACGTTTCACAGATAATGAATTCTCTTACCACAGTCTCCCAAGAATATTTTTCAACGTGGTTGCACTGCACATGGTTGTAAGTACCATACTGTACGAAGGAATGAAATCTTCGAAAAGCGAGTTGGAGCTTAACGCTGTTACATCCTCCGGAGACACTACGCGCATTATATTGCTAACCGCCTTATATACCTCTCAAAATTAACTACGACGCCCATCATATAGACTCCGGATACGGTTGAATATGCACGCGGAACTGTATGTAAGTGTTCTAATCATATTGTCACCTCCAGATCTTGAGAAAATTTACACCAATTTGACTTGGGCCATAGTTTCGTCATAGGCTACGAAAAGCAACCACCATGAAGTGCATTTCAGACACCGTAGAACTAAATGAGAATCCAGGATGCAGCATCAACACGGCCACCTACACACGATGCTGCATCTTCATCTGTATGCCGATGAAAAAGAAAAGCAGTTCCTACAATAGCAGGCATGGGGAGGTGGTTGCTTTGTCCCCGTCTATGGAGGTACTGCTTTCGGCATCTGACTGTAAAAATTAAACAACAATAGCTTTTCTTCTCGTTCGTGCCATTCAAGTCGGTAATAAAAGCTCCATCGAAAAGCGACAATGTTCCCCGAGCTGCTTTCAGGTTTCAGAAGGATATAACGCTTGAAGCTTTAATCATTCACGCTCTTTAATCAGTCTCATGGGTAACCTAAAATATGTAAGGAGATAACACACGGTGTAGATACTAAAGCGACGCTATAAAGTGAAGTCGAAATATTCAAAATTGCAAGGACATGGCCACCAGAAAAGTTGCAACACAGTGCTCTGCAAGCATTAGTACACAGTTTTTTCGAAACACTGACTGCGATGGTAAATATGCTCTGCACTCATCACGGGTATGTTAGGTCATAAACTTTTTCTTACCAGTTTTTACCGATATCGTGTGCTAACGTTTCTTCAATTTCACGATGTCAAATTTTAGGACAGTCAGCGTCGCTTGCGGCGAGTCTACACCTTCGTTTTCAGTGCGTTGTGATTATTAACCATGTCAAATTTTCGACATCTGTGGTTTGCTCAACTACAATATTTAAATTTTGTTCCGCGCACACGCCATATCTGGGCTAATTTTGCGTGCATAGAAGTTATAGCATATGGTCAGTGAACGCGCAACAAAGACATGGGCCTCACTGATCGCCAGGCCAGTCGACAACTTTGAGCAAGAAGAGAGGATTCAACGCGAATGACTGAAACAAGGTATCACACATAGCACATCATACACCGTCTTTTGTTTCCCGCATCGACGCTTAACCTAAACAGAAGACTGCCGAATACATTGAACACTAAGCCTTCAGAGTATGAAACGGCCGTATGCAGAAAGCGCACTGTGCGAAAAATGTAAGCGCCGGCCCAGTGCGATGACCGCGCTGCCAGCTGAGGAAGGCATCTCACGCAGCATTCATGCGGCATGCAATAATTTGCACTCGGGTCCTGTTGTTGACTTGACCACATCACAACGACGTCAGAGTCAGCGTCATTTAACTCAAAAAACAAAGCGCACACTATTAGGCAGTGGACGTACGCTTCACGTATGACACTTTGAAGATTAACTTCCGCTTTGTTTCACGATTCTCTCTTATTTATTTATTTATTTATTCATTTATTTACGATACCCCTAAAGGCCCTCGAAGGAGGGTATTACATAGGGGACTTTCATCTTTCTACGTCAAGTATTAACGAGATTCACGAACGTGAGCTTTCACCGCGTATGCAAAAGGTTTTCGGTAACTCGACTTTGTTATTCAGCCAGTCTGATTAGGCGACGCAGTAGGTAGTGTACGAATTAGTTTGCAAAAAACAGAAGTCCTTTCATCAAAAACAAGCACTGCGTTGCGATGGAGCTAAGCGCTAGACGTGAATACGCGAAATCAACTAGAGCTCCTGTGTACTATCGCATGTCGAAACAACGTTTAATGATCTCCCCTGTGCAAAAAGTACACGGACCAGAAATCGGGCAATAATTCAGATTTTCTTCTTCACTTTGAATGTACAACTTAAAATTGACGAATGCATGCAGTCCTACAGATAAGCGAATGTGGGCGCGGCTGAGGATCAAGTTTGATTGGGAGTGCTCACAGAAGGCGGGGTCAATGTGCGCGCCACGATGGGACTGTAATGACCTTTCACTGGAGAACGTTAGCTCAACATACAACAACACAGGTCTTCCTTACAAAGTTATTTTGAGGCGTTCTTTGCTCAGTCGTTTTATAAACTATAGCACGGTTTGGTGCGCCAGTGCCCCGCTTGCAGCTTATATTTTAGTGCTCGGTTGTAGTGAAACTGATGTCATACAACGTTACGCTTTAGAATTCATTAAAGAAGAAGAAGAAGAAGAAGAAGGAAAATTCGGACCATTTGGTACATGAACCTAACTAGGTTACCTTAGAGGCTACAACCACTGAGTACCATAGGAGCAGTGCAATTACTCACAATTAGGTTTGCAAGCAACTAACAGTCAAATATGTGTGTTAGCAATGGAATAACAACACTTTTCGACAGCACGGACCAGAACGCAAGAAAATAATGATTTATGTCGAGAACGATTTCTCTCGGGGATGCACTGGGTAGCCCGTACACGAGCACTACTATGCTCATTTCCACGCCAAGTAATCAGACAGAAGATTTTCCAATTCACGCTAGCAATCCACAGACACTGCCGCCCTTTTTCGAGGGGAAACCGAGTTCGAGTTCACAATACGTACACTTTTCGAGTTCACAATACGCACACATGCCACAGCTGATCCACGTTGCACGCATGTACAGCCAAGAGCTATTACTGCGTACTGTAGTTACTGCTGCACCCAAAGGACACACTGTGCTTCCTCAACAGCTTTTTGTGAACCGACATCACTTAAAGTTTTCGCCCAGAACTAGCTATAACATCTCCAAATCGTTGCGTAGCAAGTGATCCAGTATGTATTCCCGTGGTTGATTGCCAAGTTTTCTTAATTTTCTGTCCTTTCTACCATGCAGGGTACATCTGCACTCACTTCAAGAAGACGACCCTCAACCTCAAGAACAGCCTCTCTTCAATGATAAGTAGCGAGATTGGATGAAAGGGAAATATCACATCTGTAACCAGACATATTATATTTTCCCTTCATTTAATTTTCTCCTGCGTTCATGGAAGCGTGGATATGCTCAATAAATGTTTTCAACTTTCCGTCGTAGAATAATGTTTAACACGCCCTATATGTACGGGCCCATGTGCATGATGTGAAAAATGCTACACCTTCACTTGATTAAATATATATATATATATATATATATATATATATATATATATATATATATATATATATATATATATATATATATATCGGGAGAAATACGAAAATGTCACCACACGTGGTGGCTAATATTTCATTATAGGAATGCTATGAACGCCAGCCATCTAATGCATAAGCTAATTAGAGGTTCATTAGCGAGACATGAGACAGTCACAAGAAAACTGCTCTGGAGCGCACATTAGGAAGACATTTCATGCTCACAAGAAAAACACTCATGAAGTATTGATCAGAACGATGGCGGCCAATATGTTTTAGAATGACATTAGGAACGCATCAGGAAATTCCAAAGAAACACATGAGGAAGTTAAATGGCTGCGATGTCAAAACTCAGGAGACCTTCATGTGAATCTCATCTCATATTTTCTTAAGGATATGCAGACGCTCTCGAAACCGCCGACAGCGCACGTGTTTTGACTCTGCTACGTGAACAATAGAAGGGCAGCCCGATGCATCAGCGCTATACAAATGACAATGCTTCCTGTCACCGAACAAGATCAAGCATAGAACAATGGCAGGCTACGTTCGTTTGGTGTGAGTATGCATATTGGGCAACCTGAAAAACGGAGACAAAGTCCTCCGACGTCTTGAAATAATGGGATCGGATTTTTAATAATTTCTTTAGCTGTCGAGGCAGCGATTGAGTTTCCTTTTGTTATGTCAGCAGGCAAATGGCAAGAGGAAGTCGCCTTGAAAATGAAATCCAAGTCGTGCGCATAATGTGTAGTCCCGTGTTCAAAGACAACAGATCCCTAACCAGAGTGCCTCTACGCAAACCCTCGGTTAAGAACAACTGATTCCTGCCGGAAAAGGCGAAGTCGTTGCTGTCTTTACCAGAGAATGATATTGGGCAACACACTACGTTGTCGACGACAAAGCACGGCGACTGAGGGGTCCGTAGGCAATGCGCGGTCGCGGATTAAAGAGCACGTCAGTGGTCGGTAAGGTTTGCAACCGAGTGTACAGCACGCTGCACTGTTAAGAGGAACGACAAATTAGCATTTCCAACTGATTGCAGCTCAGATTTGGCACAAGGACCTGCGGAATAATTTTCAGCCATTAAAGGTCTACCTGATCGACGCGCTGTATTAAACACTTTTTTTTCGGTGATGTTGGTGATATGTTCATGTAATGTTGACTTGAATACTAAATGTTCTCCTTAACATTCGACAGTACACTGTACGTTTGGGTGAGTGTTAGCGGTCAGTTTTATGGATGCCGGAAAAAAGAAATTACCAAAGCACATGTGTGAGTCTACGTTGTGCGAAGCTCTAAGGAGGCAGTTAAATAAAGGCTACACAATTAACTAACGGCAATGCACACGACTTTGTATGCTTTCATCGCATCAAACGCGTAATCTCGTGCAACGGTTACGTTTGTGTATTGCAAAGGTCGTGAATCCCATATCCACTGTGTCACGTTTGGCATAAACACGCAAATGCATGCAAGGCCTTTACACTCCTCCTGTCACATTGGCCAATGCCTCCTTTACTAGATGCCTGCCGCGTTGTCCGGTAACTCGCTTCCGGACTCTCTCCCTTTCCTCTCCTCCGCGAAAAGGCAACGAGCGCCTCTCATGGCGAACGCCTGCGACTTGCAATCACGTGCTGCGGCCCCTGAGATTAACGAGGCGTTACCATCTCGGAGGCCTGCGATAACGCCCGCTAACAGACGCCTGCGGATATAACGCGCCGGCGGATGCATTCAGCCGCCGCTGCCACATCCGCCGGAAATTGAAAAGGCAACGAGCGCCGCCTCGCGGAATTTATGCTGAACTAACTTCAACTAAGGGAACCGCCGCTACAATGGGAAAGCGAGCAACGCGGCGGGCACCTAGTAAAGGAGGCATTGTATGGGCACATGCCCATTCGAGAGGATTAGCGAAGAATGGGCACACATACCGTAGGACACGGCGAAAATAAATCAAAGTAGCTGTTGAATACAATTCGCTATTTCACAAAGAGGTCGGCGCGATTTAGAGATGCCGATGAGCCGATAATATGCGGTTCAGGCTTTACGCAGGAAATGATTTGTTTTTTTTTTTTTATTTATGCGGAACCAATATGCACTGACTCGCACTACTTTGGCGGTTAGCATATATACATGGTTTATATAGGGTGTCCTAGCTAAGTTTAGCCAGAGTTTAGAAGTATGCGAATACCACGCGTAGCTGGACAGAACCAGTGAAATGTTGTTTGCCATAGCTTCGATATATACTCAAATTATATTTTTATTCCACCTAATTACATAATTAGCCTTAATTAATCAACTTATGAAATATTATGATTGGACGAAAAGTGTCAATGAAAAAATTGCAGAGCAACATGGAAAACTCCCGAAACAGCTTTCCGTTGCTCAATACGTGACATGTAAAAGTGTTTTTCCGAGCGTGAGAGAAGCCCGCGAATACATGCAAAGTGTCTCGAGCAGTCAGTCGCGCGGTGTGGGTGTGCACACTCCTTCTCAACAAGAGCATCAATGTGTGCTTGCGCAACGCTCGTGCCAGCAGCTGAAGCCAGAGCCGACTTAACGAAGCCTGGCGGTGCGTCCACTAGGTTTCGTAATTTTCACAACCGAAAGCACTACACCAGTGGCGTAGCCAGAAATTTTGTTCGGGGGGGGGCTGCGGCACTGGCCCCATATATATATATATATATATATATATATATATATATATATATATATATATATATATATATATATATATATATATATATATATATATACATGGGACCAGTGGCGTAGCCAGAAATTTTGTTCGAGGAAGCTTTAGCTCGGGTGCTCCTATTTAAATACATGTAGAAGGGGAATTCGTTTTTCCCTGCAACCACTTCACCAAATTTGAGGAGGTTTGTTGCATATAAAAGAAAAAGTTTAATTCTAGTGAGTACTGGTTTCGAATTTTTCATTTAGGTGGTCAATTATTTATTAAAAATTGGCCAAATCGAAAATATTCAGAAAACGAAACTATCAAGTTTAAAACTCCGTGACTCAACAATGAAAAATGATATCACAATTCTGTGAATTGCATCTAATAGTACATCTACAGCGGACAAAATGGATATGTTCTCATGAATCTAAAAAAAATTTAGTATTGTAGAAATACGGCTTGTGCAGAACCCTTGTACATCATGTAACCAATTCACGTAAGATACAAATTGACATAGCAAACTTGTCCGCTTTGACTGTTATAATAGATGCCGTTTACAGAACCACAATGTCTGTTCTTCAGGCATGGCTATTAGTTTGTAAACGTCGTGCTTCTATTTTTTCAAACTTTCCAATTTTTCAAAATATTTTAAACAAAATTCAGGCCCTAAATCGAAGTTGTGTTTCCAACAGAACTAGGATTTAGCTTTCTCACTGAAATGCAACGAATTTCAACAAAAGCGATTAGCAGGATTATCTAAGAAAATCGTTTCTGCGTTTTACAAGTATTTGAATAGGCCGCGTCGGATTGGGCCCGAGCTAAAGCTTCCTCTTAAACTATTTGTCAAGGGGTCAAATTCATGAGTAATAACTGCATTGTCATTGTCAAAGATGCTGCAAACGAATTCTTGAACGCTACGCACAGTCAAAACAATAAAATATATATTTTTTCATAAAAGAATATACTCGTATGTGCCAAAAATTTTGCCCAAAATAACTGATATCAATGCTTCCATATTTTTGTCTATTTAAGTAAAGAACATATCACACGAACTTTAGAAATATATCAGTTCGAAATCAGGAAAGCAGTGCATGCCACTGATATGAAAAATTAAAAGGCAATGAACTGAACAAGTTGAGGACAAATATGTTAACGAAACTTTGTCATTCAAGAACCGTGCTTACATTCTTGTATATATGCAATGGCCAGTGAAAAATCTCAATGACGCTGTAATTTGTTTTAATGTATTACGCAGGAGCAGCTGTCACCGGTCGTGTATCATGAGTAATTGCACCGAAATCATAGTCGCAACAGAGGGCACGTATAAAAAGCAGGAATTCTGCAAGACATACGAAGGCAAGTCAAATGAATGTGAGCCAACAACGGGGTACTTTATTTAAAAGTAGTCTTCATGAGAATTTAGACATTTGTCCCATTGACTAACGAGTCGCGTGATTCCCGTCTTATAAAACTCCTTGGGTTGCTGCTTCAAAAAGTCTGTATCTGGTTCCCTTGAGCTGTTTTTTCGGTTGCCCCACAGAAGTCGCAAGGTGAGAGGTCTGAGCTGTATGGCGGATGCTGCAGCGTTTCCCACTTGAACTTTGCCAGTTTTGTATTAACCACATAAGCGACGTGGGGACAGGCATTGTCGTGGAACAAGATGACCCCATTCGTCAATTTTCCACGTTGTTCGTTCTTAATTGCGACACACTGCCGTTCTGGCGTTTCAAAATATCGGAAACAATTGATAGCCTCTCAAGATTTAGCAAATTCTATCAGTAATGGACCCTGACGACCGAAAAAGTCAACAACACCTTTCCAGCGGAAATGATGGCCTTTGCGTTCTTTGGGCGTGGTAAATTCGAATGTTTCCACTGTAAGCTTTGCCGTCGTGTTTCAGGCTCGTAGTAGTGGCACCAAGGTTCGTCCCCGATCACAAATGCAAACAAGTCTTCCTCCTCATTGTGATACCCGATCAGATGAGTCAAGGCAGCGCGAAACTTCTCCGTCTTCTCGCGATGGATCAAAATCATTGGGATCCATTGCGCACCAAAGAGCCGATAACCGAGAAGCTCATGAATTATGGCGTGAACCAAACCATGACTGATGTTCAGACGGTCTGCCAGTTCATCGATGCTTATCCTCCGTTCTTGTTTCATCAGCTCATGAACCTTTGAAATTGTGTGGGCGGTGATTGCACGATGGTTTTGGCCCGGTGTTGGAATGTCTTTACAACGTCCTTTAAACCGTTTGCTCCAGCGCTTCACAGTGGTCAATGAAATGCCGTGTTCAACGTAAACGGCAGCCATACGGCGATTAATTTCTGTTTTGGAAACACCTTTAGCTGTCAAAAACTTCGCGACACCGAGCTGTTCAACTTTTGAAGTGTCCATTATGTGACGCAACCATATTCAACCCAGTGTATGAGAGCATTATCTTCACACCTGCGTGTCACTTTTGTAAATGAGACATGCCGTTCTCCTACGCGCATGCCTCGCCGTATGAACCGTATGAACCGAACCATTATTGCGCGGTTAGGGTAGGCGTACTTTCATTTGAGCCGCCCTCGTACATTAGAAATGCAGATACAATGGGATATACAAATGCGAAAATACGGCTTGATAAAGGACAAAAAAGTGTCACAGGAAACAAAGTTCACTGCATGTATACACAAAACCTCGTAACAAGATATTTAAGTATACGTATAAGTCTCCAATGAGTCTATGTATGTAAGAAAAAGTAACTGTGTGTAATGCGTCAAACAAGGCAAATAAACATGTTGCACAATCATAGATTCACAGAATCCTAGATTCCGCCCCCATTCCATCCACTCCCCCCGATGTATTGCGCGCGACTGAAGGCGGCGCGCTTGCTCCCCGTTTTTCTCCTTTGCGCACACAAGACTGAGCCACCATCGTCGGCTCACCCATTCCACCTCCCCTCCTACGCTTTCACTCGCACATGCAGCCTGCAGCGCGTGGTCACGATAATATCACCCTTGGTCTTTATACGAAACATGAGGGCGACGGCGACGGCAGGAATGCGCCTGGAGTGTCCATATAATTGCTTTCGCAATATTATAATAAACGTATCCGGAAACTGAAGCGTCCCGTCGCCCATTACTTTCCGCAAAAGAAGTACCAAAATCGAACTTTCACCATGCGACTATTCGCTGCGCCGCAACAATGTATTTTTTTTCTGTGGGGCGGAGTGTAGGGGTTGAGGGACGGACTTCGGGATGAAAGCCCAAAACTTGGGAGTATTTATTCTACATTCTATACAGGGAGGTGAGCGTCAATTAACAGTTGTACACTCATTACGGGCCAGCAGCAACTCGGACGCTGCGGCCCGCGGCAAGAAGTTCGAGAGAGGTGAATCAGGGAATCAGGGCCTGTCCCAGCATCTCAGGTCTCTCTGGAAGGCTTCTTATAAACCCTTCGAGCACTGTAAGTCACGTCATGTTTCACCAATGGGAGAGTCCGCTCCGATGACGCCACTTTCAGCCAATGGTAGGCGCCCGTGTCGCGGTGTCGCATCTGGCGGCTCTCTGCGGTCTTGCCTCGCAGACTGGCAATCCACTTCTTCTAGGCTGGAGAAGGAGGGGGGGCGCTCATGCTTCATTGCACAAGGGCCCACCTGCACCCGGTGGCTCGGCTCCGCAGCGGTAGCAGATGCCTTCTTCAAAGCCGAAGGGGGACGATTGAGCTCCATTGTACGAGGCCCCCTTCTAATCCCGGCGACGCACGAACTTGTTGGCACGTGAACTTGTTGCCTTAAACTTGTTTGCTCGGCCGCTTCTCTGGAATGCACTTTCCTGCTTCTGCATTCCTCAATTAGCTGTGCTGCCATCCGATGTGGTCTGGGGAACTCGAAGTAATCGCAGGAAACAGCTCCATATCTAACAGCTCGTCCTCGCCCCGGTAGTTCTGAATGGCCGGTGAACTCAATTCGCTGGCCATGAGGAACGCTGAAAGAACCTGCAGGGTATTGGTGTCGAGCCTCGAATGACGAACTTCGGGATCCTTGGCCCTGGAGAACAGACGTCAAACAAACAAAACAACACAGCGCTGCCCCACGTGTAAGCGCAGGCTCTTCACCCCTGACTCGCCAGGCTATTACTGAGTCAAAATGAGCCCTGATCTTTTATTTCCCCAATTTTGACAAAGCAGCTCCAACCACCCTTCCAAACAGCTATCCATTTCTCCTCGATTGCCGACAAGACCAGACTACTATTGTTGTTGCAAAACAAAAGGGTCGTTGACGATGCAAACAACAAATGAAAACAGCCGTACATAACTCAAGTGGCCTAACTACACGAACAGCATGTTTCCAATCTATCGCAGTGGCGTACTTATCGCACGTATTGGTGCCACTGAACAATCTGGTCAACCTCACAAGTACGTAATCACAAGCGCACTAGCCTTGTGGTCACTAAACAAAACGCGTACTTGCGTTGTAGGCAAACTTTTCATTTACGCTTACTCACGTTTCTTCCCTGAAAGTCCTACAGGACACGTGACGTAAACGAACAATTTAACTCGCGGGACTTACGCACTCCGAAGAACTCTTAAAATGATGCGTCTTCTACTAACTCTTTCCACGCACGCTCACTAAAGAAGTCAGAATACGGCTGCCTTCCACACACACTAGCAACCCAGTCATAAATCTGCTTCCTTCTGTCCACACAGGACACGCGCTAATGGAACTAAGAACGCTTCTCCGTGCAAATCATGCACTCACTGAAAATCTACGCGCTTAACCTTAGAAAATTCAAAAACACTTAAAAAGAAAGAAGGTTAAATAACACACACGCGCGTTACGATAGGCCTCTCAACGATAACCTTGACCTTTAGGTTACTCACACACACACACAAAAAAAGCCTATCTACTTATTAATGAGCATCTCGCGAGACTACACGTTTACATAAACCTCATCTTTCAAATCTCGGAGCTTTTCTAACAAAACACAAACAGAGCTCATACCTTACACATTGAAAGAAACTCTAGTCTCAAATCGCGAAATTTTCCGATGCTCAAAAATAAAACCAAATAACACGTTTTACTTCTACGGAATCTCTCTTGGCTTCCCGTTCCCGATTGCTTACGACTGACTCATACTTTCAGCCTGACTCGCGGTGGGCGCAGTTTGAAAGCTACTCTGGCTGCCGAGAGACAACAAAAGGGCTGATTCACTATCAGCTCCCCCAAGACGTTACGGTCTCCTGCCAATTTGCGTCCCCGCGCCCCGCTTTCAACACGAACTCGATTGACCGCGTCGCTGCTCCCCACCTGGTCTCGTCCTGCCACGTTGCGTCTCTTCGAACTGCACGCTGAGCTGTGAAAAGAACTACGGAACGACGAGGAGTTTAACAGCCCCGTGCCCTTTGTCCGCGTCCGTGCAGAACATTCTTCGCGGTCCCCCTTTGACCGGTGGCTCGAACGTTCTGGATGCGTCAACATCGTCCTAGACGACCGCACCTTCTTCCTCGCGCCCTGCCCTTTTGGGTTTCTTGCCATCTTTGGCGGCGCCTCATTAGATACCGACTTTCGGTTTTTACTGCGCTTCTTTTTACGGCGCTTTCTCTTTGCACTCGTTTTCATGACGCCTCGTGCCTCGTGCTGGCCGGTACACATCTCGTCGGCCCGGATCGGTCTCTTACCCGCACAGTCTGAGTGATTTACATTTAAATCTACTCTCTCTCTGCCTCGACTGGCGGACAGCTCAACCGACTCTGGCACAATGCAGCAGGCTTTACTCGAGTTAGACAACTCGCACTCTTGCGAACTGCCCTCTGCTACATTGCCCAGCGCACGCTGTGCATCGGCACACAGCCCGTCGGTATCGATCGCTGTCTCACGCGCACAGTCCGAATGATTCCTTATTAAATCATCCCTCTCTAGGCTATCTAGACTGGCGGAGAGCCGCACCGGTCCCTGAGCAATGCAGTTGTTCTCTCGTGAGCTACGGAGCTCGCCACCCCGAGAGCTATTCTCAACTGCATCGTCCAGCTCGCACTTCACTTCTGCACGCAGATCTGGCTCTACATGGGTGCTCACGTCTGTCGCGTCAACAGTACCCTTTTCCTCGCTAGCAACCTCGCTAACATTATC
This sequence comes from Dermacentor albipictus, assembly GCF_038994185.2. NCBI lineage: Eukaryota > Metazoa > Arthropoda > Arachnida > Ixodida > Ixodidae > Dermacentor > Dermacentor albipictus. Next base: position 66,280,358 of record NC_091824.1, read on the forward strand.
AGCGACGCACACGCTCGGTAACTGTGCCAATTTGTTCGCAGCTGGCCTAGCTGTCTCTACAGTCATCTGTTGGCACAGCACCTCGTCGCTCTCCTTGCGGCCTTTAACGGCCTCTGTTGACACTAAGGCATCGTTAGCAGCTAGCCTTTTCCCTTCACTTATGAATCGGCAGCCAATCTCACAGGCACTACTATTCTCGTCGGCTTTTGGCGAAACTCTGCTAGACACTTCCTCATTCTTTCGCTCTGTACTTCCAACAGAATTCTCAGACAGCCGTTGTCTCTGTGCCAATAACTGATCACAATACTGTATCTCTTTGATCAGTGCTGCCTTCTCTCTCTCATACTTTTGCTCACGCTCAAGCTTACGTTGATTCTCACGTTCGCGTGCCTTCTCACGTTCGTGACGCTGACACCTAAGAGTAAGTTCTTGAAGCTCCTGCTTCCGTTCATTCTCGCGTTCTTCACGCTGACGCTTACTCCTAAGTTCACGGCGCTCTCGCAAACGTACACGACGCACACGCTCTCGTGGTTCCTGTATCACCTCCCAAGCAAGCTCAATGCTTTTGTCATCATTGCCACTATCATTAATCGCCTTTATGATAGCTGGCGTTTTCATCCGTTCGTCCGCCTCAACTCCCAAATCGTCGCACACCAACAACAAGTCTAACCTCGTCAACCTTCTAAGATCCATGGCAGCTGCCCCGACAGGTGGTTAAAACTGTTTTCCTTAATTAATTTGTGCAGACACACAATGCAACAAACTCCCGATTCCCAGAACTATCAAAATTGAACACACAACCTTTGAGTCTGGCGAATCATAAGGAAAAAAACCACGCGCTCACTTACGGTTGCAGCACCCTGCCATCCGGTTCATTTGTCCGCTGTTGCCGGTTCCTCCGGACTCCCTGGGTCGAAGGCTCGCTCCTTCTTCGCTACTCCCAGTTTCTTCGGACCTCTTTCGACGAAGGCTCTCTCTTCTTCGCTCTTCCCGGTTCCTTAGTATCTCTCTTGACGAAGGTTTATCCGTAGCGCTGCCACCAGCTGATGCATTCGGAGGCGATCCTACCGCTGCCAACCAGATGTAGGGGTTGAGGGACGGACTTCGGGATGAAAGCCCAAAACTTGGGAGTATTTATTCTACATTCTATACAGGGAGGTGAGCGTCAATTAACAGTTGTACACTCATTACGGGCCAGCAGCAACTCGGACGCTGCGGCCCGCGGCAAGAAGTTCGAGAGAGGTGAATCAGGGAATCAGGGCCTGTCCCAGCATCTCAGGTCTCTCTGGAAGGCTTCTTATAAACCCTTCGAGCACTGTAAGTCACGTCATGTTTCACCAATGGGAGAGTCCGCTCCGATGACGCCACTTTCAGCCAATGGTAGGCGCCCGTGTCGCGGTGTCGCATCTGGCGGCTCTCTGCGGTCTTGCCTCGCAGACTGGCAATCCACTTCTTCTAGGCTGGAGAAGGAGGGGGGGCGCTCATGCTTCATTGCACAAGGGCCCACCTGCACCCGGTGGCTCGGCTCCGCAGCGGTAGCAGATGCCTTCTTCAAAGCCGAAGGGGGACGATTGAGCTCCATTGTACGAGGCCCCCTTCTAATCCCGGCGACGCACGAACTTGTTGGCACGTGAACTTGTTGCCTTAAACTTGTTTGCTCGGCCGCTTCTCTGGAATGCACTTTCCTGCTTCTGCATTCCTCAATTAGCTGTGCTGCCATCCGATGTGGTCTGGGGAACTCGAAGTAATCGCAGGAAACAGCTCCATATCTAACAGGAGGCACCGAAATGAAGAAAAGAACGCATTGGAAGCTATGTTGGCCAGAATCCAATGCCTACATTGGGCACCTAATGGGGCTACGGTATTAATGCCGAAGAAAACATGAGACGCTTGGCCCACTGAGAACCATACGCATACTGTTCAGTATCCTACACCGGCGAAACAAGACTTTCCGGAAAGGTTCCGCTCAAGGAACGCGGTGCAGTCTTTCGAGTCCCCACAGTGATGGCGGCGAGCGACCATTGTTTTTTTTTTCTCGTCTGCAAGCAAGAAAGCTTCCAAAACTCTGTCAGGTGAAAATCCACTCGGCCAGAGCAAACCGAACGCCCACCGAAGTGCACCGCGCGGTGGTCGGAGCCATACGAGAAAAACATATGCGCTCTGGCTCGCTCTGGCAGCCCGCGGGTAGGGTAGCGAGAACAAAAAAAAATTGAAGGGGCTCAATGTGTCCTCGGCGAATAAAAGTCAAAGTAGAAAAAATAAATAAGTATGTAGTTACTTTGGCAGGCTTCAGTGTCTTGACATGGATGTTCTGGCGTAGGTTAAAAAAAAATGTTGATATTTTTTTATTTGACATGACGGCACAAATGAACCACCCCAACGCATCGTCTCATTGGACCGCGCTGTGTGCTTTGTCAACTCGTCTGCTAGTGTGTTGATTTGGCTTGTCTCGTTGTATGGTCCGATGTAAGACTTTAGAAAAGTCAATGGACCTTTGGCGTCAAATGTTTATAACAACATTAAACCCACAAAGTTCCGCAGTTGAAAATTGAAAGCACAACTTTGGAAATGTCAACGCACGTTTCACATCAAGAGCTTATGAGACTTATACCGATAAAGTTTCGCAATTGATATCCATGCGCTCCATAGATTCCGTGGTCTCAGTGAGATGCCGCGGCAAGCCCGCTCACAATCAAAGCGCCCTTGAAACTTTGTGCTCGGATGGGACTGCTTGGCGTTATGTGACTGCCGGTGTATGGGCGTTGCCACGAAATCCAGCCCGAGTTCGCAATCTTCGCGGTTAAATGTCTTTTCGAGCGTCAAAAAGACATTCTAGACAAAATCCAGAATGATTTCCGGCGCCGGGGGTCGCTTTGGTCGGCGGTGCATGGACAGCACGAAAAGATTTCGGGGGGGGCTGAAGCCCCATAAGCCCCCCCCCCCCCTGGCTACGCCCCTGCACTACACGCTACTCTGCAGATCTAACCTTGCACGCGCAGGTCGCACATGCGCCGTCGGTAGCATAACCGCACTGCAGCGGCGGCGGCGCGAGCTCTCTCGAATGTCCATAATCGATATCGCAATAAATGAGCCGCACATGAAAAGCACGCGTCTCACACATAAGATTGGCATCCATAGAGGTGAAGCTGCCACCCGCATGCCAAAGCAGCCACTTTGATTGGCTGTAAGTTTGCCAACTGTGTTCCCCGTTCTGAACTGCTCGCCTTTAACGTACTGCTCTGTAGCAATATCTCGCAGCATGGCAGCAGCCACCGGCAGCAGCTGAAGAGCGACGTTCTTTTGAGCTCAAATGTCAAGCAAGCTCCGTAGACCTTGCGGTCAAGGTTAACGCAAGGAACACGTACATGGTTTCTATCAGTTTAAGGATCTAGGAAAGCCGCCACCCTCGTCCATGGCACGGCGAGGCATGCGTATAAGCCTGACTTTCTCGCGCACCTATTCGCTGAACATCGAAACGAAGCCCTCCCATCTAACCTACCAACCTTGCATCGCACTTGAACTATTACTTGTCGGTATCTGTCTCAGTCTACGTGACTCATCTCAACAGGAAACTTGTCGATATCTGTCTCAGTATATATGCGACTCACCTCAAGAGGAAACTGTAGCGGAAGTATTCGATGAAGGTTTCAAGCGATTAATGACAAAGCACTTGCGGTGTGCAGTTTATGCATTAGGGTGAAGTCAGCGCTAACTAGCACACTTCAATTCAGTCGGCGATTTCTTTGCAGAGGCAGAGGGCTATATGGCACACCACATTCAACTGCTGCTTCATTGTTTTTTTTTTAGGTCGATATTGACTCTTGACGGCGCACGCTTCTTTTCCAAGAGGCGGACACATGTCTAGCCACAACCAAGGTCGTTGCTACAACTTTGCGGCAAAGTAAAACGTAAAGCTGTCTCAGCAGCGCGTAATATATTGGGTGCAAGGAGCTATATCTTGCTGCTCTTGGTGTAAACCTTGTTATACCAGCGAAACAGACAAGGCACGCACTCACAAATTAGTATGTATATATATATATATATATATATATATATATATATATATATATATATATATATATATATATATATATATATATATATATATATATATATATATATCAAGGCTTAGCGTTGCACTTGAACATCTCGGACGGTGTTCTAAACATACACGGGTCCGGTTTAAGCGTACGCCACATACGCGGGTGCGCCAAAATGTCTGACCCCCTTAAATGTTGAACGACAGCCGTGTGGGGCATGTATGGCATTGCACAGGCGTCCGCCACTGAGCTGCCCGCAAAGAGCCGAGCCGAGTAAAATGACATCACTTGCAAGTTTGACCGCTGATATTGCATTCTTTTATTATTTGACAGTCTGATAAGATTTCAGATAAAATGCCTGCGCTTTGAACCTTACGTTTCGTGACAATAATTTGCGGGCTCCGGTTCTCAAAATTCCGAGGAATAACTTTAATCAAGAACGCCAGAGCTGGTATGAGCAATTTTAGCGACAGAATACAGCGTAGCAATACAACCCGCATGTATACAGCGCGGATAAGCATAGAGCATACATAAAGCTAAACATATGCGAAGCGTCGCGGCGAAAATTCGCTCGGAGTGTCCACCTAATTGAAAGGAAAGGCAGTTTCGTCCAAAGGTGAAGCATTCAAAGCGATAGCAAAGTTCAGCGCTGCGCCATAGCATGTCGGAAAGCTGGCGTGGCAAGCAGGCGTTCTCATCTCGAGATGAGACGAAAGGAAAATCATCGGCGTTCGCCAGCAATTAATAATAAAAAAATTAGAATGATTTATCTTGACGTTTATGAAGCCTGTTCCGCTCAGACCAATGTATGCACCACGCTGTGGCTTACACACAGCTGCCTATCAGGAACGAATAATTTGCGTGCGCACGCGCTCACGCCAGCAGTGGAAGCTGCCCCGTCTCTGGCAGAGCCGATAGAGCGCAGCGTTAAGCGACGACCTACTTGGCCTTCGCCGCTTTCGCAGCCAAACGTACGGCGCGCCTTTGGAGACCTAATCGTCAGCGCGGGGAGAATGCGTGCACACCGTGACAGCACGACAACGCCAACGGCGAAAACGAGCCGCCTCCAGCGTCCGAATAATTGCTATCACAATAGTACTGCAGCCGATGCTTCGGCGAGGAATAAGGCCCTGCATGAAGTCGGTATAGGAAGGTAGAGACGGCAAGATTATTATGGCTATCATGGAGCTGCATTTGCGAATGCATTTACAAGTCACTACTTCGCAGGACGTTTGTTTCTCAGCAATGTTATGCCCAATTCTAGATGGAAGGAGGAAGCAACGTATGGACTTCTTCCTTTCCTTTCTTATGCGACGTCTGCCTGCTAAAATTATAGCCACCTCACTTTTGCCGCTCAAAATGTCCAGTTTCTCGCGGCGTTATATGCATCTCCTCTCGTATCCAAGATTTTTGCTACGATAGCAATTATAGAGACACTCCAGACAAATGTTCGCTCTCACCGTGATGCTTGGTATATATTTACCTGTGTGTCGACGATATGTATATCTACGGCCTATATGAAGCGTAGTTGCTGTGCTAATAAACCACCGAAGTAGCTCAAACCGTTGCCTTATGTTCTTGACTGCATTATTCTTCCGAATTTTTTTCACACAGGCAGCGCGTAAACGAAAATCACCCAAGCATTTCATTCACAGCGCATGCCTTTTATCTCAAGTCTTCTCGGACTATTAAAGTATGCAAAGCAATGGTACACACCCAACACGGCGTCTTAAAGCTTTTCGAAGAGCTAGAAAGCTTGGCGCATCCGTGTATGCCGCACCTGCGTAGAGTCGCACCTGCGTTCGAACGCCGTCCAAGCAGTTCAAGCGTAACGCTACGCCTTACCGTCGCTGTCCGATCGTACAAGACCTTGCTAAAACATTGGGACAGCAGCTGCTTTGCGTCTTCGACATTGTCAATTCTGCATGTAACTTAAGCTTCGTCTACGTGAACTACACGTGCGCTGGTCGACTCAGAAGTTGGGCCCCCCAACCAGACTACGTTTGCATGCATCTTGTCGGGCGGATTGGACAAGTCAAGCCAACCTTTCATGGCGAGTTGACAGAACTCATCGCCCGATGCTCGGTGGGCTCGAACTTGGTATAACGCTTATACGTGAAACCAGACGACTAGTTCTCGCCCGACAAGTCGACCAGCACCTTTCCTTCTCTCTCTCTCTCTCTCTTTTTTTGTTTTTGAGGATACAAGTAAAGGTCGCTATAGACAGTTCAAAAGTCCGCAGTATTGGTGGTTTATCTTCCAGGTGCTTCAGATAGGCGTTGCTCTTCTCACCAGTTTTTGGTTTGTTTTTCTTTCGGTTTCGCAAATACAGAGTAGTGCTCGCTCTCGACGTGGTGCATGTGACGCGACTTTTGAACTTTTTAACAATGACGTCTTCTACTACGTCAAACCTGTGTCCCCGATGTTCATCAGCTGCGAAGTATGCGAAGATTGGTCACCAAAAAAATAACAAGAAGAAACCCCCAGGAAAAGAACGCTAAAGGATACCGGAGACATACTCTTCGCCAGGCCTTTGCGAAAGAAATTTCGCAGAAGGCGCGCGCCAACACCCATATCTGAAGTGCAGCTTTCAAACAGTACTGGAGGTCAGTGATCAAACTTTCGTCTTACACTCAATAGAAAAACAAATACCGCTTACTCGCTACGCGAGCATTTCTGACGGAACACTCTGGTTACCTGCAGGCCATTGCGACCGCGTTGGTATTTGTACCCTATGTTGGTCAGTGCTCCAGACGCGTAAGATACCCCTGTGACTGCTCTTTCGTTCAGCGTGTTCATTCCGGATCACTCAACAAAGAGTCTCCATTGCCCTTCACTTTCGCTTTATCGGCCAGTGCTGTAGCTATCTGGAAGCATGACTTCTGTCGAGACCGTCATTCGCTGCGATGGTGACCGGCAAATCATCCCCTGTCAAGGCTGTCACTGCGCAATTGAAATGTCCCACATGCATTCGAGTAGTTTCCCGCGTTTATCTTACTCCCCATTACGGTATTGACATATATTATCAGTATAGAATGCTTACGGATGCCGCGGAAATCACGCGCTAGGAATTTTAAATTACCGCAATGCATGCGGAAACCGTTTCGGCAAGGTCACTAAGCTACACTATGTGCACAGATTAAGCGTGACGGACGACACAAGGCGGTTACATTTGAAGAACCAATGATTTTATTCAGAAATGCACAGAGCCGCACCAGTTTATCAGCCAAAGGCGAATGCAATCCTCGTTATTAGTCACCCGGTGCCCACCTATTTTTTTTAATGCCGTCAATGAATGAGCTCCGCAGAGCAGTTTGATCGTACTAATGAAGGCGCTTCGAGACGTAAGGGAAATACGATAGGGCCACGACGAATGTGACAAAGGGTTACGTGGCTGCAATGGCAACATTGAAAACACAGCTCAAAAAGTCGATCGGGTCAGCAAGCCGACAGACAACCCAATGTGAAGGCGTTCAAAATGCTTACATCTGCTACACAATTATGTTCCTATTTGTAACATTCGAATCGAGTTCAAACGTGGTTCACGCAATGTCCATTATTGATAATGTCAGTGCACATTACCCAACAGTAATATTAAAGTTTCAATAGTTAAGCTAAATTGCTACAATTTATATTTAAAATTAGGCATAGGTTACATTTACCAAGACCGGGGGATGCAACGAAACGGCGTAAAACGGAAAGACGGCTGATGAGCTTGCGTTGAAATTCTCGCACCATCTGCGTCTGCCGAAACATCGCAGATTTTGAAATCGTCTGACCGATACCACTTCTACACTTAATAGTGAGATATAGAAATACATTCAATTTAAAATAAACTAAAAATACGGGCCGAAAATACGAAAGCATTTCAACAAGAAAACAACCTTTCTGTTTCTATTTTGAACCTTTGTGGCCATTTAGTAACCATTCCCAAAACTATTCTCGCATGGAGCATTAGAAGCCTTTGGATAGAAAGCAGCACCAAACAAATGAACAAATGAAATAAATGCGCTCCTGTGTTGCTGAGAAGCGTTTTAACGCGCATAATAAAGTGGGACGAATGTGTGCGCCTATTGTCGACAGAGTTATACTAAATTAGACGAAAAAAAATCGGCGCACAACATACATGCATGCATGTTGTGCGCCGATTTTTTTCCGTCTTTTTTTCGTCAGTTTCTTTTCGTAAAGGAAGGAAGGAAGGAAGGAAGGAAGGAAGGAAGGAAGGAAGGAAGGAAGGAAGGAAGGAAGGAAGGACGGACGGACGGACGGACGGACGGACGGACGGACGGATGGACGGACGGACGGATGGACGGACGGACGGATGGACGGATGGATGGATGGATATTATGAGAGCCCCTTTGGAATGGGGCGGTGGATAGGACCATCAAGCTTTCACCATTATGTTGCCTAATGTCCTACCTAGGTTAAAAAAAGAAAAAAAAAAACACTATAAGCTCCTACAGCCAAATTTTCTGACCTCCTACTGTGAACTTTGCTTTTGTACGTCTCCATTTTTTGTCGTTTCCCTACTTTTCTTCCACAAATCTTTCAATCGCCACTTACTAATCTCTACTGCGGACATGTGTACTTTTGCCCTGCTCTCGCTGAACCCAAGGGCTTCAAGGAGGCCAGTGGTGCCTAAATCGACCGATGGGCAGATGTTTTCACATTCTAATAAAACATGCTCCATCGTTTCCCTAGCTTTACCGCAGCAAGCACATGTTTCTTCCTTCTTATATCTCGCTTTATAGGTGCGTGTTCTAAGGCATCCAGATCTCGCTTCAAAAATTAATGAGCGTCCCTTTAAGTTATCATAAGTTGTTTCTTTCCTCATTTCGTCTTTTTCCCTCTTACGTAGTTACTCACAACAGGTTTGTTTTCCATTGCCGCCACCCATGAGATAATTCCAGCCTCTCTGACTTTCCGCTTGACGTTCTTTCTTACTGTGTTGCCCACCTAGAGGCGGCATACTTGACGGTAAGCTTCCTAGTTCTTTTCCTCCACTGTGAATCAATCTTTTTCCTGTACAGATACCTGAACACACTCCCAGCCCATTTGCTTTCTTCTATATTCCTCAGTCGTTCTTCATAATCAAGTTCACGGTGCGCTCCCCTCTCTTGGAAGTGAGCGCCATCTGGTGGCGTTGCGAGAAACTCTGCGGCACGCGGGGCAAGATCATCATAGCAGCGCCCAGAAAGACGGTATAAGCAAAAGGCAGAGGCAAAAGAAAGCTGCGCTTTAAGACTGGGCAAACGAAGCGGTAAGCGCAAAGGTTACCGCCATGACGCTGCGATTCATTCTTGCAACACTAAAATATTGAATACATTATGCAGAAACAAACCTTTAGACGTAGCACTTACGCACGGACAACGCCTAAAGTTCACTCCGTATATTTTTCAGAAAGATCGGATGGCTATTTATAAAATTTTGATGAAAAAATTTGCAGCACGCGAAAGGATGCGTTTGCAGGGGTTTAAATGAGATGGCGCCACCATACCCTGGGACGCTCAAGGGTCGCGTTGACTACAAGTCTCGTCTGAACCGTATCTCGTCGTCTGTGCCTTGCGCGCCTGGGCAGAGTAGCAACATGGCGGTGCCCATGCAGTTACCAACTTCAATCCAAGGGCGCTAGAGGGAGCTTTTCCTCTGTAGAGTTGGTTACATGTCATATTGTCCTACAAATGGGTAAGTATGAGAAAATACGGTACATTGGTGACGTCGTCCGCTATGTCGTTTGAGATAGGAAGCTAATAAGCCATTTCTTCACCGCGGCACAAATGCCCAAGAAAGCACTGAACGGCTGGGCTATCTGTCTAGCGTGTTAGAGAGTTTCCAGCAAGAGCGTCGTTAAAGCATCGCGACAGAACGTTTTCAGGATATAATAAACAATAACATTACAATTTTCCATGTCCAAAACCTTGCTTAGTCCTAAATTGTTGCACAATCTACTTTGTGCATCCTAAGTTACTTCACCTACCGACTGACTGACGGACTGACCGGTTGAGTGATTGACTGATTGGTTGTTAGGTTGACTGATTGACTTATCTTAAAGTGCAGAGGCTACACCTAATCTCTGATCCACGCTATATCTTGGAAGACAACAGAAAATTCCGCCCATGTGTCACTCAATGATACGCACAAAAACTTCAGCCAATGGACATTCCTGCCTTACTTCACCGTTTCAGAATCAAACGCTCAGCCTCGGACTCGCTATACTCGTAAAGATATTCTCCTGTCATCCATTTAACAAGACGAAGGAGCTACACAGTGAGCCGTAGGGAAAGACAAGAAAATTCAGCAGTAGTTTGGCATCTCTCTCTCTCCCTATATATATATACATATATGTAAAGCCTTCCCAGAACAGATTTCATATTCGGCTCTCTCTCCATATATATATATATATATATAAAGCCTTCCCAGAACAGATTTCATATTCGGAAAGAAAAAGGAACGAAAAGAACAATAAATATCGTGCTGCATAGAACTAGCTACGTATACGTCGAGAGACTCGACAAGGTTCACCCAAAACTACAGGGCCAATACACACAATATTAGCGCGCGCAGAGCTGCCAGCCAATGGTGACGGCGGTTACACTGTAAGGGTAGAGGCCAGGCAATGCAAAATAGTCCTTCCAAACGAAAGGCTCTGCGATCTCGGCCCCAAATGAGCATCTAGCTGCCGGTGCAAAGCATAAAACATGCATCCTCTTTGTCTGGTGAACAGATGCCTTAAGCCCACGCCAATTGACACGCACGCACAAAAGCTTTATGACGGCTAAAGGAGGAGCGTGACGTGTGCAGTGACGCTACGAACACGTGCTATTTGCCTCGGCGTCGTTCCGATCGCGGCACGGTACACGTATGCATACGCAAAAGCTCGACGTCGCGGAGGCGCGACTTCGCTATTGTGCCTTGGAACTTTCTAGATGTGATTAATTTAGCGCTTGACGAAGAACATCGCATGCTCTATTGAACACATGTAGTAATTATGCGTCACGTGCAAAAGCAGGTGTGTTATTATGAGCGTAAGAAATGATGGACGCTGCGAGTGACATCGTTGCTTGCAATGACGTGAGCTACTGGAACTTGCAATAGCCACAGGAGGCGTGTTTTCCCCTTTACTCAAAAGGAACCGCCGTAAAAGGTGCTGAAACTTTTTCCAGAAGACAAAATGAATGTGCGGACGAAGTCTGCTGCAGCTTTCGCATGACGAGCTCAAGCGACGTCAAGCCTTTAAATGAAGAGTGGAAATGAAGAGTTGAAATGAAGATGTAGAAGCTCCACCACGTCTTTGCAGAACGTAAAAGAACGACAAGTAGCACGTAGAAATGCTGAGAACCGCTAGCAACATATTCTAATTTGATACTAGTGCTGGTCTCTTGATATCGCGTAGCAATATGGCTAGGTACAATGGCGTTACTCATTAAATGCCAACAACAGTGTGGCGCGCGTTTTTCCTTGGCTGCCCGCATGCTGTGTGCCACAGCGTTCGCAACATCGACGAAAGCCAGCACGTGGCCTCTGAGATGGCAACGGCGGAGTTACGTTTGAATCTCGGAGGGCACGGCCAGCGTATTGTAGTGCAACCACTTCCCAAGTACAAAAACTAAACTGGTTTGTAGAAAACAATATTAAAGAAATTATTTATGGCACTCTAACGCTCGCCACTATTTTTCCCAGGGATTGGAGGTTTTGACGCTTCATTTACCACACAAAGAAGAAGAAGAAGAAGAAGAAGAAGAGGAAGAAATAAGAAACTGAGACAGAAGCCGGAACTGTCGTGTAAAGAACTCCTTTAAAATTATTTCAATATCTACAGGTTGAAGGGGTCATGAACCAATCCTCGGGCTTGGCGTAAAGAACAAGTCCGCCGATAGCATACGCTGCTGTGAACATCTCAGCTAAGTTTTGCAGTAGTGCGCGACGCGTGGAGCTTGCAAGCGGAGCGCGAAGTCACCTTTTCCTCAAACGCTCTGTTTTCAAACAGAAGCCTGCTACTCGTTCTTTTATGGTCGCTTTATTTCGTAATTTATTAGATTTTCATACGCGGCTGCAATTGGTCAATGGCTGACATCAATCAAGAAGGATACCTGGATCAGTGTCCTTCTTCCAACTGTTACTGCGTATATTTATTGCGGAAGTTCAATCAACAGGCTGAAGTAAGCAAAAATCTCCTTTCCAATTTTCATTACAATTACGTACTTCCGAAAGAAGCCGACTATCATCGGCTCACGCTCCGCCGCGGTCACTCGCGTAGTTGGAATTAAACCTTGGCCTCCCTGCTTATCGGTATCGTAGCCGTTGGGTCTCTCTGATTCCGACTAGTTTTGAACACTCAACTAGCCTCGAACCCCGAGAAACCTAAGGCACACGCACGCTTGCCAGCGCTCGCTCACTCCTGGCCGCTCCTGGTCAGACGCCTTCGCAGATTACTGGCAGCGCTTCAAAATGCGCCAGTTGGATGTGGCTACTATCCGTCGGTCAAGCTGGTGAAGGACAAAGCCGCTCCGCACTACGTAGCACTGTAGCACTGGAGAACATGAGTGCGAGCACGTACTCAAGCCATGCCTTGCACGAAGCAAACGCTGCTCATACGCACTACGGTTGCATGTAGCCCTGGGGTCTGCTACGTAGCGTAGATACCGTGACCACCGCGGGGTGCCGCCACGAGTCCACTGGCTGAGCGCACTCTCTCTGGGGACAAACGCGTTTGGCTAAACGTATGGCAAGTCGTAGGCACCAAAATCGGACGTAGTGGCGTCTACGTTCACATACAAAATCAATATTTGAACTGCGCGCGCCACGGTGACTTTCAGTAGGCGAAGTGTTGTGGTCCCGTGCCGCTCCGCTGTAGCCTTCGCAGTGCAAGACATTGAAGAAGCACCACGAATGCGCCACGAATGGTGCGTTTGATTGCCAACAACTGCCCTCTGCTTGAAGCTTTGAAGTGCTTCCTGCGGCAAAGTATTTCTGAAAAGCATGTTTTAACTTCAAATGCATTTCTCCACTTCGATAACCAGTGGTTCAGGGCCTCTTTAAGAATCACTATTCGCACCTCGCACCAGCACAAGGGCCTTCCTGCGTAAAGGTTTGGAACGAAACGATACCTTAAGTGCTTGTACTGTGTGCCGCGTATCTTTTTCTTCTTTTTTTTAACGAATGGAGAATGTAAGCACGAAGCTATGCGTGCATCAAGGGTAATGCGCAGTTAAGCGTTACACTTCAGATCAGCATCGTGACGCCTCCGGTACGACTTATGAGTTTGCAATTGCAGCACACACGCAAGAAAAAAAAGAAAGAAAAAAAAGAAATAGAGCAAGAAAGAAGAAGAAGGAAGAAACCTGATAAAGTGTTGGCAGAATATCTGTGCGGGTTTGCCAAACGAACAAACGCATGCCACCGCAGTGTTCTGGGGGGCTCTTTTGCCAATAAATTTTATTGGAAGTCACGATCTGAATATGGCTAGTACAGATCAGAGCCTCGATTTAGTTGTTGGGGAGCGTGAATATAGGCATAATTAACATGTAGCTAGAGTGCAGATACCTCCGGCGTCTGTTTCTTTATCAGGAATTCTCCAAAAAGTTTCCTGAGCGGTGTTACTGGCGAAATCCTATGGGCCCTTCTCTTGTCACATAAGGGACGCTACGGGAAATTATTTCGCACAGCGTGCTCAGTCTACAGTTTATATCACGCTGGGCAACGAAATACAGCAATAGGGAGTAGCCACTATGGATTTTCTTGAACCGTGCCGACATCGTAAACAACCTTGGACTGTGTGGCCTGCTCGATAAGCGAATGATGAGCGCCTGTTCATTTGCGTTCAACGGTCACGTGATCCTATACAAACAGCATTTTTCTCAGTGTCTCTTTGTTTACTTTAAAGCGACAGTATACAGGAACAGAAAGATAAGCTAGCTTGGTAAATTGCGCTTTTAAAATGGCAAGAAAATCAGTACTACTGTAAACGGAATTTCGATGGCCCAGAAAAAACGAAAAACCCAAACTCGCGTGGCGACGCCACCGGGAAGTTCACGCACTATAGCCTCGTGACGTAACGAACTTTTAACAGCACTTGCTGGAGATGAATGAATTGTCCGTCGACAAGCATGGGCTACATCGCTTGCTAAAGGAACCAAAAACTGAAGGCAACGATGTTGTGGAACATTTTGCTGCACAAAAACAGCCCGAACACCCGAAAACACCTTGAAATCCATGATGTCACACTAGCATATACTGACGCTGCGGTTTCGCCGCAATGTACCTCGTCCGTATTCCGGAAACCTTTCAGCGCCTACACAACACGCGTCAACAAACACAATATCAAAATACGTTGATGTTTTTAAGCTGCGCACACTTTATGAGAGATATAGACAGAGCGATAAATAATGCAAGAACGACTGCAAGTTAGGCAACTCGGAATGAACTGACAGTAACTTATGCGCAATATGAACAACGACACAAGGAAAGAAGTCCTAGTCGTTCTTTGCTTGTCTAGTTGCGTTCCTTTTGCGCATCAGTTATAATGAGTGAGAGATAAGAACGCATACATATAACGCATACCCTACACGTGGAGAAGGGGAAAGAGGGAAATAAATACAAGAAGGAGCGTCCCTGTGCACTTACGCGAATATCAAATTTCACTTACGCAGCCGTTCTCGTCCTGCACAAGTGCCCTCGTCGTATCAATTAAGCAGCTTCAAAATCTCTTGAAAGCAAGTGCACAAAGAAATTTCTTCACTTCTACGAATTAACCGAAACCACTGATTAGCCCAGTTCGAATTATCGCGTGTCTGTACATCATTAGAGAGCTTTAGTAAAGCGTAAAACGCTTGCGTTAGCGTTAGCGTGCGACTCAACGCTAACGCTAAGAAAGGCTACACTGCACGCCACAAACTAGTCTTTTAGAATAGCGGAACCGAGCAAAATCATAGCGCTAACCCAAACATATACGGCGCCATCTATAGAAGCTGCTACAGCAAACCTGAACAAACATGAGTAACCTCTCTTGTTAAGCCTAATACGGCGCTAATCGAGAACGTATTTTAAAAACAACGCCTACTTGTAACCTGTGTAACGCTGTCGAAGCATCATGACGCAAATCTAAACAAATATGAGTATTAGTGGGGAACGAATGAGCCAAACAGCGCAGGCCGACGACTCGATAGGTTCAACTTCGACTTGCGCCGCCATGTTGCTGCACGTAACGCCCCCTTGCATGCCTTAGCGTTCAACGCTAAATCCTGAAATTAGCGTGCGTACGTAAGACATACGGCACTGTTTACGTACAACGCACGCGCAGTGTGAAGCATGCAAAGCTAACGCTAACTCCTTGCGTTTGCTGCTATACGCTGTACTAAATCTGCCTACTGTGACTTTCCTTGTCACCTCCGGCACACCCCTTCGATGAAGTTCGCCTTTCTATTCGGTAACGGCATAATGACAAGCTTAACGTCACAAACAGAGCAGCGTTTGACTGCCAGACACGCGGCCTCCGAGGTGGCGGATGACGCATCCTTCGCTCCGCTCTGCACCAGATGCGACAGACCGTGCATTCGGCACGACAGGGCAGCAGACCAGACGGGCGCCCCGTGCCAGACGCTTCTATAGCTAAGACAGCTAATCAAGGGCAGCACCAGCGTATCCCCCTCCAAACATTCGAGTACGCAATTGTGCGCCGAAACTCGGGCACTCCAGTTCCGTACGCCCCCTCAAGTGTAAAGCACACTGGGTAACGACGACAGCCAACGCATGAAATGTGGGGCATGTCCGAAGGTAAGGGAATGCCCGGCAGTGACGGGCGGCGCGGCAGGCTTGACAAAGCCGTTGGGCGGCAACCCAGACACGACGGCGCGCAAGACGACGGCTCAAAAAAGTGACGAGGGGAAGAGGCGACCGCACGCTCTCGAGCACTGTGGGCTTCGCGAGCGACCTCGCGCGAGGCGGCAGCGTGGCAACAGCGCCGCGCCGAGAAACACCGATAGACAGCCAGATAGAGCTAGGAGATGCGAGCGGGGGGCCGAGCCATAGTGCGGTCGGGTCGTCGCCGCTTCACAATGGGTCATGCAGTGACAAAGGGCCGCAGAAGCCGAGAGAGAGGGCGGGGAAGGGCTGGGTAAACACAGCGGTGCGACTGGCCGGGCAGGAATGGCGGCGACCCGTCCAGCCAGCCAGCGAACGTCTGGCGCTGCCCGCCAGGACCGTAGCTACGCGCTCCGTGCCGCTAAAACGGTGCAGCGTAGTGGAAACCAGAGCTGTTCGTCAGCCCTAGTATGCGCAAGAGCCGTAGTCGCGTCAGGAATGGGGCTTCGAGGACTGCGCGCCCGCCTTCCCTGGGTAGGGAGTAGTAAAAGGAGAGACGGTGCGAGTGCCACGCGGGTCGTGCGGAAGAGCTTGCTTTCTGGGCCATACATAGCTGGTGACCCATGTTTCAGAAAGCCTGGATAGGGTCATTCAGTTATCCGCGATCGGTTCAACGAGAGCGTACGAACGCATTCGTGTTCTTTCACGGCACAGACGTACTCGCAGCTGCACCATGCTCTAGGCGACGCGGCGCGAACGTTACAAAAGGCAAGGATGCCATCGTGAGCACTCAATAAACGCGCAAGGGAACCAGCGTGCAGTTACGGAGTTATGTCAGCCGAACGTCCTTTCGCTGAACTGCACGCGTTGACGAAAATGAAGTGAAGACCAAGCGCAGTGTCCAAGACGTTTTCCGCATTCTTTCAGCACATGCGTATGGGCCTGAGTGGAGTTAGCGAGATTCTGGGTAATCAATCCAAGACAGCAGCAGAGTTCTCTAACATCTCTTCAGACTTTTACATAGCGTCCGCGTGCCGCCATTTTGGATGATTAACATTGCCATTTTATATCTGACAGCCAAATACCCGGTACTGCAGTAAATTCGTAGGCATGGTCGTGTCGTCGTACGAATGCGTCGGGTGTTTCATGGCGATGTTACGTTCATATTAACCGCAGGCAACCCCCCCCCCTCCCTCAGGCACACACACGAGTACAAAAGGCTGAGCAACTGTTCACGCAACAGCCCAAGATGGCGGCGCCCGTGAATCGAGATTAAGATAGTCTCTCATCACCGACGAAAATGGCGCGCCCTGAATCCTGCTGCGCAGTATAATGACCCGTCTGCGGTCTGACAGCCTCCCTGGTGCTGCACGGATATAAGAGAGTCGCTTGGCGAGGCGGCGGCGGCTGGCTTGGGAGATGCCCAGCTGCATCGGCGGTGCGAGGCCATGCGTCGCTTGGCTGCGGCAGCCGTCTCTCAGACGAGCGAGAAAGGGGGGGGGGGGGGGGGCAAAAGCGCTTGTCTCTAGGCAGGTGGCCGACGTCGCTGTGTTTTCTTTTGGTGTTCGCTTGCCGTCGCGATAAGGCGCGAGCCCTCCTCGCGGCTTGTCTCGCAACGCCCTTTCCCACCCAGTCATAACAGAAGGTCGCCCGGCCGCCGTCTGGAAGCGGCCATTGCCGCAGCAGCTGAGCGAGAAACCGAGCCTCGCGCAACTTCTCGCTCAGAGGACGACGCTTCATTCAGAGCGAGGCGATGGATTCGAAAGACGCGAAGATGGCGGGGCTGCGGCCGTTTCGAAGCGTGGGGCGAAATTCTTACAATGGCTTAAGCTACATTCAGGACACGATGTGCTTACGGAAAGGAAAAGCCCGCGTTAATGCAACGATTCTACTACAATTATTTTCCTCTCCGCGCTCCGAAAGTCATCCGAGCAGCGCTCTGCCCACGTTGTTTTAACTTGTTCGGCCTTTTGTTCCTAGGCATCAATTCCAGCCTTTGTATTACTCTACCTAATATTGTCTTAACAGGAATCTACCAAAGGCCTGTAATTATACGTATCTATGTATGTACCACTCGCCTCCATAATGCCACTGATCCTGAGGGTAAAATAAGCTTAAATAAATGAATAAATAACGTTTTTTCGACTCACGAGAACTCAGTAGAGCCGAAGCTAAAGTAAAATTCTCAGTGTCAACGATGTTGCAAAGTGTCTCTCTGGGTGATGCGCGCAGCAGCCTGTCTTGTCACTAAGCGTGTTCGTATCGTTGAATGATCGTACTGCATCTGGTTGCAGAGATAATGAGGGTGAATTGAGGAAGTTGGTGCTTACTTATGTCGAAAGTTTAGCGCCGCTACCATACTAAGACGTGTTCTCTCCTTCCGCCTAAATATGGCTATAGCGCCAAATTTCCTGTAAATTATTTAGCGCTAACAGCTGACTAAGACGTGTTCTGATCTCTCCTTTCGTCTAAGTCCGGTCTTAGCGCTAAATTGTTGTCGTGGTTTTAGTCACCACGCGACGCAACAACGCATCCACGCGCCCTTCTTTGTGAAATTGCTGAAGCGGTTTGTATTCAGGGTGTTCTAATTTCTGTTATTTCGAATACGAATGGAATAGTCCGTGATATTTGATTCATATTCGCTTCAATAATTCAATCTTCGTAGCTGTCGAATATTCGCTTTCGTTCGAATATACGGAATCGTACTTAGGGGAAGAATTACCGACGCAAACGGGAGCGTCTCTCGAATGATTCTGCAGCCGCACACCTTCGGATGCTGCAGAGAGGCACCAGTTTGTCACCGAACGCTTGTGAACTGCATTGCGTGCATGTATAAAAACAACGTAAATAATCATTTATTTTACTCGACCGACGCCGCACGAACCGTTTATATTGCACTGCGTTGGGATATTTAGAAAATATTCGATCCAAGATTCGACAGTGGTCTATCCAAATGTTCGAAGTCGATACGAAAATGTCACTATTCATTCAAGCGTCCCTGTAATTTGCACGCAGAGAGCAGTTCATCTAACAGTATCGAACAACGGAGAGTACAGGATTGAGCCCAGCCCGTCGTTCTAGCTTTTTTTTTCCCCTGGAAGTTTCGTGCTTCCCTCCAGGGATCTTTCTTATTTGGCGCACTACGAAGACAACACTCGGTATTGGCGGGCTCTGCGCGAACAAGCCGCTCGGGTTTATCCAGTCTATTTGTCTCCAGAATGTTTGCCACGTATATTTCTGCGCACTAGCGGCATTACGTTGATTTTTATTGCCTTTGCCATAGATTCCGATCACAACCAACTTTATGGAATTTCTACTACTCCTTTTAGATCCAGCCAAGTCGTGCATTTTTTTCTAGAAATCGATTTACTCCAGATAACTATCAGTGTTCGGCTACGATTCGAAATACCGGCAAATTTTAAGCGCATTAACGCCTCGAGGCGACTGCTCAGTGAAAACATGGCGCAAAACGTGGTGACATTCCGGCAGTAATGCTGGCTGACGATGTGTTATTGACATTCGACACTTTTTTCGTATGCAACGCTTGACAACAATCAAATAACTGGCAACAGAGGCTACCTTCACAGTCACATAACGAAGTTGTTAAGACAAATTGTGTCTGGGTAGGGCAATATATGAAGCCAGAACACTGACTAAGAAAACCTTACACGAATGTTACGGGCAGGCTCTCCGGTGCTACCTCAACCGCCATAGTGCTGTGTCGACAAGGGGCTAGCCTAAACGAAACCCACGAGGCACATAACATTCACGCCCAGGATGCTCATATACCCGAATGGTATTAGATATGGATGTTACAAGGCGCATGTATCCTTTAGTAGGTCACATTACTTATACTAAACTCTAGATAAAAAAAAACTCACAAGACTGCACTTGATGCTATAATGGTTTAGAGTGGTGTGAGCACCATACCCAATAAGGGCCTTTGATCTCTTTTTTTCAGATACCTGTCTAGGAATGTTCAGGGAGGAGTGGTTTGCTTTAGTAGAACGGCGACAAGCTTCCCTTCATTAACTTTTGTAGGGTGAAACGTTGGATATAACACACCCGTATCACGCCAACGCTCGGGAGCATCGAAGCCTCCCTCTCGGTAAGATACGGTCACAATAACAGCGGAAAATCTATTCGCGATGAGATGACACTTACGTCATCATCGCTGGGAAGCATCTCGACTATCGGTCATGCATGCAACTGCGCAATGGTTTGCGGACTCGACCTGAAGGAATATAAAGGCGTGCACCGAACAATGCGCGGTGCTGCTGAACACGCGGCTGAACAATGGATACTGGCAGAAAATGATACAGAACGTCCTGCCAATACGAATTCGCAGACAAAATAGCATCTGTTAAGCGCCAGCGCCAGCACCTTTTGTACGACACTGCTATAGCAAAGGCGATACGGACACGAAAGTGCGGAATATAATTGGTTCGCCGGGAATAATGAACAGTTCTTGGAAAGTTAAATAGCACAAAGAGGCAACGAGAGAAGGTCAACGCACGCACGTGGCTACTACCAGCTGCATTTGTTGTGAGGCACGCACTCACACAATGCAGAAGAGGAGGAAACGGTGACGGGTAGCGTCCAGGCGAAATCTAAAGGAACATTATTAGAAAAATTACAAAATTACACCTAATGTGGCCCACCTCAACTCCACAACTGTCAAGCACCCAGTCCACATAAACAAAAAAAAAGAACGCATTGGCGTTTATATTAGGCCATGGCGACTGCATTCATAGCAAGAAAAGAGAAGAAAAACAACGAACTGCTGTTTGAAAATGAACAAACTAATTATAGAGTATAGTAATTAATTAATTAGTAACTGGTTATCAGTACGATCAACAACAAAGATTTTGCTGCAGCGTATCAGAAACGCTACTATGGACACGGCGTTGAAGCTTTCCGCCCTTAAATGAGAAACTTGAGGTAAAATTATCACCGTATCAAAATTACACACGCTGTATAAGCTGAAGATACACATATACGCGTCCAACGAGAATGCCTTTTCAGCACGCTCCCGATGGCATTGCGGAGACTGAGTCCTTAGCCCACGCTACGTCTCCGCGATACTTTCAGCGATACTTTCAGCTCATGCAGGCGTGTCAGCGATCCAATAAGACAAGTTTCGGAGGAAACCAAGGGCGACGACTACTTCGGAGACATCGTGCACATGAACGCGGGGCTACCCCGTTTTACCTGTTGTATACGGTCACCCAGAGCATCGTCAAAGGTAAAACACCACGACTGCGAAAATTCGAACACGGAGACGGAGGCGCCGGCAGAAGCCCGCATATCAGGCATAGTATACTTCCTCGAGCAATGCCAAACGAAACATCCCAACTACTTCCACGAGGTGTTATTGGCTAAACACGTATCCCACATAGCGGTTCACGTGCAATGGATCAACGCCGATCCAACATGGAACTTTCGCTGGAGCCAACGTTACAATACAAGGCGACTTGACTTTTCTTCTTCAGGGCTGCTTGGCGTACATACGCTGAACGAGACTATGAACTCAACGGAAAAGGCTTTATACACGTTACTTACTAACACCTCAGATTGAAATACACGCAACGCGATTAATCGTTGCTGAAAAGCTAACCCGGTGTACTTTCTCAACATTGCATACACGCCGCATTACACGAACGTTGTGGCAAGGCTCGGCGGTATCTCAGCCTGTTCTCTATATTACAAAAAATCGACATTCAAGATTTGGCAACGTGCAGCCTCTCCATGTGGTTGCTCGTTGCTATAACTGGAAAGGCTGTAGGAGTAATGGCACTCACTTGGGAGAAAATGAAGGTAAGAAAAAGAAATGTTAACTCCCACAAGTTGCAGCTTTAACGACCGCGGGCTGCAGCTGCACAACGGAATGCTTCGACACTGTGCGCATGCATTTCCATCTTAGCACAAGGGACGAGGCATTGCGACAGGTCGTCGCTGCGCGGCAGCTTTCGTCGTGCACGCGCACTTCGTTCCTCATCTTTTCGTTACCTTCAATCACAACAACCGCCGAAGTTCACAGCGGGAGCGTTTTTGTTTTTTTTATTATTACAGCTGGTAACGACAGCGCGCCGTTCGTGATCTTTGTTAATGCGTGGCTATAATAAAAATCGCAACACGAGCACTGTAAACTGCTACCGTCACCGTCGTGCTTAACCTGAACTTGCCTTAAGCGCACTAATTGATTTTCCTGGAGAAAGAAAACATGCTGGTGCTTGCTGGTTCGGGTGCCTTCAATGTGCTAGCTCACCTGTGCGTTACGCGCCAGGAAGGCGCGTGGCCCGCTGACGTTCTTGCGGGCCACGAGCCTTAACGAAACTTCGTAAACATCTCTAAGTGCATCCGTCTCTCTCTCTCTGTGTGTGTGTTTGTGTTTGTGTGTGTGTTTGTGTGTGTGTGTGTGTGTGTGTGTGTGTGTGTGTGTGTGTGTGTGTGTGTGTGTGTGTTTGTGTGTGTCATGCGAACAGCCAGGCTAACATCTCTACCATATCGTTAAAGCTTGTATTTCTCTCTCTCTCTCTCTCTCCACGATACCACTGCAGCTGCTCATTATGCATCAGGGCTTGTGGTTTGACTGCATCTTTCATGTGCCCATGGGGTTGCCTTAAACATAAAAAAACTACAATATTAATAGAAGACCAAAGACAAATGAAGCCTTTTCGGCCCAGTTCAACAACACAACGGGAAATTTCAGTCATATTTTGAAACGTTCTGTTGTCTGTCGCCCTGTTGCCTGACGTCCTGTAGTTTTACGCTGTGTAGTTCTTGATCAATATATAATTAAAAAGTCCAGAGAGAGCTCGTTAGGACTTTGTAAATTTGTTAGTGCAGAAAAAGAACAGTAAAAGAATAATTTAAAGAAACCAGTCGGGGACTTGAACTTATCTACGTTTTTGAACCCATTATCTTCCGCTGCATCACGCCTTTTTTTTTCATTACATTGAAAACAAAACTGATGTATTGCACGGGAGACACAGCTACACACTCAAAGCTCGGGCAAACGCACACATGCGTCCAACAAGTGCATCCAGTCAGGCGAAGGTTCTTGCGCAGCGTACGCCCTTCTCACATAAGCTGCGCTTTCGCGAAAGAAGGATCTTGTAGACATCGGGCTTTCAGCATGGATATCACACAGCCTACATCTCCATAGGCGGTATAAACCCAGTGCTATGAACATTTCACAGAGAGGACCGCCAGTAACCCCTTAAACGGTAGAAACCTAATTGAGAATGGAGTGATGTCGACGCACATTCTAAGCGTCCGTTGGGAAATGCCCCCCCCCCCCAAAAAAAAAATTGAAAAAAATACAGCATCCCTGCAACCTATGAAACAGCGATCGGTGGTCTCGGCACGTAATAAAGTCGACAGTTCATTGACCACGGCACAAAGCAGCCCCTCAGATTTAACCAAGTTTTAACATGGAATGTTTCTGAGTGCAGTTTAAAGAAAAATGTTTTTACTCCAGGAGCTACACGCATTTCGCGGATACGCCTAAGTACGTTTCGATAAGGCCGACTTAAATAAGGTGCACGATACAAAGGATCTGGAAAAGTCTGGTCCACCAGTGCCGCTGAAATTGCTTTTCTACTCCCATTGGAAATGTACTCCAGGCTGAACCTAGCTCTCTAGAAGAGAAATTAGCCACGTCGAATGTGGTTGTTTGTACTTGTACATTTTGACCAGGTCAACAGTAAGAATCTCTATCTGCGCTGGTGTTTAGATTTGTGCGCTGAGAACCTAGGTGCGCTTTCACTCCGACACGTCAACGACCGCCTCTATAGAAGAGCAAAAGTTGGTTATCATCGACAAGCACTCCGTGAAGTGCTAGAACATCAATTTCGCTTTACGATATCTACATCAGTTAAGAAATTCAGAAGTACACAACGGCGACCGAGGACGCTGTAAGGGTTGTTACTGCTAATTTCCACAGCTGTCTTTCGCTCTTTACACTTTAGAGCGCGCATATAGTCTGTGTGTTCAGTCCAAAATAGCTACATAAACATTTGTGGAAAAGTGCTCATTTACACAGCGTACCGATTGCTCAGGGTAGTGCTTATGCCAGAATACTGACACTCCAGCGAGACAAAATTTCCCGCAGCTTTGTGGAGCAACTAAAAACTTCTTTTCCACTTGGAAAAAGCTTATGAAATATTTCTGGAAAATTAACCAATGTGTCACCGTAACAGGAAGCGCAAGTCCACAGGCCCGTGTGTCTCATCTTACAAAATGAAACAAAATGGATGCGCAGCCGTTGCCGCAGATGCGATGATTTCGATCAGTTGGCGGCCGATATTTTAGGAGGTTGGTAGGGCGACTGCCGGTGCCTCGTCGCCACGGGACAATTGCGACAATTAGGCACGTCGACTTTAATACCGGTTGTCGGTGCTATCTGCATTGCCGGGTTCAGGAAACGCACCACTGAGTACCGCCTAAGAGTAAAGTGCAGTGTACAACACCGATGTTAAACTGCCACAATATTTTAAAGCATCGCGACGGAAAGGGCTTCTGTCGCGATGTCAGAACCAATGTCGTTGCGATAGAAAGTGGCACATTACTAACGCCCCGATGAAAATTGACGGGCATCGCGTCAGAGAGTTCCTGTTGCGACGTCAGAATCGCTGTCGCTATAGAAAGTTCTTGTTGCGACTTCAGCACTCTTGTTGCCGCGACAGAACGTTTCCGTTGCGAATGCCGAACTCTCGGTCTTCGCGGCAGAAGGTTTCTGTTGTGACGTCAGAATTTCTATCGTAACGTCAGAATTTCTATCGTAACGTCTGTTGCAACCACGAACACGTCAGGGACTTCTGTTGTACGACAGACATTTCTGTTGTCTTATTCAACTGGGAGGAGTCATCAATGTCGTTCCTTTTTGCTTTTGTTTTTCTTCTACTGGCTTTGAACAATTCCCTGCCGCTGCACATGAAGCAAACAAGCAGGTTACGTTAAGAGAGGCCATCTCTCAATATGACCAGCTCCTAAGCTATATAGGTCTTCATCAAGGTACAGAGTGCAGTGACAATGCCCTCGTTTCGTTCCATGCAACGCATAAAAACACAAACGCACTCGTTATGACGACGTTAAATTCAGAACCAGAGCGTACAAAGATAATGCCCTGTAATGCCCAACGTACCATGCATGTTACGATACTTATACGCTCTGATGAAACCTAACGCGTGGCATATAATAGCGCTATCAGTGTATTGGAGGGAGTTTCCAGCTTGGAGTGCTTCTGCAAGCCTATTTATTACTACGTAACTACTTAATACGCTACTTAGATTTGAACTCAGAAAGCATTTCATTTATTCTCCGTGTACAAATGAACTCACCATAGCCATAAATCAGAAGTCAACGCGCTGTTCGAGTTTAGCTTAATCTGGAACTGTGTTTGGGCATTACAGATCTAAGGAGACAATCGGCGGTTGCCTTGTACAAGGAAGCAATAGCGGGCGTAGTTGAGGCTGCATTAGCATGGGAGTCAGATGGTCTTTCCTTCTTTCTGTAATCATTCCGGCTGAGAACTCGTACCCCGACGTCTCGCAGCAGTCACCCCGGGCTGTTATATGCAGTACAGTCAAAGTTCGCGACGTTGCCGAGATCTTCAATTGCGCCGTTTTGAGCCAATAAGAGAGGCCCTAGCAGCACTCTGAGCCAATCGGAGCTCAAAAGATGGCGTATTGCGCAACATCGTTGAATTTGACAGTGACCATGGATAGCACAGCCCCGGCGCCTCGCGCTAACACACATATGTAGCCCATTTCATACGCCGACAGCTTGCACTGCGTTTCTCGCACCAGCGATTTATCCACATGCGAACTTCTCTATGCCGTTTCAAGCGCCCATCGCGGCGGCTTCAATTTTTCGCATTTGCGGACACTGAGCGGGAGGCTAATTTATTCTCGGCATCAGATGACCTTGTGAAAAACAAAGGAAAACAAACTAGAAACTGATTATATGAAGCGATTTTCGCGCTTTAACTCCTTATCGCGCCGTTTCACACGGTGCGATTTTACATGGCGCGTTTTTCGCAGCTACAACTTCCGCAAACGTGAACTTCGCCGTGCCGTTTCACATGCACCGAGCGCGGCAGCAGCGATGTTCGCACGTGCGAACACCTGCTGAATCATTCTTGGCGTTAGTTAGCTTCGGTGAAAATAAAGTAAAACAAGTTGCAAACTGTTTTCGTGCCAGTTGTTTGTGTCAGAGCTGTACCAAAACACAAATTGAGTAGGCAGGCCACGGTGACGTGTCTACGATGCATGTTGTTCGAAAATGCGAAAACGGAGTCAAATTTGCAGAATGTGAAACGCGCTTTGCTCCACGAATTCCAAAAAGAAAGCAGAAAAGCCTGCGGACCACTGTGACGTGCTCCGACGACCCTCGCTGTCATCCGTTCCCCGTCTGCGCAGCGCGTGCGAATTTGCATAGAGGGTTAACACTGCAAGCATCGAAACAACCGCACGCCGGCAGAGGCGGACGGCTCACTTGCCCCACCTGCAAAGTTCGCAGGTGCGAAATCTCACGCGAAATCGCACCACATGAAGTAGGAGGCTTATCCCGCATCGCGGCGCGGCGAAAACACGCGCGAGCGACTATAGCGACGCGCGAGTCAAACGCTGGCGTCAGAACAAGGCACGAATACCGAGCACCAACCTATCGCAGAGCGCGCCGGCGTGCTTTAAAAAGGAACAGACGCCCGCGGTGGGCTGCCGCGCGCGGCTATCGCCTTGTACAAGCAAGCAGCACTCGAGAGAGGCGCCGCCGCCTCCTGGCGAGCGTAAATCTCGCGTGATTTACTGCTCGCCGGGCACCGCGATGGCTCGCACCGGCCGTGCATTGGAAAGAAAGGCGCGGCGAGCCTCTTTTCCTGGGGGGCCGCTGTAACGGCGAAAGACAGCAGCAGCAGCAGCGCGAGGGCGCTATACAGAGGCCTACCGTCTTAATAAAGGGACCGACAACTGGCCAGGATGTGCTGTGAGACGTTGATGGAAATGAAATGAGCGTGATTTATGGTGATGGAAACCCAACACAATGTTCGCGATTGAAGTAGCAATTGTAACTCTAAATCGACAAAGAAATTCTCAGAAACCGGCAAGTGGCGAGACCTGGCGGTGATATCTTGGTACTTGCGATGTATTCTGTGAGATTACGGTACGTAAGTCGACTGTTATAGAGTACAACATAACTAGTGCTCAAGATTGCAGTTGGTATATTATTCGACACTCGCGCATTATTATATGCTTCGGAAAAAAAAAAGGCGCACGCGTGGCTACGGCAACACGCTGAACTCCGTATCACTTGTACGTAAAGGCGTAGTTTCGTTATCGATCCGATTGGTTTCGTTTCGACTGGTTAAATACCAAAGCAGTTGGACAGGAAACCACGAAAACGCGTAGCTATTATCGCAGAAATCACCTAAAGACTCGGAAAACATGAATCGCAGGAACATCGACTTCATAAACAAAATTATACTTTGTTACAGCACGGCCATGCTTGTCGTCTGCCTCCCACTAATTCCGGCGTATAATCGCTATCGCGCTCACCCATCAGGTTTCTCAGCATGCTTCTAGTGAACGACTACATCCTCGCTGTTGTTAAGAACGGCCAGCTGCAGTGCAAAGTTTTGCCAACCCGTTGCGACTGTGGAAGCAACATCCCGGGAGCATCGCCGCCAACCTCTAGCCACGGCGTGATTAAATCAACTTTGTGTCGGGGAACAATACGCGCATCCCCTACTCTCCGTCGCTTCAGCTAGGATACGTTCGATGAAGCAGGCTTTGTGCTGAAACCGCCGCCAACCTCTAGCCTCATCGCCGTTGTGACGGAATGAGTTCAGCGGGCCAAATATTGTTACCAAACTCCCCAACGCGGACCTGATCTGCTACGGGTGCGCGAGTTGCCGCGGGAACGCCGTTTTGCGCTCCTTCCCACGCACCGACCAAGACGCAAGACAACGCGCTACCCGGAACGGCTCCGAGTTCTATGAAATTCGTGTGGTGTCGATTTCGGACCGTAAACACGTGTGTGTGTGTGCATGTGTGTGTGTGTAAACCATCCTGTGGAGAGGCGGCTAGTTTACCATGACTAAACGAACGTTCGCATCACCTTGTATCACGGGAGGACCGAGTGTTTAAAAACTGCTGTTGTGCGGATGCTCGACACACTTCTCTTAAGCAGTCAAGTTGGACTGAGACTCTCTCTCAAGCAGTCATGTTAGGCTAATGTACTTTCTCAAACAGTCATGTTAAACTGATATAAATACTGTAAGTAAACCCATATTTCTCGTTCTCGATGAGAAGCAGTGTTTCCCTTCATCAACGTCCTCAGCGTGTATAAGTTGGATGACGGCATGGGCCAGCTACCTTCGAATTCATGCCGGACTCAATTATTGACAACGGATCACGAGCGATGGGATTGAGCCCCCAATCCTGACACTGTAGATCGAAAAATTCAGATAAAATGCTCCACGGCGTTTTCCGCGTTAGTGCACTCCATTAGTAAACACTCTGACCGGTAAGCTTTCCAGTGCATTAAAAGAATGGATAGTATGAAAACTCGTTGTCAGTTCCTTTAAGGCAACGGTCAGGTGTCCCGTGGTGATTGGATCACTGAATGGGCAAACATATTCTGTTACAAGTAATTCCTGCTGGCATACGAGAAATGGTGTTTCATTGAAACGTAGAACTAATCACGAAAAGCAAAACGAAATTGGACGAAAAGACAACTTGCGGCAGATAGGAGCAGAGCCCAGATTTTCTGTATTCACGAGCAGGCACTGCTTTTCCACTCAAATGAACACGGCGGCCATTCTTCTTTAGGTATTTCTTGAGTATTCGTGTATCTAAGCAACGGCCCTGGGAATGTTAGCCCGCGACATACACAGCCGTGGCGTCAAAAAGAAAAAAAAAAGAAAGGAAGGAATAACGAGAGAGAGAGAGAGAGAGAAACTGCGTCGTTCTCCACAGGATCGTTCCAAGCAAGAGAGGGACAGGTCAAAGCCCATACAAGTGAAGCTCTGTCCAGGACAGCAAAAGGAGCAGGGGGTGATGTCGAAAGAACTCGTCCCTGAGACAGTTGTCTCGGTATACAGGCAAGAAGTAACCCCGGTTCCACCAATCGCACAGACACTAAGACAGGATGGGGGCAACTATCTCGTTCTAGCTTGAGCGCTAGCCCCCGTTTTTGTATGGGGTTGTCTGGGTTGTGCAAGAAGCTTACGCCTTTCTTGCCCTGGCACCCGGCACAGTATCTTAGTTCCCATAGCACTGCGCTGCTGAGCATGAGTTCTCGGTTTCGCTCCCTTCCACAGCGGCTGCATCTAGATGGAGGAGAATTTCAGGAAGGATCGTGTGCTTAAAGGTGCGTGCCAAAAAACCGCAGATATTTAAAGTGAATAAGGAGTTCCCCACTAAGGTATGCCTCATAATAACATCGTGTTTTTCCACGTAATACCCCGAAAATTTATTTATTATATTCCTTGCGGTGGCAAAATTTACCGTTTCCGAAAGCTTGTGATGCCGCTCTTTCCCACATTCAAGGCTGGCTTCACCTAAAATCCTAGATACAACTGAAGAAATGAAGTTACGACTCGGCGGTATTGAAGTGGGTCGCATCGGCCGTCTTCCGACTCAGCTGCCACAGTCTCCCTCCTGTCGTCGCTATGTCGAGGTCACACCCACAGTGTAAGGCATTGAGTTGCACGTTGCATGGCGGGCAGAATGGCGATCTTGTCCTTTCTCCAAACAATGCTTGCAGCTTCATAAGGCAAAGCCGGAGTACTGCACACGTGAATTTATCAAATGTTGCCGTGACACCTAAAGCTTGCAGTTCTACAGGATCTTGCAGAGGCAAATGGCACGTGACCTGATCTGAATTTTAGCAGAAACTCCAAATGCGTTTGAATAGTTTTAGAAAATATAGATATTGGTTTCTAGAAAAAGAAACTGAATGTACAGTATAAAAATATGCGCAGTGAAAAGGGCAGCGTTGGTTCAGCATCTATGACATCCTTCTATTATGAACGAGAAAAATGCAAGGACTTTCGCGCCTTGAACAATCGGGAAGCTTCAGGAACGCGATGCATTCAAACTTAACGGAGGTCAAACTTTTCTCAAACCTGCACCGCTACGCGCAATGCGCCATTGTGATGTTAAGAATTTGACGGCATATCAGCGTGCTTAAACACTTCTAGCCAACAAAAGGAGCACGAACAGTTCCCAGGTCTAGTATGTGTTCGCTTCAAATTGGAATGTAACCCTTCTTTGCTGGTGAAAAATTAGGTCTACCTTAGCAGACGCTGTCAAAATCCATAACGTCACGCGGAGAGGGTGCGGAAATGTACAGGTGGTGTTGCCACACACGTCCTTACTGGCCGGTGCCGAAGTTTACCAAAATCCTTCAGTGTTTTAGTAATGCCTAAGAGTATTGTACCCATGCAGCTTGACTTAAAGGAACACTGAGCAGAAACAGTAAGCCACTATAGATTTATAAAGTGTTCTCTCAAAATCCCATTTTAGTTAAATACATGGTAACATGTTGATTACTAAGCTGAAGGCTAAACGTCCCTTTCTTTTTCAAATTTCCCGCCGGAACCCCAGCGCCTGAACGTTAGTGTGACGCCATGTATTTCTTAGCATATTCCGGTGCCGGGTACTTTTCGAGAGAAGAAATTGTCGAAGTTATGTTCGATGTTTTTATATTTCTTGGAGTGCAAAGTAGTCCATCTCGCAGTCGAAAAAAAGATTGAACCAGGTACGGAAACACGCCGTCTGCCACCCTTGCCACAGCGAAGAAGTGCGAAAACCTCCCGGTGGCGTCGCCACCCGTCTTTAGTTCCCGTGCGTTTTTTTCTTGCTTAACGAACTCTCCTCTCAGTGTAACAATGGCTTTTCTAGAAAGCCACGAAAGTGGTACTGGGCCGACAGGTCTTGGCGATCGTTTGTAGACACTGCGCGCGCCCTGTAGGGGTTGAAGGACGGGACTTCGGGATGAAAACCCAAACTTGGGAGGGTTTATTCTACATTATGTACAGGGAGGTGAGCGTCAATTAACAGATGTACAGTCATTACGGGCCGGCAGCAACTCGGACGCTGCGGCCCGCGGCAAGAAGTTCGAGAGAGGTGAATCAGGGAATCAGGGAATGTCCCAGAATGCTCAGGTCTCTCTGGAAGGCTTCTTATAAACCCTTCGAGCACTGCAAGTCACGTCATGTTTGACCAATGGGAGAGTCCACTCCGATGACGCCACTTTCAGCCAATGGTAGGCGCCCGTGTCGCGGTGTCACACCTGGCGGCTCTCTGTGGTCTTGCCTCGCAGACTGGCAATGCACTTCTAACGAGGAGAAGGGGAGGGCTGCTCATGCTCCATTGTCGGATGCCCACCTGCTAATCCCGGCGGCGCACGAACTTGTTGGCACGTGAACTTGTTGCCTTAAACTTGTTTGCTCGGCCGCTCCTCTGGAATGTGCTTTCCTGCTTCGGCATTCCTCAATTAGCTGTGCTGCGATCCGATGTGGTCTGGGGAACTCGAAGTAATCGCAGGAAACAGCTCCATATCTAACAGCCCTCATGTGCGCGCGAAACTGTGCGCTCTCTCTCTTCATCCCTGTATCCCCTTTCCCCGTGCGTCTGGTTCCCATCCCAGCCTTCCTTCGCCTGTTTCTCTCGATCTCTCTCTATTATCGCAGGAACGTAATCCACTAATACAGCTCAACCTATCTTTATCTTTAACGGCCCTTTACTCTTTTTTGTTACGTACGTTTGTCTCCAGTCTCTTCAGGAGTACTATTGAAAATGCCCTACAAACGTCGTTACCTTAGTTGCGTTGCAAATTGTCATTGAGGGAGGCCTTCAAGGAACTCGCTCAAATAGCCAGAACAGGTCCTCTCGTTTCTTCGTCCTTCTACACCGCGTGCCAACTCCGATACCACGTGTCAGTCGTAAGCTGCACGACGCCAACAAGCGTGTTCACAGCCCTCCCCAGAGAGCGCAAAATCCTCGTCCCGTCAGCAAGCTAACACGCAACTGGAACAGCGCAAGCTTGTCACGGGAACAATGCCCGGCCAAAGCATTGCTGCGTCCTAATTTCCGGGCCAACCTATTGCGATGATAAATGCGTCTCCGCTGCCGATCAATTAGGGCTTCACAATAATGGGCACTGGTCACGACAGCTGCCTAACAATGACTACGAGCCACTGGCAAATAAAGTCTTTCTTTCTCTCTCACTCTCTCTGCTCAGCCAGCGCTCTGGCCTCACCCGAGTCACAACAGCCTGCACCTCAAAACTGAAACCTCCATGATCACCTGTTGTATACAAAACGGTGATGCGGACCAAACATCGCATTAAATAAATGTTTATAATAATAATATTTGGGGTTTTACGTGCCAAAACCACT
The DNA here is from genome assembly GCF_038994185.2 of Dermacentor albipictus. Classification (NCBI taxonomy): domain Eukaryota; kingdom Metazoa; phylum Arthropoda; class Arachnida; order Ixodida; family Ixodidae; genus Dermacentor; species Dermacentor albipictus. The sequence continues at coordinate 66,312,605 of NC_091824.1, forward strand.
TTCTGATTATGAGGCACGCCGTAGTGGAGGACTCCGGAAATTTTGACCACCTGGGGTTCTTTAACGTGCACCTAAATCTAAGCACACGGGTGTTTTCGCATTTCGCCCCCATCGTAATGCGGCCGCCGTGGCCGGGATTCGATCCCGCGACCTCGTGCTCTAAATAAATGTTTGAGCTTCATCTCTCTCTCTCTCTCTCTCTCTCTCTCTCTCTCTCTCTCTCTCTCTCTCTCTCTCTCTCGTTCTGTGGCGCCAGATACGAAAATGTCTGAACTCCTAGCACGTGACATTAAGCCGGCTGCTCTCGCTGGAACTTATGCGCTGCGCTCTTTTGTACTGCGACCGACGACAAACCGACAGCGCCTCCGCGTGGGCGCGTGCGACATCGTTGGCCGACATTTCCATGTCGGCCGCCAGAGCTAAGTCGACGTCGGAGAACGCGGCGCGCATGCTTATCGGACAATGAGAACGAAACACAAGAATTTTCCTTTCGGATATATCGAACAACTCGCTCGAGAATCGCCTGCAACCTTGTTCGTGAAGCGAGTAAATTAAATTTCAGAAATTTTCATCTGAATTTTGCGTGCACACGCGTTGAAACGCTGGATATCCAGAAGGGAAAGATAAACTCAGGTATTTACGATGAAGTGGCACATGCTATACGTGCAGACCCATAGGTGTGGCTGAAATAAATAAATAAATAAATAAATAAATAAATAATCAGTATTTGAAGAAAAAATTGTCCTACACGCGGGATCGGACTGGTGTGGCTTCCGCGTCTCTTGCCGCTGTTCTAAATAATATATCGAAAGTTTGACTATGACACTGAACACCTGTACTGAGATAATCTACACCTTCCCCACCTGATACCACATCATCATCGTAACCATCATACTCACCATCGCATCAGCGTGATCCCACGCATTAAGCTCGGATTAATGTGAAGCTTGGCTCCGGGGAGATGCTTTTTTTTTCTTTTTCTTTTTTTTTTCTCAGCGAGGCCACACTTCGATGTGGACGGTAACTGCGCGCGTTAGTTTCGCCGACAACGAGCGGCCGTATACCAGTATGATTACACAGAGGCAGCTCACGACCGTAATCATCATCATATTTCGTGTCCCCCCCCTATCGCAGGACGAGAAATATATACACTCAAGGATCACCAATTTAACCTGCCTTGCGTCAGCCGGCTCTGCGTATATTGGGAAACTAAACGTTGGGAAATACGCCTGCGTGTTTCCCACTGTTTTCACGCCATGCTATTCTTGGTTGTCCACGACGGCACTTTCCTGTTCCTGGTGTTGTGTTACGCTACTATGCCGCGAGTTATAGGTACGTTATTACGCAACCTGCCAAGCACCATTTGCTCATTTTAATTTCAGATAGAATGTCCGCTATACTCGACATAATGTACACATTTCTAGAATCGTCCACAGGATACTTATGTGCATTCCTTTCTCTCTTTTTTTCTCGTGAGGCAAATTTCCAACAGATTTACACCCACCCAAGCTGCCGATTTAACGCGCGCCACAGCATTCTGCGGGACGACGCACCGCCCTCGTATTGACTCTTTGGTTCATTGTTCAAAACGCCGATCTTGATCAAGGAACGTTCGATAAGGAGCAACATCCTGCTCAATTGTGACAGCAAAAGACAGGGTATAGTGCAGTACGAGCCAATGATAAGCTGATTTTATGCACTAAAGACATTTTGAGTGAAGTTATGGGTTTTTTTGGCGGCGCACTATCATCCACGCATAGCCGAAATCGCGGTCATCGCGGTGGTTCTGTACATGGCGTCCTGCTGCTGCAGTGAGTCCGAGGTTACAGGTTCGACTCACGGTCGCTGCGGCCACGTTAATTCCGTTGGATGCATAATGCAGAAACGCTCGCGTACCATGCTTTGTGAGCACTTCAAGGAAAAAAAAAAAATCCTAGTAGCCGTAACTATTCCGCACGATGCATCTATCAAACTTCTTCAGCACAACGCGCTCACCGGTATCAAAAATTACTTCCATAAGCGCTGAAATAGACTCGAATGGACTCGCCCTACATACCCTCTAATCGCCGCCCCATTAATTAGACAGCAAATCATGCAAGCAAGCAAGCTTGTGCGAGTGTTATACGCATGTATACAGAAATAAATGCTAGAGCGTGTGTGTATATATATATATACATACACATACACATACACACACGTATATATGTATATACGTGTGTTGTATATACATATATATATATATATATATATATATATATATATATATATATATATATATATATATATATATATATATACACACACAAAGCGCTGCGTACTGCCGATGCGTGCGCGCTTTCCTTTAAATAAAAAGCTTGGTATCGCTTGGAAACGGTTATGCCCGCGTCGGGACCTTTCTTTCAGGCTTTCGTTGCTAGCATTTCCAAAATTAAATTCTGAGCTTTTACGAGTCAGGACCACGGCCTGATTATTAGGCACGCCGAGGTGGGCTCCGGATTAATTCGATTCTCAGTGGGTCTTTGCCATAAGTTTTTTTTCCTCAATACAGTTATTTCTCTCTTACCATACGCGGAAATTAGGTGCACAAGCGTTCTCTTTTCCTTTCTCACTCTCTCTCTCTCTCTCTCTCTCTCTCCCCGCCCGAAATGCGGCCGCCGCGGTCGGGACTGAACCTAGACCTCGAACGTCTAGGTTCAGCTATGGTTCAGCTCTAGGTTCAGTCTAGGTTCAGCTATGACGTAGCGCAGCTACGTCATAGCCACTATAACCTACCGTGGAGTATACCAGCGTCCTGGGTTCTGCTCAAATAAGCTGCGTGCTGGCGCGACGGTGTGAGGGTGTAACTACAGAGGGCACAGTTAACTACGAATATCATTACGGCTTCCTCTTCAATGCACGCAATATACAATTTCGAGTTCCGTGCACGGAACTCGAAAGCTTCGTCTTCGGCAGAGGGTTAATGTCTTAGACGCTTTCCTTGCATCGCCTTTGACGAGTCCTTAAAGCAATCCGGGGTGGTCTTTAGTGTCGTCGTGAGCGTCCTTTTCGTACTCTTTAACGAGCATTTCGCGCGGTGCTTAGTGAACGTTGATTACCGCTTTTGTTGATCTTCTTGCAGCCCGCGGAACGTCAGCCTTTTTAGTGCGCTTGCGTCGCGCGTAGGAAAAAAACCACGTGGTCGAAATGCAAAGTGCGTTTTAAGCCTTGTCGGGTGCTTCTGAGAAGCGGCAACTGGATGATTGTTATCGCACCCCATAGACGTCATGGAAAGTTTGACGCAACTCGCTCGCGAAGAGCGACAGCGAAGAAATTCTAAACGATTAAAAGCAGTTAGATAATGTTTGCGTTTCATAAACGACCTGCATTCACATCCCTGAGGCCCGTTAATTGCGTAGGCGCGCGTTTTCCCGTTTCGCGACCAAGGACTACTTAGAAACGGTATCAGTGCGATGACAAACCTCGTAATGAACTTCTGCGTGAACATTAAAGATTGCAAAGAGGAAACCTAAAAAGGGAGAGAAAAGAAAAACATTTTCAAGCTTTCCCTCGTGCCAAATAATTGCACGCTGTACTGCAGAAAGACTTGGGGAGCTTCCAAGTTGAATACTAAATCATTGCGTAATATTATTTTTTTCGTTATATTAATGCTATGGCCGCTATAGGGAGAGTATTTAGGTTCTTTTTTTTTCACAACCAATTAATAATTTAGGCATAAGAGGAATTTAGACAACGGAATGGTAAGCAAGAGGAGGAGGTGTATGTTAGCTATCGAAGCGGCACAACGATGAAGCTTGACGCCAGGCATTTCAGGGCAAGAATGCGAGTCTCTCTCCAATTCCCTTCCCCACGCAGAGTAGCATGTCAGCGATGTCTATACGCCAGCTTAACTTTCTGCCTTTGATTAAAGGGCTCTCTCTCTCTCTCTCTCTCTCATCTCTCTATCTATCTATCTATCTATCTATCTATCTATCTATCTATCTATCTATCTATCTATCTATCTATCTATCTATCTATCTATCTATCTATCTATCTATCTATCTATCTATCTATCTATCTATCTATCTATCTATCTATCTATCTATCTATCTCTCACGAATGCGAGTCTTCTATCGATTGGAGATAAGCCGTAGGGGTGAAACAGTGGCTACGAGATTTTGCTGCGGCGCACAAGGTCGCGGGTTCGAATTTCGGCCGCGCTATTACGACAAGGGCGGAGCGCAAAAAAGAACGCTCGTCTATACACACAGCCTCGGATGCGCGTTAATTTAGAACTCCAGGTGGTCGAAATAAATCCGAAGCCTTGAAGCTCCTCGTTTCCCCTGGTTGACGACAAGCCTTTATCAATCAATATGACAAGGCACCGAGGGAGTCGAACGCTGGAGACGAATCGCCTCGTTTGGTACACTTCGCCTATAGACGTGGCAACCTTTATAGAGGTGCGCATTCTTTTTTGTTTTGTTGTTTGCGTTTAAAGGCAACAGCTGCACTGTTCTTGACGTTCTGGTTACTTGTGCGTTTAAAGGTAGCAGCTGTGGTGATAGCAGCACCCAGCCGCGCGATTGTTTTAATGATTTAGTTATGGTCTGCCAAGTCTAAAGGTAAAGCCTGTTGAAGCAAACTTTGCATGAGCAAGTTATAGATTATAACTACGGCGCGAGGCGAGGCGCGATAACATTTATAGGAGTTTGACGTCGGAAGTTGCCTATAAATTCCTGTTGTGGTTTTTTTATTTCGACTGACGTTACCGTCTAGACGGGAAGGACTACAACGCCAGGAACCGGCGCGGCTGGTCCCATTAATCAACGAACGGCAAGGTCATTGGAAACTTTCCACGCGACTCACGGCCCGGTGATGGCGACAACAATAGAACTCAGCCGGCAACTACGAAGGAAAAACTCACTGCAACGAGTGCCATAACAGCTATGTACATAACTAGCGTGTGCCGGAAGTTTCGGCAACGAACTGAAAGCGACTACAGCCCCCTATCAAACTTTCTTAGAGCGCGGAAGCCGGTGTACCCGGAGGGGTATTTGAGCATAGTCTATCATTCAGTAGTGGTTCGTGACAGCTTTAGTCTCGGGCTGCGGAGGGGGGACTCTGGACTTCGACGCTCACCAGCCATCCGCCATGCCCTGCTGCACGCGACGGTTCTCGATCACTGAAACTGAGGAGCGATAGGCTCAATCAAACTTTGAATGGATGACCACGTGGGCACTTAATGGCTAAACTGATGGCTCCTACAGTCCAGCGCTTAATGATTCAGGTGCACAGGTCCTGGGCGAGGCGGACACGGAGTCCGTGGCAGATGGCTAACGATCAATTACCGAGGTTTTCCTGGTGTGTACACGTTTTAAATGCAGTGCGCGCGTTGTTGGGTCGTACGCGTACTTCTGTCGCTAGGCGATAACAGTCGTCACTGTAGCGGGCGCTTATTTGCCAAAAGCGCCGAATGTACGGCACTTCGCTGCGTGAAATGGCGCTCCTGGCATAGCACCATGTGTGGAATAACGAGAGTGGGTGGCAGTGGCTCCACGTGAGGAGAATTCTCCGCAGCGGACACTGTAACAGTCTCGCTCAAAGTGAAGAGCTACACCAGACGAACCAGCAACCGAGCTTAGCTCACTTGAAGGCAACGGCGTTGACTCACAGAATGCAGATATGTCACGCGATGCAACTTCACGTGTTCCTACGTTACTCCAGCATTCTCTTTTTTTTTTTTTGGCTTCATCTCCGTTCAGCGTTAGTAGGGCTTGTAGACAGGATGAAAAAGCGCTCGAACTGCTTTCTGGGCTAATGAACTGTGAACTACCTGAAGGCAACAGACTTGACTGCCCGACTGTAGACATCCTGCACCTAGTTTAGTGCATGTGAAAGTGCGGTATGACACGTGTTTTCTCTCTTTTTTTCTCTCTCTCTTTCATTCCCCATTCCCCTCCCCACGTGTAGGGTAGCAAACTGGTCTCAGTCTGGTTAACCTTTCTGCCTTTCCTTCTTCCTCCCTTCCCCCTCTCTTGTAGACAGGGTAATTTATATTACACCTCCGAGTAAGTTGCGTCGCACTGGCTACTCAAAAACAACACATGTGGGAGACGAAACAAGGTGCGAAACGAACTGGGCGCTTCGTCATGCGCCTTGTTCCGTCTCCCGCCGGCGTTATTCTGCAGTTACTTCTCAAGAGCGACTTCTATATTTTATTTCTCGATGCGCCAACTTGTCAATCGATACTTGAATTGAATTATGGGGTTTTACATGACAAAACGACTTTCTCATTATGAGGCAAGCCGTAGTGCAGGACTCCGGAAATTTAGAACACCTGGGGTTCTTTGGCGTGCACCTAAATCTAAACACACGGGTGTTTTCGCATTTAGCCCCCGTCGTAATGCGGCCGCCGTAGCCGGGATTCGATCCCGCGACCTCGTGCTCAGCAGCCTAACACCATAGCAACTGAGCAACCACGACGGGTTCAATCGATAGTTGCGTCAGTAAGCATGACAGTACTACAAATGCTAAAATAAATGTGTTTAATTTCTTGTTTCCTTATTGACAAGGAACTGTTCCAAAAAGTCACGGAAAGGCACATTTCAATGTCCCCGCGAAGTCAACTCGGTGGGTTACATCGCGTGAAACCAGTTTGTCTGCACTTACGTGCATACAACGGCAATATATAGACGCGACATTCTAGCGACGAACCGCTTCATTAAGTAGACCTCGGTACGGAGGCTCAAAGTCGGGCCAGGTCCATATATATATATATATATATATATATATATATGGACCTGGCCCGACTTTGAGCCTCCGTACCGAGGTCTACTTAATGAAGCGGTTCGTCGCTAGAATGTCGCGTCTATATATTGCCGTTGTATGCACGTAAGTGCATACAACGGCAATATATAGCATATATTGGCAACGGCATATATATATATATATATATATATATATATATACCATGCCGCTGAGAAGCGAGGCCAACGAAACGAACATGTGTGGCGCCAGCCTCCGCTGACAGGCAATCAGGTCGACCAGGCTCGTTGACCGTCGCAAATCAAACGCGTTCCCAGAACCGACAGAACCGGAAACTCTCTTTCCACGTCGGGTTGCGATCTCACTCCTACACATGTGCAAGCGGCTTCCGCTGAAAAACAAAAGCGTCGACCTTCGTGCGAGAGAAAAAAAAAATAACTAAAGACCGTCGAACCGCTCTTCTTTTGTTTCTGACGCACGTGTCTGGCGGTCGCTTTAATATAGGCAACCCGCAGGCAGCGCCTTCCGCCAAATTAGAAGCGGTCAATGAAGCGACACCACCGGCTGAAGGGGAGCAAGGGGGGAGGGAAAAGCGTCTCTTTCCTCGTTCGGGGGCTAGTTCAAAGCCTCCTCTTTCCCACAACGTACCGGAAGAACACGGGCACAGAGAGAAACGAAATAAGTAAAGAGGGAAAGACGCAAGCAATGAAAATCGGCGAACTCAAAAACGCCCGCAACGACACCGAAGCCGCACACAAAAGAACGAAACCTCGGCGCAAGTCCCCAGGCGAGGCGCTGCGGCTGCCGCCAGGGGGCAACGAGAGGCAGCTAATATCGACCGGATCCCGCGGCAGGAATTTCGTAAGACCTGCGCTCACGTCGCCCCCCCCCCCCCCCTCCCTTCTATTGCTCCCTTGCCGCCCACGCACCTCCGCCATTGGCCCCCTCGCTTCACCTTCTTCCGCCCGGCGCTTTAATCTCCATCCCCGTCGACTGCTCTTGTTTCTTGCGGGCTCTCTTCCGGGTTCGCGCCCTCTGCGCCCGCAGCAAGCACTCCTCCCCTCCCTGCCGGCTCACTGCACCGCACGGCTTCCGTCATCCGAGTGCACAGCCCCAGCGCGTACCGTTCGATATTTTCTTTTACTCCATTCGAGGCCGATGAATGGAAAGCCACTCGCGTGCTCTAGTTGGTTGAGTAATCAGGCGCACGGCCCCCTCTCCCTCTCTCTCTCTCTCTCCTGACGTCATAGCAGGTGTATGCGTGCGCTCGCATTTTCTTGCCCTTCGGACACCTGGACAGTGCACGTGTATACACCACTGTGTGAGAAAAGGTTGCCACTCAGCCGGTCGATATTGGTGGGATATTTGATGAGAAAAGAAAACGCGGCGCCGGATCCGGATTGATTGATTGATTGATTGATTGATTGATTGATTGATTGATTGATTGATTGATTGAAAACGTTAGTATTATGTTGCACCCGCCTATTAACCTACACGTAGGTAGGGGGGAGGACGAAGCAGTCCCCGCGGGTTGACGACGGTGAGTCTTCACGGCCTCAACGGCCAGGCGGATTGCTCGACGCTGGTCGTCTTGAGCCTCGCTCTGGAGCAAGGCCTCTGCTGGTTTTTCTACTGTCAATGTTGTTTTTTTTTTGGCCCCTGGGGAGCCAGCACACTCCCATATTACATAGTCTAGCGTACCTTTTTGCTTACAAATTTTGCAGAGGGCGTCGTTATAGTCTCTCGTCTGTGTTAAGTAGATCCAATGTGGTGATGTAAATTGTTTCCCTGGAGGCGCCGCCATATGCGAGCGTCCTCCACAGAGAGAGACCGATGCGGAGGCGGAAAGATTCGGCTTTGTAATGATCTGCAATTTCCCTGTACTACGTGATGATGTTATCTTTGACCCTTAGAACTGTCTGCTGTAGAGTTGCCCGGTGATAGAGTGCTCGGGCGAGCTCGTTAGCGGCTACGTTACCTGGGACTCCTTCATGGGCCGGAAACCAAATAAACGTCATGTCCCTCCTAGGAGGAAAGAGGTACGTACACGTAAAACATTGCCTCGCGATTGGTCGCTGCGTAGGCTACCATTTTGGTGGAGTGGAACGCGATCGTGGAACGACTTACGACTGTGGAACGTGATCGACAGACGCATTAACGCCGGCTATATAATCGCGACAACAGGCCGCGTAAGGGAAGCGGCAAAATTAAACTACCCAGTTGAAGAATTTTAACAAGCACATGGGGCCGATGCGCACTGAGAGCGTGCGCAAAAGCCAAGGACAATGCCACTTCTCTTTTTACGTCGACACTTTAACGGCTGTCGGGCGTTCCCGCATGACGTCACACCTCGGGGTACGCCCACTTTCTGTTATCTACAAGCGGCGATGGAAGTGCGCAAATACGTTCAACGCCAAGAACTTCAAAGCGACAACAGCTTCGTGCTTGCCTGGCGTTGCAAGCCCGGCCTTTACGACGACTGCCCACGACGCTGTTATCAGCTTTTTCGCGCTGGCCGCTGTAGACCGTTGGCTGTACGCCAGTGGCGTGGCGTGTTAGTACTGCCGCGTTGTACTACCGATCGCAAGGGTGAGCGAAGCCTGCAAACAACGCATGTTTCAGTGCAGTGCACGCAGAAGGTCGTAAAACACTGCCTGCAGGGGACGCCTCCATGCGCTTGGTCCAGTAGGATTGCTTCGATATAGTATGTGTGCATTAGAGCATATTATCTCGAAATCATTATATGTCCCATTAGACGAAAATCCGGCGTCGGCGTCGGCGGCGGCGTGACCGAAAAATGGTACCAAAAGTGGCCGACGGCGCGACGAGTAAAAACCCGTCAACATTGCACTGATTGACATCAAATTTGTCAGGCAGGTTTCTGCAAACAATGTCAATTAATGGAATTCAAAACGCGATTTATTACATGTCGGTCTGGGTGGGAATCGAACCAGGGCCGCGGGGTGCCAGACGAGCAAGCTACGCCGACCGCACGGTGGCTCCACAGTTACGGCTGACTAAAGTTGTGCCTATAGTGCGTGCGTCATTGCACGCGTCACATCACTGCCCTCCCACGTGACACTTGCTCCGCGGATTTTATCGGTGCTCTACCTTCTGGGATGCACTCCGATGAGCGTCTACCTCAGCGGCATTTGTGAAACGTGGTCGCCCACGGAAGCGCGCCGGAGAAGACGAAGTAATATAACCCAAAAAGGAGTGCCGTGCAAGTTTACAACGAACACGCGTCGACGTAAGGTTGAATACCTAAGCGAAATCATTCCCCCAAAGCAACTACAATGCTTTCGCATTCCCACACGTAAACAGCCTCAAGTGTTTCTGCCGAACTTTTATAACGAAGCTGTAACATAGCCACCCTGCAGCGGTGGTCGATGTCCGCGGTGTCGATGTCGGCGGTGGTCGATGTCTACACATCGCGTCGACACCAAAACATGTTCATCTCAAGTTTCTCGCGAATACTTTATAGCTCTCAATCTGATGTAGATATATTATAAAAAATGGTACTGCAAATGGCCGCTAAGACAACTCTCATTACGCCGAGTTTCATTTACTTGTAACAATTAGTCCACAGTGAAGTTGTAAACGTTACAGAATTCCCGTCTACTGCCAATACATGGCCGTCTACGCAGGAAGTATGGTTACAGAAAACCGCTGTAACTCTCGTTTTATACAAACTATCCCGAAATAAATCATATGACAATTAGCCGCTAAGACAACTCCAACATTGCGCCAAGTTTGATCTACTTTTCCCAATTACGTAGTTCACAGCGAAGTCGTAGATAATGTGGAATTCCCGTCTCCTGTCCATACGTATCTTCTACGGAAGGGAAACGGATAGCCCCATGTTTGTCCGTATAATAAAACTCTTGTCCTTCCAAGTTTCATTCAGCTAATTAATCAGGAAGCATGCTCAATCGCAAATTAAGAACAAACGTGTTTTGTTTCGTGCGCTCCCCCTTTGGACTGCGCCCCATTCAACGCATATCTTCGCTCGCGTCAAGGTTCGGTTCAACGGCCACGTGCGTCCTATACACACTGTTACTACCATTGGGCTTTGTGTGTTGTGATTACGTCATAGTCGCCTAAGCAACCGTAGAGTAATAATAATAATAATAATAATAATAATAATAATAATAATAATAATAATAATAATAATAATAATAATAATAATAATAATAATAATAATATACATAGACACGTCCATCGAGGTAAAACACAACACAGCTTCGCTAGCTCGTCCTTCACAGAGTGTAAGGGGCGGCGGATTTCTTTGTTTCCTGCCCGCTCCACTCTTATCGCATTGACTGGCGACGCGTCGCCCATGGTCCGCGCAGCCTTTTACGATGCGTTATATACCTTCCACTTCGGAATGGACCGACAGCCCTGCCTGCAAAGAGCACTTCAGTGGGGGGAGGTCATCGACCGTCCGTGTTTTACACCATTGTCCTCGTTACAGTGCTCGCTAGACACCGTGCCGCTCCACACCGCGGCGAACCGCCTCGAGAACGGGTCATCGTCGGAGCAGAAGATATTCGAAGCACTTTAGCACTCGCCGCCATGACAGGAGGCGACAACGGCACTGTTGTTGTTGTTGTTGTTGTTGTTGTTGTTGTTGTTGTTGTTGTTGTTGTTGTTGTCGTCGTCGTCGTGAGTGGTTGTGGCACATGCCCACAGTGGGCGATTAGCCATGAATCGTGTGGTTAAATTATGTGTATAAAAACAAGGGAGTTAACAATTTGAGCGTTGTGCCCTATACAGGGACGTTATAGTGTGCGTATACTTTACGTTACATTTCACTGCATACTTTACTTCTCAACACGGTATCGTCGTCACGAATTTTCTTTTCTATCAGCTTTCCTCCTTCCTTTCCAAAGTGCAGGTTAGATAACTGAACACACTTTGCAGGCTTACCTCCATGATTATGAGGATGATGATGATTTCCGATGGAATCCCCATTGATATTGGGCGGCCACAAGTAGTCGCCTAACCTGTTTGGGCTAATCAAGTCTTACTACGTCTATTTCACACTCTAATACTTAGCCTATATCTATTTTATTATAGTTCTCTTCATTAAAAGCTCTATACCTAATTTGAAAACTTATGTGCACCTGTAACAACGCACGCTCCACCTGATCCCTACTTTTTTTTTCTTCCACAAATACACTCAAACGTCGATTATTTATCTTGACTGCTGAGCAGTTAACACTCCCACCAGGTTCGAGCCCTGGCACTTCTGGAAAGTGGAATATGATCCTGACAGGGCGGATATCTTGACATTCAATTAAAGTATGCTGAGTCGTCTCGAGAATACGTCGCTGCAGCGGACACATGCCTCATGCTGATGATGATGATGATGATGATTTATTGGCATCCCCTTTGGAACGGCGCAGTGACAAAAAGTCACCTAGCCTGCTCGAGTCACCAAGCCTCTCTTCCTCGCAGTCACCCTCTGGTGGACGATACTGCAATGGATATCAGTGGCTGTGCACCACTGTGCCACACCAAACTAACACATCATCTTATCCGAGGGCACCCAACATCGCCCCGTATGACGGCAGCAATCGTGTGACGCGCTGCGAGACCGAGAAGCCAGTCCGTCTCGCCCTCATAACATATGGATGTTGGTAGTCCTTGACACTGAGGCGAGAGGTCGCAGAGCCTTGCGTGATGAGCCGCCACATCTTCGCTGATTAGCGAAATCATAGACGCGTAAGAAATCTGAGAATGGTATGTCTTCGAGCTGTACATGCCTCGAGAAGCGCGCGAGAGAAAAGGAGGGAAATAGGAGAGAGAAGGAAAGGAAAGGCAGGGAAGCTGACCAGGCGCGTGCCCGGTTTGCTACCTTATGCAGTTAAATCTAGCACGCGCTCACCCCGTCTAAATGAGCGTGCATTTCCTTGTATATTTGTCAAATGTATGCCATTTATTGTACGAAGCTTGATTTCCTTGTATTTCTACCCTCGTCTTGATAAGAGAGCGCTAGCACTCCAAAATGGGCAAGCGGGAAACGCACTAGTTGCCTGACGGATCAGGACATTGTTTGAAAGGACAGCGATCGCCAGGATTTTAATCCCAGCTACTGTACAAAAGCAGCACAATAACCACGACGACCCTACCGCAAGAAGGAAAAAAAAAGAGGGGTGGAGCCGTTGAGTAAATCGGTCGATGGATTCTGTACCTGTTATCGACCCAATACGAAGATGGTAGTGAAAGCTTCTCCAGCACTTTTCTTTATTCTGTATGGATATCACTACTGCAGAGATTAACCATGCAGTTTCCGCACATATCTCGCTACTGCACTTCTAGCTTTGAAGCTACGTCGCTAAATGAGAGCCTGAATATTAATTACCACATGCCCAGAGGGCACCGCGTTACGCCGAACCTACCCCTTTCTCACTCTTCCTTAAAAAATGACGCAGTCATGGAAAGGCTAGAGCAAAATGATAACACACGCTCAATGACTGTGTCAGGCAGACTGACATCATTGTCGAAAAACGGTGGCTTTTTCACTTGGCGAAGAGCATCCGAATGTTCATGTTCAAGAGTAGCCAGAATGCTTGCGCGAATGCAGAAGGCGCCACGCTGCACCTAGATGTGAAAGTACGAAATGCAAGAGATCAAGCTCACGGCCCAATAATGCCGAACGAAGAATAGCGAAGGTACTCAGTCAAGCAAAGCGTCTGCACTGCCAACGTCACAGCTCAACATCTACGTGCAAGAACTGCAGTGCTAGAGCAGCTCACGCTGTGCAAGTACAACCTTAACATGGAACGGCAAGAGGAAACGAAGTATCCGGAACGTGAAAAGAAGGCCAATCCGGTGCCTTAAGCCAACCAGATCGGCCTATTACAGACCACCCGTGGCGCGGACGGACAGACGGCATCGCAGATGCAACTTGTGCACGCATAAAAATCGTGCCTGGCGGTTCCCTTCAAAGGGCCGTTCAGATGGGTTTCGTGAGGCCTAATGTGTAATTAATACCGCGCTTGCCCGCTAATGACGTTCGTGGTCAGGTCAAGACCACTAAAAGGGAGCCGGTTCCTGTTGTACAGTCGCACGATGCTGAGAGAGAGGAGGTGAAAACGAATGGTGCGCTGAACCGGCATGCGAAACAAAGGACGCACCCGGCACTGAAGCGTTTTACCAATCGCTACACGGATTTGAGTGATGCAGGGAGTACGCCGCCCACGGCTACTGCGTGCGTTGTGCTTGAAGGTGGTGGGTTGAATTGAATTCAATTTTATTTGACAGAGTGTAAAATGTAATTACGGGAGCCCTTTCAAACCGTAGCCAGATGCTAGTAACGGTTCCAAGATAGAAGCGTAGCCGCGCAGGTAAGTATTGATACACGCACTTACATTGAGAGCGATGATAAGAAATTCCTAACGCCAAGTTCCCCATGTTCATCTGAATTCAAGGGAAAATAGAAAACAAATAAAGACGTAAAGCATTCGACTGCAATGGTCTAACGGTGTTAAACAGACGGGCTAGGTAATATCATTTGATCGATCATGTAATAGCAAACTGCATTTAGAGAGGGGGGGGGGGGACAGAGTATGCAGATCCAACGTAAGTATCCGACTTAATGTGAAGCGCTCAATCAAATGCTTTAAATTTGCATACTTCATTCCTGCAATTTGGCGTGAAAAAATTGGTGCGCGCGCATCTGACTTGTAGAATGCGTGAAACAGATGCGGCGTTCATCTCAAAGAGCTATCTGACGTTCCCAGGATTGAAGTATACGTGCGACTGCTGTCTAAAGGTTAACGCATCGGGCTGCTTTCCGGGAAGGCCGAAGCTTGGTGCCTCCATCGGGCCCGTAATTCAATTTATTTACGTACGTATCTCAAATATGAGCTAACAGCTGCAGCAGCCAGGGTCAGGAAATTCCGGCAGGGGTCGCAAAGGAAAATTCGCTTTAACACAACACGTATGGCATTACTTCGGGGAAGGGACACATATTAAGGCCATATCTTTGAGAAAGGATTAGAAATAAGGTACTAGATACTCTAGAGGTCATGCAAAGTTTCCTAATAATTTCTTCTTCTGAACAGACTGCCTCACGCTGGTGCGGCGTGAGGCAGCACCTGGAGTGGAGTTGAACGTGCCGAGTTTTCTGCGAACTACTACCAATGACCGAAGAGGGGACTGGAGAAAGTGGCGACATATCCTACGTGAAATCGGCGAGAGTCTGAGGTTCTTCCAAGAAATGAGCCCAGCTTTCGCGAAAAGAAACATTTCGTTATTTGCTTATAAATGATGCCTCCCGAAAGCACTATGTTCTTGCTTTGTTTTTCACCTCCCATGGAACATGTCACACACCGTACGAACGAGCGTAGGTGTGCGCCGTGTAGTCGTTGCAACTCTTTTTTTTTTTCCTTCCGCGTTGTTTACACCGGATCATAACAGCCGCTAAGTCGCCGCAGGTATTTCTCTGGCACGCGTTATCTCCGACAGGGTCATCGGCCTCATGCCGAAACGAATCACATGGAAGTGTACGGCGCATCAGCCCCACTCACTGGCTCACGAATCCACGCCTAGCACTCTGAACACATGAAGCAAAACTGACTGGCATGGCCCGACTAATAGAAATCCCACAGGCCTTAACTTGTGCAGCTGATACATGTCGAACTTTTCTGTCTACACTGTCCTTGTTGCCCCACTGCTCTCATCACAAGATGTAGGGCACAGAAATTTAGACTTTTTTACGTGCCAAAACCACCATCTGATTACGACGCAGGCAGTAGCGGGCGACTCCCGGTTAATTTTCCCCACCCGATATTATTTATAACGAGCACTGAGTGCACTGTAAACCAGGTCTTTTTTTTTTTTGTATTCCGCTCCCTACAGGAATACGACCACGGACGGGACCGAACCCACGACCTTGTACTCAGAAGCACAATGCGATGGCCACTAAGCTACCGCGACGGGTCCACGAGTAGGGTAGTAAAGTGTACAAAGTCCAGTTAACCTCCACGCTCTTCCTTGCTTCAACCTTCGAGCGATAACTGCCCCGCCACTCTTGCAATGTATAATGCATGTGGCGGTTTCGCAGAGGCGCACAAGCAGGCACTCAGCGAACAGCGTGCAAAGCTTACAAGATCGCCCAGATTACTACGTACGAAATTGCCGTAGATCATTTGCATTCACCCGAAGAACTGCGAACGAACGTACGCAGCTCAAATGTCGCGGGAAAGTTGTATACTCGCTCGCGCAAGTGATCTTTTCTCGGGAAACGTCGCGGCACTACAAGCGCTTGTAAAGCGTCAATAAAACGACCGCGGAAATTTACGTACATCCATCAGCATACAGAGCGCACTTATGACGAACACCACTGTGTGTGTGTGCGCGCGTGTGTGCGCGTCTACGCGTGCGTGCGCGTGTGTGCGCGTGCGAACGGGTCTTTTGACGAGTAATGAATAAGGTAAGGCAAATTTACGCATTTCCAAGGTGCGTCCATCACGTATATCATGTCTTCCAAATCCTTAAGAAATGTGAGAACCAGGGATTCCAACCCCGGCGCTCCATTATTTGGGCCCCAGCTCATCAGGGAGTAGAGGGGAACGAAGTAGCCGACGCCACAGCCCGCGCGCTTCATTTCCGGGCGTCGCCTCAATCACCCGTCGACGAGGTCCCTGAATTCAAACCGGCAATCACCTTTAAAGAAATCATACAGCTGTATCAGCTTAATCACGGCCGATACTTCCCCCCTTGCAAAGGCCTCAATAAGACGGAGGAGCGCTGGCTTCTCCGTCTCTACACGAATACAGTACTGTGCCCGGCGGTGCTGAAACACTTCAACCCGGCATTTTCGGGCGAATGCCCGCACTGTGGGGAGGTGTTTGCGGACACATACCACATGGTGTGGGCATGCCCCTCCAACCCTGCTTTACCCCCAAACCCCCACCCTACCCGAGAGGACTGGGAGGCCACCCTGCTCGGCTGCTCAACCCTCCAGGAACAACGTGCCCTGCTGGCCCGAGCCAAAGCCGCTGCAGAAGCCACAGGGGGCCCGGATTAGGGACCGCCCCCTAGACTTTGTAAGGGCTGGGCCCTTAGGGCTCAGCTCACAGCTCTCTTATAAATAGAAGAAATAAAGTTTGTAACCAACCATCCATCCATCACGTACCCAGATTTTGAAACCAGTGATTTTTATACTTGTGGCTGCGGTGCCTTCTATGCATATTGTAGGCGCATACGATCATTGTCGTCGTTGTCGTCGTCGTGGTTGTTGTTGTTGTTGTTGTTGTTGTTGTTGTTGTTGTTGTTGTTGTTGTTGTTGGACCTTTAGAGGAGTTCTTTTGGTGTAGACGGTCAGAGGCACGCGCTATTATATTGACACGTGTACTTGTTTATCTTTTTCGGGTGACCGCTTTTCACCGTCTCACAAATGTTATCGCTCAGCGCGGGACGCGCCCGCATGTATCGGACGTTTCTCGAATGTTATCTACGGTTCTCGCTGCTGTATGTTGTCGCTGAAGCTTGTGTAATCTGATTGCATGTGCGACGCAAATCGCGTAGAACTCTCTCGAAGACACGCGGGCACCAGCGATTACTCTGGAACCTTCGATGGCCCGTGCATAAAAGCCGACGCGTTTGACCGGCAGATCAGATTTTCGACGATCGCCGACTGTTTGCGCCGCGGTCGTAGTGCTGTTAGTGTAGCCTGTTTTTGAGGGCACAGGTTCGCCCAATAACACACCAGTTTCGCCATTAGCAGTTTTGCTGCTTTCTTCGGCGTCACTACCACGTGACAATATGCTAGGTTATTGGCGTGAAACGTCTTTAAGATCGGTCAGAGAACGTCGCTTTCCAAAACCGCATGTAACGAAAACGCGTTATAGTATCACCGCTTATACCTTTCCAATCGCACCACCGTCGCGCCTGACTACCCTGGTGCCCACACACACCGTCTGCAGGACGCACTAGACGTTTCACGTACTACCCTGTGGCTGCGTCCCTGATACAGCATAACCGATTTCTTTTTAAGAAAGTTATTTCCGTCCTGAAAGGATTTCAAGCGATTCGCAGAGCCACACTGAATTCACTCAAAGTTATACGTTTACAACTCGCAGGAGACTTGACGGAAACCGACACGCGCGGTGCTTTCAAGAAATTAATATCGAATTTCGGCTCGATTCGCCTCGGTATTACGGGATCATGCTAGCGACTTGCGTGAATCGTTCAGGCAGTCTAGTCAGATGAAAGCTCAAACGTCGCGCTCCTGGAGCGAGAAAAGGAGAGAAAGAAAAAAGCGTAGGGTCAATCTCGACGCCTTATAAGGTCAACACAGTACTCGCAGGCAGGTATAGATAGGCGGGATAAGTAGTCAGAAAAGTACCGGGAAAATAACGTGAATTTACGCGGAAACGCTCGAGCTCGCGTGCACAGCATACAGCATATAGGCGACGTAAACGTCAGGCGTTACTCTTGCCTAATTTCTTAAAAAAAATTTCACCGCAGCTGCGCGCCAAACTGCTTCGATTCCTACAGTTGCTACTTCAACACAGCTGTGCCACGCGGGCAAAGGAACGACGTTACTCACGCACGCAGTGTTTCCAACGAGCATTGCTAGAGATAACTCTGCAGGCGCCAGTGTGAACGGGATATGCCAGCACAGCGGCCACAGCCGGCGCGCGGGGATCACGCGTTGCATACGCGCATTTGCCTCAACTTCGTACTTCTGGCTTGGAACGACTTTGTGCGATTTCGCAGAGTGATCGTTTTTCTCTTCCATCCGAATACTGCGTTACGAATGCAGCAATTCCCAAGGACTGCGCATGTACGCGGAGAATTACTGCATTTCCGTGTCTAAAAATAAATTCGCGATCGTTTAAAAATTTAGACAGATTTAGCGGATAGAATAACGTCGCAAGAACATCTGAAGCCACAAGCACGAAGCTTAGACAAATCCATGCGTAACCCGTCGTCCCATGGGAGCTGAGCGATCGCAGTGTCCGCGTTCCCTAGGGTGCTTTATTTCTTTTTTTCTTTTTGTCGAGCTATATGGGTAGCTACATAGGGTAGTTGGAGAAGTATGGGAAAGGTTTTTGCCCTGCAGTGGGCGTAACCAGGATGATGATGATGATGATGCGATTACGCACCCATCCATCGCATGCAACTCGCAGGAGTTCCTCGCGTCAGCATCTTATTTCAAACTACGCGAATTCACTGTAAGCACTGGTAGGCGTGCGTCAACGTCTCCTTTAAAGGCGCCGAACAGAAACGCTTTACCGCGCAGCGTCGCGCCTTCATGCAACGCTCCGCACATACGCAATTTCTAATGACGTCTCAATCTCAGATGCACTGGCAATGCTGACGTTGGCTACGCGTCCCTCAATTTGAGGAGGTAAGCTGGCGCGCCAATTTGTAATAACAAACAACCTGTCCAGCCACTGCACAAGAAAATCGCCTTTAAGACGCAGAATCGATAGACAGAAAGAGGGCCTAAAGCACCTCGCAAAATGCTCATATATATATATATATATATATATATATATATATATATATATATATATATATATATATATATTACAATAAGGCCTCCTTACGATTTTGTAGGTGAGCATAAATCGACGCTGAGGTGGAGGAGGCGTTAAAAAAATTTATTCTGGGTTTTACATTCTAAACTACGGTTTGATTAAGAGGCACGCCGCAGTGAGGGGATTAATTTTGACCGCCTGGGGTTCTTTAACGTACACCCTATGCACGCTACACAAGCGTTTTGCATTTCTACCCCATCGGAATGCGGCCGCCGGGGACGGGTATCGAACGAGCTACCTCGTTCTTAACAGCACAACGCCACAGCCGCTATATGACAGCACGGCAGGGGTTTTTTTTTTTTCAATTCAATTCAATTCTTTATTTAACATCGTCATGAGGATGTTGGGTGCATCGACAAAAAGCCAGAAGAAAGGCTTGACAGAGGTCGACGCACCCTACAATGACTTGGCAACAGTATCGCAGTGTATTATACAGCATGTGTAAAGCATTCGCAATAACAACATTGACACAAATGAAACGATATTTCAACATTACAGGCAAAAACAAAAGCAAGCACAAAGCACTATGACATAAGTGTCAGCAGTACATAAATTAACATCAATTCACAGCGCTTTATTTAACGTCTGTGGAAGATTGTATCTAAGCATTTGGCGACCATAATTCGTTCGCGTTTTAGGCACAAACCACGTAAAGCCAGTGCGGGTAGCATACTTCAGTTCCTTGCATTTCAAGATTGCCAGGTCTAACATGAATGTATTATTCTGTCTTATACTTGTTTTATACCGCCTTAACAGTAAATTTTCATGCAGTTGGGGAAGGGGTGTGATGCCAAGTGACGCAAAGATCGGTGCGGTATGTTCAAATCTCGAAGCATTAACAATATTTCGAACAATTCTCTTCTGAAGCATGTGCAGCCGTCTGATATTGGTAAATGACGTGGTGCCCCAGACCAAGATACAGTAGTTAACGACTGAAGAAAACAGTGCATTGTACAGCATTTGCTTAACACGTTGCAAGCGCTCGCATTACTGTTTGTAGGGGAAGGTGACATCTCGGGCTGTGGGACGCCGTAACAGGCGCGACCAAAAGCGTGCAGCTGTAAACTATTCCGAGGCGAAAGCGAAGGCATACGCGTGCGACGTTCCCAGGTGTTCTTCATTTCAAGTGCTGACCAAGCAACGCTGCCAGGTTTCAATGAACTGAGGAGAACCGGCGTTCCCTGAGAACGGCGTGGACGATTCGGGAATTAGCACTTCCTTCGAATATATACACTCGTCGATAGGTCCAAAAGTTCTCAATTTTCAATCACATAAGGTGCACCTTAGTATAAGTAAGGTAAACGCTTGGGCTGGTTGGTAAGTCATCCTGAATATATAATCACAGCGCAAGGCGATACATTAATGGACACACACACACACACACACACACACACACACACTACTGTCAATATTATTTATTTTTTCCCCTTTGTGTTTCACTATGCAGTGTAAGTACACTCCGTAAAGCATATACGTGAAGCTTCCCACCCCTGCAAGCTACCAACCTGGAATGATGCAAGTTTAAAACAGAACTGCGAAACGGGAGAGAAGCAAGGACTTCGAATACCGACGGCACTAACTTTCCTAGAACGTTTCTATTATAAACCCGCGTTACGTAGCTATAGCGTGGGTCCGCAGTGTCGACTTCCAACTAGCCGCCCCCCCCCCCCCCACACACACACACAGACGCACACATAACAGTGGAGAAGCGCAGCATGAAATGCAATAAACGGGCAAGTACAAGCGCATGACATAAAACAGTTAACAAACAAAAAAAAAAACACGCAGCTGCTTCCGCTAGCGCTCGCGACGCATGCGAGAAATCGCTGTCGCATTAAACTCCGCACGCGCGGGCCTGTGTGACGTGCACACAGACTACACACAGCGCGTCGGCATACGTCAAGATCTGCATACGTGCGCCCAAGTGTCCGACTGGAGCTGCCTGCCTGCGAGTTCCACACGTGCGTGCGAGAGAGAGAGTGCGCACAGCCGCAGCCGTTTTACAAACGAGACGTTATGCGACGCATCCGTCGCGGCGGCCACGTAGAGCTCTTTGTTCGGCGCTGCAGAAACGCGATCTCCTCTGACGTGTGTGCTGAGACCGTTGACTCAAGTGCTCGCCTACGTGTACCCTACGCGTCGCACAGCGGTTTCGCGCGATAATTTTCTGCGTAGCTGTTTACGCCTGGTTCTAATGCGTCACGTGATTGTTGGCGTCTTGGCTTCTTCCTGGAGCGTTCGTGCAAACGGACATTGTTTCTCAGGGCGCTGAACGCTTCACACAGTTTTTTTTTCTTTCTTTCAACGGCGCTTTCTTCGTGCCTTTTCGATGAACTATCTAACACTGCTGAAAGTTTTTGCGGTATGATACTGGGCCCGTATTTACAAACATGTTCTTGTACGCTTCGAACGTTGGACGTTAGGGTAGATAATGGCCAATCGCAGCGTCGGATATATCATTAGTTTCGTTGGCCAATAGCAAAGAGCGCTTAACAAAGAAGAGCTTTCCGAATTCGGCTCCTCGTGTTTATTTGTCTCACCGCAGATTTGCTTGGCTGATTCTTGCTGTCGTTGACTCGTAGAGAAATGGCTAGTGACTCTGTCCGCTCAGCTGATACGTATTCAAAGGAAGACGTTTTCTTTTTTATGCGAAGCATATTACGAGAGCTCAACCCAGCTCCTCAGGCGCGGCGGTGTCGCCATGAAATCACGTGACACCGTGACGTCACGACAGAGGAGAAGTGGCTTTGGCTCAACTCTTGCAAGACGGGCTGGGTGGGAATCGAACCAGGGTCTCCGGAGTGTGGGACGGAGACGCTACCACTGAGCCACGAGTACGATGCTTCAAAGCGGTACAAAAGCGCCTCTAGTGAATGCGGTGTTGCCTTAGAAACGAGCTGTTTCTAAGGCGTGCGTCTCTTGCTCAGGCGCACATTTCGTTGCCGCGCCGAACGCTGCTTTGCTCGACGCTCACCGCGTCCAATGCGGGGCGCGTAGTCGCTGCCCTGTAGCCCATTGTCTTACACCCCTTGGCGGGTCGACGGGAACGCTGTCGCGTTCCACTCTTGAAGGCGAAGAAGTAATGCATGAGGTGTTTCTTCGTCTAGCCGAACCAAATATAGCCAAGCAACAGCAGTTCACCAGGCTAAACAGTGGTTCAACAACTAAAATAAAGGCTAGTATGCTTCGCATCCTGGGCTTAACCTTACCTAAGCCACAGCCATTTTTTACTCAATGTGGTTAAATCAAACACTGCCCTGTTTTCTATTTAACATTCTATGACTTCACTTTCATTATGTACTGTTATTACATGCGTGTTTCTCAAGTGGGAGTCCTTGGGACAATATCTGCTATGTGTGACTCCGCTCGTAGCCAACCCTTGGTCACAACAGTGCCTAAAATGAAGTCAGTAGAACATCAACTGGTGTGGGTGCCTGCAGAAGTAACCAATGTTCCGCTTCATTCACACTCTCCTTGAGTCTAACTAAGCGCTGTAAAATAGCGAGGGAATACACTTTCAAGAATATTTAATTACGACGTCCTTAAGAGAAAACATGGGGAAGGCGGGAGATGGAAATTCACGACGATGAGCAAAACGAGAACAAGGTAAAAGCGGGAGCCAACGCTTCGACAAATGCACTTGTCTATTCTAATGAGAAAAAGAGAGAGAGAGAGAGAGACAAAGCCACTTGTCGAAGCGTTGGCTTCCGCTTTTACCTAGTTCTCGTTTTGCTCACGTCGTTAAGCGCTTTATACAGACCGCTTCACAAGAACTTCTAACGCAAATACCAGCAGATCTCACCAGTGTCACAATTTCAGCGTAACGACAAGCTTAACTTAAAATTCTAAGTTCTCAAGGAGGGTGAAATGCAGAAAAAAGAATTATTAAATAAATAAAGACAAGTATGTAAAGCCTGCCTGTGAAGTCAGTTCACTGTGAAAGCTAGCTTGTTTGTGTCTCATAACATTAGCATTTTTTATATAATTTCTTACTGCGAATTTGTAACAAACTAAGGAATAGCTTAAGCAACGATTTTCTACAACCATGCAGCTTACTTAGCTTTCTGTATCTGGAGTTTAAGCAACCCACGCTTTTTAGACTTAATCGCGACAAGAATGATCGGCTGCCCACATTTGCTATGTCTGCACTCCAGTCAATAAGCATATCAGTTAAGATCAATACCTTTCTGCCTCGTTATGATAAATTCATTCTCCTTCTCCTAAGCTATCGAAGTGTCGTTCATATGCACTAAATCCTGGCATAATGTTGCAACTGCCATCTAACGTTGCCCGCTCGACACCATTGTTCCGCCTCTGGCTCGGGCTGACATTTACAAAGGCTGACCGTTATCACCTGGGAATGGGTCATATATATATATGTGCGACACTTGCGGAAGCGAAAAGACTATGCAACATATGTTTCGAGCATTTGTCCCCAGGTATGTACGCCGTAGAGCGCAGACCTCTACGCACAGGTTGAACCGACTGGCCTCAATACTGTGTTACTTTGAAACCTATGACGCGCGTGCACAATATCTCTCGACACTTTGTAGATGGGCGATGGAATAGAAATAATGAATGTCGGCTTTTCAATGGTTGGCCGGCGTCACATTTATTTTCTTTCTTTCTTTTTTTTTCGCCACGGCTTTGAGGTCTATATGCCATCGAATATGCGACCGGAAAATGAGAAGGCCACTCAGCGGACTCACATCCTTGCGCGTCACACTTCGTTATTTATTTATTTATTTATTTATTTATTTATTTATTTATTTATTTATTTATTTATTTATTTACAGAGTGCCTACAACGCCACAAAGGCATTACGTAGGGGGGGGGGAACAAAATATAACCAGTAACACAGAGAAGCTTTTCGACAGATATACTCACACACAGAAGCACTACAATAGCTGTTAGAGAAAGGCATACAAGTAACGTGAAACAAGCAGGTTCCAAGATATATAAGACATACATTTGTTTTACAAGAGCGCGTTATACTGCATACAACGTCAATCGTACAGTAGTCCGTACAATATTCGACGACAAGCTCGCGAGATTTTCTGCCTAGTTCCCGCGATTCAAGTGGAACGAAACTAAGTGGTTCGTCATTCGCCGCCGAAGAGAATGATCACGAGTGATTCGGTACCCGCTCGCAACGAAGCCGCAAAGGCGCAATCATCGTAAAGGAGCGCAAACGCACCAAGTGTGTAACGTACGCGCCGTCGTGTACATTAGCAACGATTAGTTTCACGTGCGCATAAGCTTGGTGCAAACAAAACACGAGAATTCTGAACGCCATTACGCGCCCGCACGCGCGGTGCACTAATTATTTCGCGTACGCCAAAGTTTTGTGCACAGAGGACTAGCTAATATAAGAGGGTTGCTTCCGCATGCCCTGCGTGCGCTTTGCCGCGGCTAACGCGAACGCTATACCGCTGCCATTTTTTGTCCAAGACGAAACAGAGTCACAACCGCGATTTCGATCAATTCGCGAACTATGCGTTCTTACTAACCTACGCTGCGACGTTTGCACAGTTTCAAGCCGCAAAGATGCCTTGCAGCGTTTCTTTGGCTCTTTTCCTATCAGTGCCCTTGTGGGACGGAATCGATACCTTCTTGGAGAGGGGTGACTAACCCCGTATTGTATGACGTTCCCTCCCTCAGCACTCCTCCTCGACTCGCAAAGTCGATGGCAGTGTCGCACATCGGCAAAAGCGGTCAATGCGCTAGAGAGAAATTCCACGACAGTCTTTTAAAAGCGTAGCGTGTTCTGCAGCGGAGAGTAGGCGCTGTGTTTCACTCAGTTCAGTGGAGGAAGGGCTGCGAGTCGAGGACTGCTTGAGACTATGCGGGCAAGACAGCGACAGTTTCCCAAGTAGGGCACGCGCACCGCAAGCGAATAAATTCAGCGTGCCTGCGTGAGACCCAAAAAATTTGTCTACGTCCTGCGCATGCGCATTTCTACTTTACAGGATCTTTACGCATACATAGAACTCCTACGCACGTGAAACCACAACTGCCCACTGTGCCGTCACCAATTCTCTTTTGTTATATATGAGATGCTGTGCAGAGATACAAAAATTGAGAGTACCTAGGTTGCTCCATTTCTCAAGGTTATTCAGCAAAAAAATAAAGAAAAATAGACAATAATAAAACAAAGAAGGAAACAGAAAATAAATAATAGAGTAATAAAGACAACGCCCAGACGCAGAGCTCTCCTGGCGCCTACCCATTCGATTAGCGTCAGCAGTTCACGTTTACACAAAGTTATGCGATCCCTGCCGGGAAGCTGAATGATCATCATCATAATGATAATAATCATCATCAGCCTATTATTATCCACTTTAATTTCCATTAATTTATCATTACTTCATTTCATTTATTAAGCACATGCAATTTCCCCTATGTTGTACTTGGTGTCAGTGTTTGTTGGCTTCTCATTATATGACTAATAATTATCGGGTCCCTCGGTTAACCCCCTTTCTTCTCGTTTATTACACAACGAGGGTCTCGAATCCGGCAACATTGATGCCTTCAGGTAGCATATGTGGGTTTATTGACCAGTTGCCTTCACCCGAAAAAGATCACGAAGGTCGTGCGTGCGATATATATATATATATATATATATATATATATATATATATATATATATATATATATATATATATATATATATATATATATATATATATATATATATATATCGCACGCACGACGGACACATATCCTTAAGACCTCATCGAGCCAGCCTGTCGCGCGGTTTTGGTGTCGTGTGGAAGCCACTCCCCCAGATTCAGAGCACTCCAACTATGCAGAAGCACCTGTTTTATATTAGCTGTGAAAGGGATGCGACGTTCGGTCGCCGAGAGGTCCTATCTTAGGCAAGAAGCAGAATCGGAATAAAGGAAGAAGGAACAAAACTGCAAAACGATATCGATGGAATACGGAACGTCCACGGAATACGAAGGACGCTGCGGCCACTGGAGGTGCGTATGGAGTGTACGCGTACGCTTGAGCTGTCGCCTGGGGATA
Organism: Dermacentor albipictus; assembly: GCF_038994185.2. NCBI lineage: Eukaryota > Metazoa > Arthropoda > Arachnida > Ixodida > Ixodidae > Dermacentor > Dermacentor albipictus. Next base: position 66,338,935 of record NC_091824.1, read on the forward strand.
CCTCTAGAAAGCTGGCCGTACTATGGCTTGAGAAACACAACATGAGTTCACAAACAAGAGTATAAACCAACCCACGGAACTCACGGCATTGGGTCCTTCACTTTCGGGTAAAACCCGATAAATCGCGATTTCTTTTGCACCTCGAACAAGTTTCATCGAAATCGCGTTAAACCCGATTTCTCCGCAACATTTGATCTTTTGTAAAGAATAATAATAAATGCAGGTGTCAGAAAACTAATGAACACTGCCATCTGTCGATATGATACACGCTTCCTTTTCGAAGAACGCAAGGGAAAAAGCACATACATAATATATTCAACGCCTGCAGACTTGAAGGAACGAAAGCACGCGGCTATTTTTAGTAGCCGACGTTACATAAGTGCAACAATGGCACATCGCATCGCAATGCGCGCACGTCGCATGCGCGCAATACAGATTGCATGCGTCGCAGGTAATGCGCTATAGGAAGCATATTAACGCAGTGCTGACGTTGCTTCAGCATTGCGAACAGTAGCTGTGACGTTGAGGTGACGTTCACTTAACTATGTTACGTTAAAAAAAAGAGGGTAGCAAATTGGCCTGGTTGGTTTTCCCTTAATTATTGTTGCGCGAGCGTATGGAGCGAAGCAGTAAAGACAAGATGACAGCAGACAATTACGAAAGGCCCAACAGGTCTAAGACGCATACGGAAATGCTCAAAATGCATTTGATAACGTACGACAACGACGGCTTCGTAGGACAAGGAAAAGCACCTCGCCTCTTGCGAAGCATGCACGTGTGCGCTACTATATACTTTCTTTTTTCATTATTTAAATAAAGTGCCGTGAACAAAAAAGAAGAAGGAATTGCCAAACACGGCCCTATTTATAGTTTTTGTTTACGCGGCTTGTTTTAAATTTATAAATAATGCCAACGAATGAGGATTTGAATAAGTGAGTTTCTCACATGACTTGCGAGCAGCTGTCTTTTTCATTACATGCTCCTGTGAGGGGAACTTGTTGGTTTAAGTACGTTTGTGCCCAAAAGAGAGACCGCTGCGTGTGTCACTAGTTGGTGAGTGTCGCCAGAAAAATCCTGAACCTTAGGTCCGCCAGATACCCAAAACTCTCATTTTCCCTGCGGTTTTCTGCTTTTTAGTTAACGCTCAATTTTGGCCCCACGAATTAAAGAAGAGTAATTTAAGCACTCGCTCAACTTTAAGTTGCTCATGTAGAAAGGGCACGGATGCAACTATTTCTCGTCATGAGAAACAGACAAACTCGAAGAGCGTTACGAGGGTGCCTACAAACGAGACTTCGAGCAGGGTACCTCGAGAATCATCCCACTTCTTTGTCTAACATGCTGCTTCGGCGCAGCACTCGTAAATAAGCTAATAAAGCGATAAAGATTGTAGCACGATGCCGGCTCAAGCAATGGTAAGCACTGCGGGTGGTCGGGTACTTGCACGAACGGTCAAATGAAAGCCCCGATAAGAGCACAGGGTTACGAGGAACGTTAGGAGGGGTACCAATAAAGTTAGCGGGGAAAACACCGCAGAAGAGTTCCGAGTGAACGGCTACACCATCGGCCAGCACACGAGCACTGTGGCAATACAGTCACATGTTATGAGCGATAGACAGGTCGCCCGGTTCTTAGAGGCCCCAAAAACTATGTCCGTTGCGAAAAAGCACTCGCAGACAGCCAGATTTGTCAAACTATATGCACGCTGACAACTTTCTATGGCAAAGAAAGAAAGTCTGCAGAGGCAACGCATGCACAGGAGAGCCCATGAAAAAAAAAAAAAAAGCCCCGCATTATTTTAACCCCTTCGGTATCGGGGATATGTTTCTAAGGGGACGCACCCCTACTGTCGGGTTTCGTTCTCAGATATTATGAAATGAACACAACGGTTTACTTCTGGCTATTCAGAAAGAAAAACACGACATGGATAATGGCGAATGCGCTCTTAGTGTGATCCTCATAGAGAGCGGAGAAGGTGCGGCTACGTCGTAAATACTGAAAGGGCTACAGAGAAAGGACAAAAATACTTATTTAAAGCAGCAAAATAGGACAAAATACTACACTAAACGACGAATTTAACTTATTTTTCTGCTATTCTCTACAGCTTTTGGGCAAGTACGAGACCGCCGTACGTGGAAGCTACGCTGATCTCGAAGGTCTCAGTACCTGCATTGCCAAGGACTGCAAATGGCCACAGATAAGGGCGCTGCTATCACGTTCGCACGGAAGCTTATGTGTCAGTTTCCAATTAATATCACCGATCATGTCATTCCATGCGTGACCCACGACAGACACCTCGGCGTCATCACTGACCGCACAGTTTCATGGTCCAAGCATACTGCAAAGCCAAAGAAAACATTAAGTGGACTTGCTCATGTTCTTCGCTTTTTTGGCCAGTACGAAGTGGCGCCCCTCTGAGCACTGCGCTACTGCGGCTGTGCTTTACGTCGGCTACATTCGGTACAGGCTGCCAATCATATGAAGTACGAGCGCGTCATATTTGCGTGCGCTGAAAAGTTGGCGAGACACAGATACTGAGAACATGCCTAAGAGTTTCCGCGTCGCACCACAAGTTGTGGTACGTTTGAAGAAGCGCGGGTCACCTTTGTACCCGTCTTCCTACGATGCGAACCTCTTTGGGTGTTCCTGCGGCTGCCCGTATCGACACTTCCCGTAATGAGGCCGGACTCCACTTTATCGCGACCCGTTAAATTCCCCTGTATCCGCCATATCGTCACACTTTGCCCGTTGCTGATTCTTCCAAATCTGTCCCAATGGGTCATGCCCAAAATTCGTGCATGTGTCTCTATTCCTGGTATTCCTAGAAATTCGAGAACGCCAACCGAGGGCCTCAGACACCTGATACAAGAATATATGACGAAATAATACGGCTCTTCGGTGAATGCCTAGACACGGATCGGTGTAGTCATACGTGTCGGCTGTGACATTCGTCGTGCCAGCATATCGAGTCATTCGACAGGTTTAGTATCCGTGACAAGACGACACCAACATCCACAAACCTAGAGGTAATCAGAGAGGCAGCTGTTCCAAAAGGACTTCTTCTTGGGCAAGTTGGTGCTTAGATTTCCTAGGTATACTTTGTGGCGCAAAATACATTGATATATATGGTCATGATAACATGCTTCATCCAAAGCATGTTATCATGACCACGTTGTTCTGCCACACCTCGGCTCCCTGCGCATGAGCGGAAGTTGTATTTTCTTCTTTACGTTTGTTCAGGCTGTCATTAAACAGTTGGTAGTTTGGCGCTTCACTGTCTCCCTTTCTTCTGTCCCTTTTCCAGAAATGTATTTTGCGCCACAAAGTATACCTAGAGAGGCAGCTTTTTTTTATATTCCGTGACAGCCGCCTCTAGTATGGACAGTGTTCCCTGAAGCGAAATCGGTTCTGCTACTTAGAACTGTAATGAAAGAAAGCTTCTAGAGAGTGCTGGCTCTTCAAACTGCGGAGACATACACTCTAGCGGAAGAGAACGGCCACCACATTACATTTAAATGGATTGCCAGTCACTATTGTGTACACGGCAACGACCTGGCCGATGCCGAACCGAAGAAGAAACTCGAAGAATCAGAGCTACTACTGCTCGCAACTCCTTTTACAAGAGCGCATGCCAACTGCATTTCTCTCAAGTATCATACGAAAAGCGAAAGAAAAGCACTGAGACCATCCTGTAAATCGCCACAAACGGCTCCAGAGATTGAACCCGTACATGACATTTAGTGTAGCACCAAAAATTGAGCGCAGCTGCGCCAGGATTCTGCACAGACTTAGGCGGGGAGTGGCGTTTACACGTGGGTTAGTGCACTTAATGCGACACACCGAGTGAGAGTTGCGCCCTGTGAAAGACACTGCATGAGATGTGCTACGTGGCTGTCCTCAGTGCGTGGAAGAGCGACATAAGTTGAGTAATCATACAGGGTGCCTCCGTAGTCCACCGTCGACGGAGGACGTTATTCTGGGACCTTGGAAAGACGTTAAATCCAGTTTTCAGCTCACACAGCCTTACTCTACTTTTTAAAAAAGCATGGGTGTGTACTGCAGGCTTTGAGTAGACCTACTTGCTAGTTATATGGTACGGATTATCCTCCTGTCGTCATCGTCAAGCTCTTCCTTCCCTATTTCTTTCCCTCTTTCCCTTCCGCTGGCTGCAGGAATGTGCCTCAGGACGACACGTTTGTGCAATTTGATCATTAGACTTCCCAATCTGTCACTCTCTTGTTTACTTTCTAATGTTATGTGGCCACCTTCTCTTGATAGACCACTGTCTCGAGCTTTCCCTACGATTCTAAAATCCATGACGTCATTTTCTGTCAGGCGTCGCTAATCATCATTTGGTCTTGCGTCCTCTACGATTTGCAGGGCTTCAGTTCGCGATAAGGGAAGCCTATTATGAATTTCCCGAATTTTATACATGGCCATGTGGCTGAACTCGTTATTGTCCGTTGTAGGTGGGCAGCTTTAGTTAAACGAAGAGTGGAGCCATATACCGGCGATTCCCTTGTCGTTGTCCCCACAGTCGGGCTTCCCAGTACGCACCAATGCTGCAACCACGACTTTGATCTCTTTTCATTTGTTCTCGGCAGCCAACGATATGAATACACACCGCTCTCTCTTTTCGCGCCTCTAGATAGCGTACAAGTACCTGTGCAGCCAGTGAGTAAATACACTTTTATTTTAGCCGCCGCTATACGCTGTAAAGCAAAGAAAGAAAGAAAGAAAGAAAGAAAGAAAGAAAGAAAGAAAGAAAGAAAGAAAGAAAGAAAGAAAGAAAGAAAGATCTGAACTATCTCCACCCAGCGTCCTTGCTCGTCCTGCAGCTTCTTAATCACAAAGCTGTCCCACCATTATGTTACAGCGCAGACCCTCACAAATGAAACTTCTGCCACGCACGTGGCGTGTCTTAGACAAAGGCGGAAGATTTGTTCTGGCGATTATTATGAACACGCGCGCGAAGTATAGGCATTGTCTTCGCCTATGCGACACATTCGCACACGTTTCTGATTGGAGCGACCAACAGACACACTTCGTAGCACCTGCGGCTGTGATCTTCTGAGGATCGCGCTTTCCGCCTGCATACGTTACAGCAGCTGTGAAAACCACTGAGTGCGTGACGCTTGAAGACAGCTACCGAACATCGGAGCGAAATCGCGGCCGGGGCTTCCCTCCCAACGGAGATCTGGGCCGCTATTTTGTAGTGATGCCTTGTGCCTTATTCTATGCTATTCTTATCATTCACCACACACGGCCGCCTGATCCCATTGATGATGTGGGCAGACCGTCGCTCTGACCACTGGCCAAGCGCGAAAAGCCTGAAAAAGCATAGAATCGGAAAAGGCATCGCTACAAAATACCGGCCCTGGACTCGTGCCTATAAAGGGGCCCTAAAGCACGGTTTATCGAAGTCGGGAAATGCTTTGAAGAGAAAACAGGCTATTTCAGAAAAAAGAATTTGCCGCAAGAAGTACTTAAATGCGTTCAGAAGAAGCGGAGCTTACTGGAAATAAAAGGTGGCGTATGATCCCGTTCGCTGTGCTCACGTTCCCTCTTTAATGTCCTGCACTGCAAAGGCTACGGAAGAGCGGGTCGTGCCCACAACACTCCGTCCACTGAACGTCACCGTGGCGCGAATGGAAATAAGGCCCTATAGTTTATTGCCAAGAGCCGATGAGTGGAACATGTCGAGAACAAAGTTAAGCGAAAAGTAAGCAAAGCTAGGTGCACGTGCGAGAAAAAAAAAAAAAGAAACTGCAGGCAGCGGCTACGATCTGTCACGCAATCACGTAGCACATGTGCATGTCTAAATCAGAAGCTTCGAGAAGTGTGTCGCGTTAGCGGACTGTTCTCGGAATCGGCGAATACCACTGAAGTTGGGAAAAAAAAAAAACGAGGACAAGGAGCTGTCCCGCGTAAACTAATCGAGCTTCCAGTCCAGTCTGCGCTTGCAAACGCTGACGCAAGCGACATAACGCAATAAGATGTGCTCGGTAAATCCAGGCCGCCGGAGGACACATAAGATCCTCCGCGGATTGAGAACATGCAGATGCATAATTGGAGATGAGATACCCAGAAGACTGCACCCCCCCCCTCCACAACACTCACAACACACACACGTGCGGGGAGAGAGGGAGAGAGAAAGACGCTCACTACGTTGCGGCGGGGCAACCGCCTCTGATACCACACCATCACCATCATCAGCCTGGTTACGCCCACTGCAGGGCAAAGACCTCTCCCATACTTCTCCAACAACCCCGGTCATGTACTAATTGTGGCCATGCCGTCCCTGCAAACTTCTTAATCTCATCCGCCCACCTAACTTTCTGCCGCCCCTGCTACGCTTCCCTTCCCTTGGAATCCAGTCCGTAACCCTTAACGACCATCGGTTATCTTCCCTCCTCATTACATGTCCTGCCCATGCCCATTTCTTTTTCTTGATTTCAACTAAGATGTCATTAACTCGCGCTGGTGCCCTCACCCAATCTGCTCTTTTCTTATCCCTTAACGTTACACCTATCATTCTTCTTTCCATAGCTCGTTGCGTCGTCCTCAATTTGAGTAGAACCCTTTTCGTAAGCCTCCAGGTTTCTGCCCCGTATGATGCCAGGTATCATCCTGGCATCATACAAGATGATACCACACGAAAACCTTCAAATCGGCTGCGACATGCTCTGCGCGCGCAGCCGTTTAAGCGAGCATTGGAGGGACACACTTTTAAGCGCACGTCCCAACAAGCGCATCCGGCCCGCCTAGAAAATAGGAGAGCGCGCCCCCTGCAGAAAATCTGCCCCTTTTCAATGGCAGCGAAATTCGTCTTTTCTCATCCGCATTTGCCAATTCCGATAAACGCGCGGTAGTGCTGGCATCCTCGCGCAAGCTGCTTTTAAACCTTGGCGAAAACAGCGCAGCTTGTTGCTGCTATTCAGTTTCGCATATCCTCCGTCCCATGCATCCTCCCTCCCCGTTCACACATGCGACGCTCTGATACGCGAGAGCAGAGCAACAGCCGGAATCGAACGCCGATCGTCGACCTTCGCCGTTCAAAGCGACCTCAATGTGATACGAGGACGAGACAGGTGACGACGGCGCCCCCCCCCCCCTCCCACCGCTGCTCCGCTGGCGTCGTCCGGGGTCGATCGTTTCCTGCTTCCTGCCCGAGCTTCGCTCCGAGCGAGCGCTTCGTTCGCTTTTATATATGTGTGTATATATATATTATTTTTATTCCCTCTCCAGCGAGCGAGCGAAAGCGGGGGAATCGCCCCCTGCGCAACGGGATGTTTACGCTTAGGGAAAGCGGCATCTCTCTATAGCTTCGCATGTGGGCACGCGCATGAGGCCAAAAAAATCTACGGCTCATCGACCGAAGTCATTCCAAGAACGCAAAGCGACCAGCTTCAGCGGCGCAAAAGCAACGCTTATTACCTTACAGACGTGACGTGTATTATTATTATTATTATTATTATTATTATTATTATTATTATTATTATTATTATTATTATTATTACACACTAAGGAAGAGCCTTAAAAAGGCACTAAAGGAATGAAAAGAAATTGATCTCTGTTAACTGTTCTTCGATAGCCATGCAAATCCGTTATACAGTTAGGTTCTGTTTCTATTGAATCGTGCCGCATTCAACAGAATTTCAGTAGAAACTCGATTCATTGGCACGCGTAGTTTTTATAAGGGAGAATACCAGAACAATCACTTTTGCGATGAGACGAGGCTACGACGAAGAGCTTTCATAAGCTGCCCAAGGAAGGGTCGCAGGACGTGGAAAAAAAAAACTAGAAAATGCTATCTTTTTTTTATTATTATTTCAAACGCCTGGTCGCTCGCTCGGCAATAGGCAATTACCCCATCGATCGCAACCACAAAATTGCGGAAATATTCACGCTACCCGCAAGTCTAATCAATCACTGACTCGTGCTTCAATGCACGGCCGGCCAAGTTTTCCGCCGCTCTCCTCGTGTTCCAATGGAAGCCTGCGCCTTACCTCTGCCCGTACTTTTGATCGCACGTTGTGCATTACCCTCCCCTTTCGTTACGCTCTCTCCACTTTAACGCTCGTTCTCCAAGCGAAGCCCTGTTGCATTCGCACCGAGCTTTCCCAATAACTACTTGTAATCTCTGCTGAGATTGGCGAAGGCCCACCGCAGCACGCGATAATAATAATAATAATAATAATAATCTTTATTTCACTCATGAAGTGACGGAGTGCGGGAAATAAAGCTGACAAGTCAGCTTGACTAGTTCCTAGCTCCCCGGAGTACAAAATAGAAGAAACGCAACACTTACCGCATGGCAACATAAAAACCACAAACAAATAGTAATAGTAATGCAGCAATAACTTGTCGATAACAGTGAGAATAAGTAACTATAGAAATAAAAAGTTTGTTAGGTACATGATAGACCAATGTAAAGGAAACGTACAAACATGAAAAAACTGCAAGTAAAAGGCGCTACATAATGAAGGAAAAGACGAAAAATAAAACGGCACACATTTGTGTAGTATGAAACAGTACATTGGTACATTGCAATGCGCATAGCGTACATGCGAAGAGATGAAAAAGCCACATCAAATTCTGTCATGGGAACGGAGCTTTGCCACAGAAGAACAACTTCAGTTTCTGGTTCGATGCTGTTACGGGAGTGAAACCGTTGTTATGGCAGAAATTTAGCAAATGCAGTAGCGGTCTGTTTACCATTTGTTGTCCGTATCCGGTTCTGCACGTCTTGATTAGCCATGGCTGTGTGTTTCGATTCTCATAAGGCGTGGTCCTTTTAGAAAGCGATGACTGGCCTAGCCTTCCCAATTTCATTGACCAGTCGCAAGTTTCTATAACCCGGCCGCTGTTATGTTAGCAGCTGCAGCACGAACTGGCAACCAATTGATCCGCACGTTTCTCCCTCGCCATCGTCACCACCGTGGCTGTGCAGTGACCTTGGCGTTGCGCTGCCAAGCCCGAGGGCGCGGGTTGAAATCCCGGCCAAAGAAAAAACATTCTGGGGTTTTAAACGCCAAAACCACGATATGATTATGAGGCACGCCGTAGAGAGGGACTCTGGAATAATTTTGACCACCTGAGGCCCCATAACGTAAAACTCTTCCAACATGTTTTTATTCCAATCTCCTGACGTCAAGCTTGCGAAACCGCCGACGCAAGCATCGGGCGGTCACCCGCAGGGTTGTCGGAACAGTCCAATCAAACGCTCTCCTCGTTTATAAGAGGTCACTTTTGTTTGCTTTAAAAAAGAATAACATTGCCTACAGTGAGCGCCTTGTCTTATTCAATTGGCTGACAAGAGGCGAGGAGCACGCTCAAGTGGAGAGCGATTCGATGGGGCTGAGCCAGTGCACTGAAAATCGATAACAGGATGAAGAGGGTAGTGCCAGCGTCTGCGATTGGTCCGCTTTCCCTTACTTAGCTTACGGTGGCTGGTCGAAAATCACGGCGGCATGCAACGGAAGGTGAAGAAACGGATCCTCAGCAAAGAAGAGTTGGCAGAGCGATGCCGTGAACGTGCCTAAAGTGCTCGAAATCGTTACACATCCACGAAAAAACTTTCTTGTATGTGAATAAACTCGTGCTCTCCGGCAGATACGAGTAGCCAGTACTTGAGCGATCGGCGGCAGCCATCTTTTATTCCTTTCGGCACGGGGCAGCCTGGGGCTATTAAGAAGAAAATTAAGTTTTGTCCGGCACATTATTGCATCTTTAACGTTTACAGGTCACTTTGACGTGGTGAGTTTTCGCGGTTTTGTGACGTCGCGTGACAGGCAGGTGAAGTGGTTGTCGCCTGAAGACTTTTGACCAATAGCCGATGGCTAATGGCGAAAAGGCGTCGAATCAGAAATAACTATTTTTATTTTCTTCTTTCCAATCATGCATAATCAATGTGGACACGTCATATCAGATGAGGAGCTAGCGCGGTTTTCGTGACGTCGCGTGACAGACAGGCGAAGGGGGGTGGTCCAAAAAAGTTTTCGACCAATAGCGGAGGCCTGATTGCAGAATTGGAATAGAAAAGTTTGGAATAGCTTTACGGTATAGCACCCCTAGGTTTCCTTAATGTACATCCGATGCCCGTGTACCATGCATTGGGTGCTAAAAAACCCACGTGGTCAAAATCAACTTTAAGTTTCCCACTACGGCGAGCCTTATAATCATATCGTGGTTTTCACACATGAAACCCGAGAATTTAATTTGTTTCTTTATCGTTCTAGTCTTTGTACGACGTCATATTCTATGCTTTCGCCTCTATGCTATCACCCGGGACAATGTCTCCGACTTGCCCGTCTGTGAGACTGCTACAGGTGCATCACTTCTCTCAGTTTCGAGGTATATTAGGAAGCAAAAGAGAAAGCCCTACTGCATGCTATCGTTCGCGATATTACCATGAACTTTGCGTGTTCTATAACTAAGATCTCTTTCGCTTTTACCGCCGCACTCCGATTGCACGAGCGACGGGACAATATAGGGGCAGCGTAGCCTCCCCTAATAAATACCGGCGCTTCCTTTCCTTGCATGTATTTTTCATTCCGTGTCTAGACGTTACGTTGCAGACATCAATGGAGCTAACCAGATGGGAGGCCCCCTACAAGCACGCGTTTTAGTGCCCCGTGCGCTCTCTATGGCTTCTCCGAAACAATTCAGCCCCGGGCGACTGTGAACGTGTTGGGCCGGACGTGAAACAAAAAAAAATAAATAAGGCAAGAAAAAGAAAAGAAGAAGAAACGCCGTCTGCGATACCAGCCCACACTGAGAGCCAGCCGCAACGACGCTCCCTATTCGCAATAAGAATTCTACAACCTTCGCGACGTAAGAACAACGGCGCTCTCGTGAACCTCATTATTTTTCGCTTTCTTTCTGTTTTTCTCCGCCGCCGCCTTTTTCCGTGCGTTATGTATACGCCTGGCCTTGCTTAGTTTCTTTATCCATACCCTCCCCCACGGTCCCCTTTCTAAAATGGCAGAGACGGATCGTGACTGCCACCGGTCTGTCGTGCCAATTTCATGCTTACGAGAAGTGAAAAAAAAAAACGAAGGAAGCGTTCTTCCAAGAACTCTTTTCTCCGCGCTTTCCCAGCCGGCGACGCGGTCTCTTAAAGTGTACCGTTGTCAAAGCACTTTACTTACATTACCTGTATAGGAAAGATAAACCCAAACTGCCAGTGCGACTACAAAGGCCGCATGCACAACAGCTGCGGCCGTTTTGTCTCGCTTTGTGCCGTCATTCTTCCTGGTCTCGACGGCAGCCGCCGCAGTCCTCCTCTCTCGCTTCCGACATGACAGAGTGGTAATTAATCATCAGCTGCTCGGCGACTCTCGCTCTGGGCGCCGTGTGCAGCGTGCTTTTAGGCGCACTAGCTATATAGCGCCGCGCTGTGTGCGTGCGTGCGTGTGTGCGTGCGTGCGTGCGTGTGTGTGTGTGTGTGTGTGTGTGTGTGTGTGTGTGTGTGTGTGTGCGTGTGTGTGTGTGTGTGTGTGTGTGTGTGCGTGCGTGTGTGTGTACATCTGTCTGTGCGGTAGGCATTATCGTTGCAGTCGATATTCTATATTCGTCCATCATGCGTGTCAGAACGCCGCGTGCGCACTGTGATTGGATCCTCGTGCGGCAGCACACATGTGCGTGCAGGCAAGTTCAGCGATTCCCGCGGTCGGAAAGAATTATATTTCTTTCCTGATTTTACTCTTCATCACGGCGGGAAGTGCAGCGTCCGCATCAAGTGCTCGGGTACGGGAAAGCAACGCGGGTTAATCGAGCGACTGCCAGCTGAGGAGAAGAGTGTCTAGACGTCCTGACCGCAAGCATGGCCTAACAGCTTTAGAGCGCAGCTCTTAGGCGCCCGTACCCGGGTTGAGCGTCCGCATGCCTCGACGTCCCTCGTAACCGAGCGAACGAGCGCAGCGAGGGATGAAAGAGCGGACGCGGAGCGCAGCGGGTGATGAAAGCGATAGCGAAGACAGCGAGCGCGAGGAGGAAGCGGCGGAGGAGGGTGCAGCGGAACCGCGAGGCGTAAGGCCCAGAAAGGGGTTACTGCGAAGTCGCGAGAATGAAAGCATAGCGCCACGATAGACGGCCTCTGCGCCGAGATAGCTACGAGATGGCGCCAGAGAAGCGCGTGTCAGACATACGGAGACAAAGCGCTGCATGAGCGGAGGTCTGTCTGCGGCGGTTGCGGCTGTGAATCGCGCCCACGCGTCACCGACGCGCCGCCTCTCGCGATCACCCGATTAGCGAGGCAGTCGCGCCACAATTTTGCTCGGTTTTCAACGTGCCGCATAAGAGAGATTGTCCGCGCCCGCCAATATATCGCGAAATGAAAACACGTACATGGTGTTTCAGCAAACATTTTCAATTTTTTTTTTTTAGATTCCCAGTATGGAGTTGCGCTCAAATGTCGCGTTAGGGAGCGTCGCAATCGTGGGTGATTTGTTTCTTTCTTTCCTTCTCTGTTTATTTTTCTGCTTGCTTGATTACTTATTTACTTATTTGAATGCAAATAAAAGAAATCTCCCTGTAACTCAACAAAACTTGTTGAATAAGATTTTACATAAACATAGATAAAACGGTCGCCCAACAAGCCCCTATTCCTGGCACCATGTCTCTCCCGGTGGCACAACAGATCTGCCTCAAAAATACTTGGGGATGCAACAATCGGAACGAACCTGCTGACCTGATTTTACTCCGCTTCGTAACCTTGGTACCGTCACGACTTTTACTGGTGAGGAGCTGCCCGAAACTGCTGATGTCATGTTAGGAGAATTCCTGCCCCGTTGAATGCATGGGCTCGCTCGAGCCTACGGCTGCCTCGCAAGTGAACTGCCGATCGACGGTCCGGTTGTCGATTGAAAAACGTTTAACGTGTAAGCGACGTAACACTGCACGATATTAAATGCCTGGCCCCGCGGTGTCTGTTCCGTGTGCACGTGCTTCTCGGCGAGTTCATTATACGTGTTTACAACGAAAGCGCCAACTTCCCTGTGGCAAAGCACTCGACTGAGGTGACTAATTGACCGGTCAACTGCGTGGTCCGTACTTTTATCTCAGGAGGCAAGTTAAGCTAGAGGACGCACCCGTCTCACCTGCCGATTTGTCAAGCCTTGTTTAGCGCTTGATACGCGACACACACGTGTGCGCCGTGGCAGCGTCCTCTCTTTCTTACTTTCCACAATAGAACAATGTCCACCGAACAATGGAAACTTGACGCGTGAGATACCAAGCAACCACGCGCTACTAAATGCAGCACGGTGCTGCAGTTCCAGGGCGAAAGGATGGCGGTTTGGTTCAGTTGGTCCGCCATAATGCGAAATGAAGTAGTGTAGAAACGACACAGACATAACATGCATACGACGACCACACACCGCGCCAACTTCCGTTTGCACCGCTTCATCATCGAGTGGCTGCATACAACGAACAAAAACCCTATATCTAGCAAGCTTAGAGTTTTTGTAGGCGTCTAGCCACTTGTGCTACGAATGCCGAAAAATCTAGCTGATAAAAAAATAATAATAATGACTGAGTGAAGAACCGCGTAAGGTAAATATCGATATCATGAATACACCCTCGTTTATTTCGCCACTGAAATACACATCGAGGCTAAACCCAGTTACCATAAGGCTGATAGCACCACAGTTCTCACCCTTTAGTCTGAAAGTCAAATATAGGGCTTGGAGGTCCAGTGATATAACTGATGCAGATGGCGCATGCTGTTCCAGAAACAGACACGTGGCGGGAGTATATTAGGCCGTTCACGAAAGCACGGTCTGCTAAACTCTGTTGCTGAGGACACATTCATTAATTTCAGCTTTTATGCAATTTGTGCAGCCGGCTACTTCCTTAATACTCGTCTCAACATATCTTAATCATCATCCTAAGACCAGTTCCGGACAAATGAACCTCCAATGGAACATCTCTAATAAGTCCTGGCTTGTGTTCGGCTAATCCATTCCATACCCGTAAGCTTCTTAACCTCGTCACTCTACATAATGATCTGTCTCTGCAGACGGCGTTTTGCTTTCCTTGGCACCCAGTTTGGTCCTGTAAAAGAGCAACGCCTATCTGCTCTGCGCACTGCACTGCCTAAGTGCACAAACTGTGTCTCTCATTTTTTTTTTAACCCTTACCTAGAATATAACCAACCGCGTTTGTTCTTTCATCCATAGTTATCCATCTTTCATCCATCCTTTCATCCTCATAGGCCGTAATCACAAATAGTTTCGTTCGCAAGTGCTCTCTACTACTGGCCGTCTTTTTTCGATAACGACATGTCCGACAGCGTGATTGGCTGGCATTTCCTCTTACGTACAAGTTTAGCGTAAGTACTAGATCTGAATGCGGGTCCAGGTCTCTAACTCAATAAACTGCGTTGAAACCGATCCGAGAGATCGCATAGAAACGTCGCGCACCCTAACGAATAACAGAAGCGGCCGCAACGGTATCCAGCTGAAAGATGTTCGAATCTGGACGAGCCTAGCATAAGAAATCTATAGCCTGGGCCACAACGACGGAGTACCGCAGCAGGCGAGGAAGAGAGGGAACAACGCATAGAGAAAGAGAAGCCTCCACGCTGCTCCCAAGTCGAGAGCCAATCCAATCGTTCGTCCACCCAAACTCGCTTCTCGAACCACGCTCCTAGACCACCACCCTAACCCACCCGAACCTATATAACGCAACGCCCGCCGCGCCCAGCACGCTCGGGCACGCGAGCTCGCCCTACGACCAAGCGCACAGCACAGTCATGCCGTGCGCTTGCATCATAAGGAACTCCGTCCGAAACGCCACCAGCGAATGTCATTGCATGCAAACGCGAGCCTGAATAAAAAAACGCAGTCGCCGAGCCACGAATCAAGCCCCGCCGCCGCGCGCGCAGACTGCTAACGACCGCGCGCATGCACGTTAACCACGAGGCCATAATGACGGAAAATAATGCGAGACTCGGCCCCGTAGCCAGATAGTCGTCGTGAGACGCGAGGAGGGCATGAGAGAGAGAACGAAGCAGCGTGGTGTTCTGCGAGCTGCGCAGGGCGGAAGGAGTGTATAGCTAGGTCTCCCCATTCTATTTTTTTTTCTTCTTTATGCTCCCCTGATGGACGCGCACGTTACGACACTGCCGACCAAACACCATTATCGTCATTACTATCATTATTATTCTGACCGAGTAGAAGAAAGCGCGGCGGCTACGAAAGAAACGGCGGCCCCCGTGCCGCTTCGGTAGGGAGTGCGCGCGTAACAGCATACGTTTATAAGTCGGCCCGCCATCAGCTTTCGCCGGCCGTTCGGAGAAAGGCACGCTCGTCGCAGGAGATATGAGCGGCTGGGAATCGTGACCGAGCTCAGAGCCACGCCGTGCGAAAGCCTCACCGTTCCCTTTTCCTTCGGTTCGTTCTTTTTTTCTCTCTCTCTCTATCTCTCTCTCTCTCTCACCTTTTCTGTGCTGTCCTCCTACAGCGCATTTCTTTTATGCATTGCTCGTCTTTTTGTTGTTACTGCTGGTCTTGTTCCTAAGCGTACAGTCGATCGTTCTATGCTCCCTCACGAGAGGGTGCGAGGAAAAACCCGGAAGCTCGCAAAGTTAGCGGTGTACTTCACGCGGTCTGGAAGTGTGCACAATGTGTATATATATGCCGTACGGGTTCCTGGTCTACCCTGCTGTTTATTGTATCCTTTTTATTTATGTTTCCCTGTCTCTTTTCTTTTTTTCTTATTAGCAGAGCGGTATTCAGGTCGTTGTCACAGTCAATATTACCATTTACAAAGAAATAAAAAACAAGAATGCACCAGTCTGCTTGGTTGTTTCAACGTTGTCGCGCCGTGACATGGCAGTGCCTATGGTTCTGCTCGCATGGGGCAGACTCCAATCCTGACTTGGCTCTTGAGCAGTCCTAAAAGGCAGACGATCCAACGTAAGACTGTGGTAAGGTGTGTCTCTTCGTGATGAGCAATTCCTTTTTAGCGGTAGACACCCGATACGCATATGCAATGATAGAGGTCACATCAGAGCTTTCTTATGGCCAGAAATGTGTATAATACGTATACAACACACGTGGTGTGCGCATGCATGAGGTGTTGAATTTACTGCAGTCCAGTGCTTTCGATCTTTTCGATGTCGCTAAGACAGAGGCGTCGAAGGCGCGCACGCACGCACGCACGCACGCACGCACGCACACACACGCACACACACACACACACACACACAAATCACCCTATCTCTTTAGAGTTTCTTTTTTATTATTATATTAGTAGGATCGAAAACAAGCTGCGAAGACGCTGCGCGAAATGACACCGGCTGCATCAACACTGGAAAACAACGACAATTCATTTGAATAGAAAAAAGAAGGCCTAGCAAAATAAAGAAGATGCAGAAGGCGCCCTTACACGCTCGCTCCCTCTTTCATTCAAATAACAATAACTAGCATTTATGCTTTTGAAACGTTCGAAGAAGCAAGCATAGGAAACACGGACACAAGAGGAAAGGAAAGGACGACACAAACGCCTGCTATCAACTGAAAGGTGAACCTGCACCGGAAAAGAACAAGCAAGAACACGAGAAACTAAGCGCGCATGCTATGGCGAAGACAGCGCCAACCCGTCAAAGTGGACCCAACCCGAGTTTGCGTTGGCCTTTTCATTTCTCCCGTGTACCTGTTTTCTACCCCAGCATATTGCAACCAATGAATCGTTGTCAATTCACTCGGCTTACTCTCGATCGCATTTACCAGTATTCATTATTCCTTTGAACAGGCATCGACTCGCGACACAGAACGACATCATAACGCATACCATCACAGCAAGCTGTCCGAATACTCGCTTGCAAACAAGACGTTTCGGTCAGCCTCGTGGAAATAAAGCCGTGGATTTAAGCGACCCTGCCTGAGCTATGTCGCGTTCCATTCCACCACTGTTTTTCGCTTCTGTTCGTTTTTTCTTTCTTTTCTTTTCTATCTATTTCTTCTTTTTGCGTTCCGCAGTCGCTAGAACTAATGATGAGTGGTGTAGCCAACCCTTTGGTGACCTGTTTTCCCAAGATCGCCACAACAAAACACCTGGTCAATTAAAATAAAACACAATCACTCTGGTTTACCGTTTCGTTGCGTGGCTGGTGCACAATCAGTGAAGCAGTGGTGACAGGAAGTTCTATAAGCCTCCGGTAAAGTGTGAAAACGCAGAGCGCAGCCTACTCACCGGCTGCTATATGCCCTAACGGCACGATTACAGGCAAACACTCGACGAGGAAGTGCGACGAACAAAGCAGCAGCGAGCGCTGCAACATATTGTGCGATTGCCCAGCATATATGCTGGGGCGACGGACGTTAGATAATTGCCCAGTCAACGTTGGCAGGCATCCATTCTCGGAGCACGCTGTTCTCGGCCCATGGCCTGACACTGCAACTCCAATGCGGACGAATAAAGCGCTCTTGAAGTTTCTGTATGACACACAAACACACAACTATGGACAGGCGGCTCTAGCAGAGCTACCGTCTAATGTACATAGGCAGTCACCACTTCTCTTATGATCATCATCTATCCCAGTACTCTCACTCCGCTTCCCTCTTACCCATTGCAGTGCAGCAGACTAGAGCGCACTAGCTCAGGTTCACCGTCTCTGTCTTTCATATCAATAAAATATATCTCTATCGGTCATTCCCCACGAGAAGATTCAAAGCTCTCCTACGTCGTATAACGCTCGCGATGTGTTGTAAGGCTCAAATTCGTCTCACATACGACAACTCCGCATAATAGAAAAACAGAAACAATACGACGCTCACAATTACCGCAGAAGAGCTATTCTCGGACGTCGAACGTCCGAGTCGACGTATATATGATCTTGCACCCGGATACCTCAGCTTTCTTCGGATGTATCAACGCTTGTGCTCGCATAGGTAAAGCACGTACGTCACACAATCACGCTTTACTTTACTATGTTTTCCTTTATTTCTTAAAACAAACTGGCCCACTTATATTTTTTTCCGCCTTATCGTACACGACCGCACTTCTATTGTGTCGCGAAGAATGGTTGCTTTACGTGGTTATATCAGGTTTGACTAGATAAGAGTTCTCCCACTTGGTGAGCGTCATGGGGGTGCAAATATTCCCACAGGAGGTTTTCGATAGCGTCATTGCCAGTGTCCGCGCCGACGTTACATGTCCGGTAGTTGCTTTCGAACTCGTTTCACCACGAAATATAATACTGCTGCTCTAACCACTAGGCCACGGACGCATGCCTGAAGAGGCTTGGCGCGTTAGACACGTCGTACATACACTCTTAAACAAGATTGCACCCTTTTGGGTAGTGTCTTTCCACACAACGATAACCGCCATCTGCCTTGTCTGCATTTCCTTTCTTTAACGATGCGAGCCCGGTACTTCCAAGTCACGAACGGCATGCGCGTTATCAGCATGACAGAGCATTCTAGACAAGAAAGTAGCAAGCGCAGCGTTATTAAGAAAGGAAATACGGGCACGACTGATGACGATTATTGTTGTGTGGCTATTATACACCTCAAAGGGTGTAAACCTCTTTAGAGTGTAGCAGCAATACACTCTAAAAAAGGTTTACACCCATTGGGGCTTATCTTGTCCCCAAACAATAATCATCACCTGCCTTGCCTGCGTTACCTCTCTTGAAAACTCGGCGCTCGCTACTTTCCTGTCGAGAATGCTGTGTCAAGCTGAAGTACCGGGCTCACAGAGCTAAATAAAGGAAGAGCTGGCAAGACAGATGACGATTATTGTTTGGAGAGAAAATACAACCCAAAGGATAAATACTTACAAAAAGTGAGCGCACGCCTCATCTATAACTCCGGCCCATAGATAGCAGTCACCGCTGTGGGGTCTAGAGAGACTTACTGCTTGCAGTGGCTTCGTTCGCGCATGGATATAGTTCGATGTTTTTTGGCTGCAATTGTGCACAACTGTTTTTTATATAGGCTCAGTATTGAATGAAACAAGTTTTATTCTTCAGAAACAAACACACTGTCGTACACGGCTGGTAATGCGTTGTTGTTGTCGTTGTTGTTGTTGTTTCTAGTGGCAACCCTTCGCAACGAGCCTCACATGCATGCTCGCGCCAGCGAACGCTGTTGGCGCGCAGCAAAGCATGGACGGAACAAGCATTGACGGAACGCGCGGAGTGTGATAACTTTTATTCGCCGAACTTGCGTCAATTTCACAGCGTTGACTGCTACGTGTGGAACGGCGATGAAGATGAAAGTTACAGGAACGCGCTCGTCGCCGAAATTCACTATAGTCGGATACAACTTTAGAAAAAAGGGGAGGCCCCGCCTAGATGACCGAAGCGCCGAAGGCACCGGCCGTCCGGCGCATGACGTCGGTCCAGAGTGCGCGCCCATTGGTGGATGCTCGTGTGCATCCGCCTCGGAGGAGTAAACGCCCCCTTTTTTTCTAAAGTTGTATCCGACTATAGGAGCCTGTCACCGTACTGTGGCGCCGAAGGGCATTTCTATTTGGTCGAGCACGTCGTATGTGTTGAGTGAACGCCTTTTAACGCAGTATAAAAAGTCCCGCTTGCTCCGCAAGCTCCACTATGTGGTGGCTGACGAAAGCGCATGCGTCACTGAAGCCTGCAACGCGTCTCTCGTACTTCGTGACGCGGAATTTCGCCTAGCTGTCTCGTGAAAGCTTCGTGCAGAGCAATTACAACAGTGCATGGGATTTGCATGTACGAGTGCGTGTGTATACATATACATATATATATAGTACGCGTGACGGCGGTCTCCTCCAGACCACCGTCGGTTGCACTTGGCTTCTCGAAGAGGCAGGATGTGTGTCGAGCCAGCTCCGGAATGACACCTTCCAATATGGCGAATGCGGTTTAAAACACGGGTGTGCGACCTGCAAGAGGTGCGACGCGATGCTAATGCATTGCCCTCGCATTTACCGCTAAATCACCACTGATATATATATACATATATTTTTAACGGAGTTTAGCTCTCATGAGGCAAGCACCAAGTTAGCGGAAATTTGGCTCTGTGTACAATGCGGAAGAGTAGTTTCCCCGTCAAACTAATATTATCCTGAAAAAATAAAGAAATAGTCGAGGATATTTGAAGAAAGATTGTTTGTACTATTTCCTTCCGCTGTCATTTTCTTCTTTCTATTCCCGTCCCTCAGCATATACGACAGCCAATCAGGCGCTTTCCTGCTTAACGTCCCTTCCTTCTTCCTCTCTTTTACCTCGTCAATTCAACTAGAATACGCCATCACCAATGTTACCTTAACTTGAAGCAGAACGGTGCTGGCACGCTAAAACAAATTACTCGCATTTCACCTTGATCGTGCCAGAGGTAACGTTCTACACGAGGTCGAACGTTCGAGGCCCACGTAAAATTCGTAAAGCAGCTCATTATCTACGAGCGATTCGTAAGTACACGCCTCGTACTAACGTGGCAGTTAATACTAGCAGTGGTAAGTGATTGTATATTGTCCGAAAGGAGAGTAAGAAAGTCGTGCAGGCAGAACTGTAATAGCTTAGTAAAACGTAGTTTCAACCAACTCGTGGGAATCAAGCCTTAGAAAATCCGTGCGTGCGTCACGAACATGCAACGGACGTAGCAGTGCCCTCTGTCGACCTAAGCAACTTGTAGTATTTTTCAAGTATGAGCTTAAGTAATTGGCGAACACTGATTAATTAACCAAAGTTTTAAAGTGTTGCTTTAAGCTATATATCTTCAATGGGAAAGTCGTAGGGCTTATTGAGATGTGTTCCAGATAACTTGATTTTCGTGATGATAGCTGCTGTGGTATTAATTTTTCCCGCCAGCAAAAAGGAAACTGCGCGAGATTTGAAGTCACGAGCCATTCCTCTGTGCGAAGGTGAATGACCAGCGAAACTGCGCAGCACACGACACAGAGCTGACACAGAATTTTGAACAAACGTACGAACACATTTTACTGGTCTCGACCGGAGGTCATGGCGACAAAAGGCACACACACGCACCTATTTTTATACATCCGCATTCATTCGTGCTAAATACATTCGTTATATGCTTACGTGTTTTCATGTTGCGCGATATTGGGGCAATGAATTTGAGACCGAAAACTCCACACCGACTGGCAGTGGGTCAGTGCCGTCTGCGCCTTCGCGGAGCGAGGGGCATTATGGGAACGCTGGTATGATGAGCGACAAGGGAGCTGTGTCTAGCAGCTGTGGTAGAAGACGACGATGAACGCGGGAGCAGAGGCACGAGCGATTGCTGATGGTGATAGTTTTTGCGCACACAGATTTGTTGACGGACATGAGAAATGCTCGGAACTCTAGCCATAAACAGCTTCGCTGTAGAAAAAAAAAATACCAAGTGACTATGCGCTTGGGCGCAGCGACATTAGTGACCATAAACATGTTACCAACGGCTGATCGATGGTGTAAGCAAGTCTAATAAACTGACAGACTGAACAGGCTGCAAGTAAAAATGACAGACGATGGCCACCCCCCTCGTCTTCCGATACATCGCCATCCACCGCCGAATCTCCCTGGGCCTTTATGCTATCTTCTGTCAACAACAGAAACACTGACTTAGCGTCGAGAATTGCCCTGCGTTCTCTGTTCCCACGGCTCCATTTGCTTCCGTTGCTTCAACAGATATCACGGCCAAAGTGCAAGACCATTGCGTTCCAGCAGACGGGAATGCAAGATGGAAATGAATGATTGGAGAAGTGGGCTTGCATATGCGAAATAAATTTAATAAAGAAGGGTATTTGCCGAATATTTACAGTAGCGACTTAGCCAAACATTCATATCCTAACTAGCGCATTTGTTTTGCTACCGATTACCAGCGTTGCGCGGCTTCACACGCCGTCACTGATGGCATGGAACAAAATGCGAGTGTACGCGCAGCTGTCAGACTATACCGAACTGACGGCGACTAAGTACTGACGAACGAAAGGATTCGCAAATTCAGGCCAGCTTGCTGCTCATCCTTCGCAAGATTCAAATCGCATAGCCCCGCTCTTATATAACGCCCCTTCACCGAGTGAGATGGATTCCCTGATAGCTGCGCTTATCTCGTGTGTCGGTAGCGAGATTGTTTTTCCAGGAACATAATTTGACTTCTGAGAAGGCAATGGAGGGGAAAGTGCGTCGCAGGGGAATGTAGTCAGAAGGACAAATCCCAGCTGCGCTAAATGCCAGCAGTACAGCTACTATACTGCGGCCGCTTCGGCTCAGAGTCACCGCGAGGAGCACCCCAAAGTCAACAACGAAGGCTTTTAAGCTGAAGTTCCTGATTGCTCGGCGCAAAGTACGAGAACACAGAGGAAGAAACGATGCTTTCTTTTTCTCCCGTTTAGCACTGCTTCCACAGGAGCACTGAAACATTACCGGTTCGACCAATATTTCGTGATACTTAACAGCGTAGCATCAATAAATACAGCTTGTGTGGATACGGCGAGAGAAATTCTGGCACAAATACAACGACTAATATAAAAGCTGGGGCAGTACCTTTTCTCTAGCAGACTACGATTTCTTTGCCAACTTAAACTGTGCAACTTAGCAACGTAGCACATAACGCGCCGAGCACACAACTGGTTTGATAATGAGTGCCAAGCTAAGCAAATTGCACTCAAGAACTACTAAGAACTAAGTACCAGTGTGTTGAAATTCGGAAACTTGCAGGCATATGATGGGGTCAGCTGGCGCAAGACAGGGGTAATTTGAAATCGCTTGGGGAGAGGCCTTTGTCCTGTAGTGGACATTAAGTGGAACGACCACGACAACGACGACGACAACAACAACGATGATGATGATGATGATGATGATGATGATGATGATGATGATGCACCCGACGAGTGCTTCAACTGCCAAGCTTGTCGGCGCTGCTGCTCCAAGGATGGGGAAGGTACCAAGCTCGCTGAATTGTACCGCCAAGGTGTGACCCTGATTGCAGATTCGGCTGACCTATACCTTCAAGGTGGGAAAGTGTTCTTGCGTTACGTCCACTACTTTTCAGTTCACAAGAGCGCACTAACTCTCGGAGTTGGAGGCTTCCGGGTGCGCGTCGTGTTTAGAGGCCTCAAGCCAAATGAACGCTTTGTAACTTGTTTTGTTGGTGCCAGATGACCGCGCAAACATTTACTACCTTACACACGATGATAGTAACAAAACCAGAGCTATTGAGCACAACAATAAGAAGAATCGCCGCTTCCTGCTTGAACTATCTGATCCTGAACATGACGTTGCATGCAGAATAACTCGTAGTATGGAAACAGGCAGTGTGATGGCACCTTAAACAAATTAAGTGAAAGACAGCTGCCTTACGTTGCCCCAACAGAGCAATACAAATAAGTAAGGGGGCAGGGGGGCAGTAAGAGTTGAAAGCAATATCATGCCATGTACGCGAAAAAGTATATACAATTACATATGGTAAACTTGATATAATTGAAATTTATTGCGATTGCATTACTTGAATGGCGTTCTCTGTATTTCACAAGTGATGCCCATGTCACGCAAATCAATCGTAATTCTGATATCTTAACAGCATCATTTTACGTGCGGGATAATTTTTGTTTTAACTGCCTGCTTTGTTCGCATCACGAATGTGTGTGTAAAAGTGGTGCTGCCGACGTGCCCGCTCAAACGTGCCAGAGGGGCTTTTGCCAAACAGCCTCGAGATAAAGAGCAGCATTTACAGTGTCCTCTACAGACCGCAATATATAAATGATTATTATTATTATTATTATTATTATTATTATTATTATTATTATTATTATTATTATTATTATTATTACCACCACCGCCACCACCAAGGCTCAATAAGGCGAAGCCCCGAGACCCCAGATTTCGCCATGCAGGAAGTAGTGTGGAGGCCACTGTCGGCACGGCATTCAAGATTTCAAACGCGAGGAAGAGAACTTCGCGTTAGCGTCATCTAGATGAAGGTCACGCGTCACAAACAGGCATGCATGCATACGACTGCAAAGCATTAGCTGCGAAACCTTGGAAGAGCCAGGAAAAGAGAACCAGCTGGCGAGGGGAAAGCAGCAGCAGCAGCAGCATCGTAGTCGCGGTAAACAAAACAGGAAAGTGTCGGGCGCCCACATGGTCGCCATCGTCCTGGTTTGAGAGAAAGCAGATGCGCACACGCACGTGTGTACGGCGAAATGTTGAAAATACACTCGCTGACCTACAGCGTTTCTTTTCTCTCTCGCTTGTTTGTTTGTTTTTTTTTCAATCGTGCTGCGGCTTCGCTGCTCTATAAGCAAAAAAAGACAATCGTAGAATTTCATCGTCTCATGCTTGACAGTTCAAACGTTCTCGTCTCTTCCCGAGCCTCGAAGCTCGGATCCAGCAACAGGGAGGTCTGCTCCGACACCAAAGAAACTTTTGTCGATTCCAACTGGTTGCTCCGTTATATTTGCGTTTATTCTGTTATCTTCGTGTTTTTCATATATTGCTTCCCGATTCAGGTTCCTTTTTGCTTCTGTTATTATTATTATTATTATTATTATTATTATTATTATTATTATTATGCACGTTAACGTTATCCTTTCCTTTTACGCACTTTTTTTACTTCCCTGCTTGCTTTTCATTGGTCTTAGAATTTGAACAGCCACTGCCACTTCGAATAGCCCGCCCGATTCTTGGTCGACGCCACATAGTGGCTACGCACGTATGAACCATACGATCATTTGGCAACCCGCCGTGATAACACAGTTGCTATGAAATATTGCGCTGCTGAGCACGGTTTCGTGGGTTCCATTGTTGGAACGACGGTTGCATTTCTAAGGCGGCAAAACACAGACAAAGTGGTCAAATACATGGATATAGATGCGCGTTAAAGAGCTTCATGTGGTCAAAATTAATTCGAAGCCCTTCCCTACGGTGTCCCTCCATAAACCCGATGCGCAGTTTTCGCTTTGAATCGTTAGGCCACGTGATATAGTGAGTGAAGAAACTTTATTGCAGGTCCGGCGAGGACGCGAACTGGTCGCGCACCCGGCTATAGTCCCACGTCGGGACCGGCAGGTCTAGCCCACCGGCCCGGTCGCAGGCACGCCGAACAGCCTGGATTTCCTTTTCTAGAGCGGGGCTACGCAGAAGCGAGTCCCACTCCTCCTTGATGAACTTGGGGTATGTCGACCCGCACTCCCAGAGCATGTGCGCTAGAGTGGAGGTCTGCCCGCAGAACAGGCAGGTGTCGTCTCGATACATGTCGGGGTAAGCCTCGTGGAGAACGGACAGACACGGATATGTGCTGGTCTGTAGAAGTCTAAGCAAAACGGCTTGCGCCCTATTCAACTTGGGGCGAGGGGGTGGAAAGACCCTTCTGGACATGTAGAAAAATTTGAATAATCTCGTTATATATACGTGAAAAACTCGCAAGCAACAGCTACTGAAAGAAATGACAAAAAAAGATGACATGTATGATTCGACACCGCGACAGGGTGCCATTACTGTCTTACGCGTCGTAGTCTCTCGTGACGTTTCTTCCATGACGAAGCCGTTCCAACAAGTCCGACTAAACAGGCAACGACTGCCGTTGTACCGTGCAGCCCCACCAAGTCTATAATGCAGCTGACTGTCTTTTCGCACGCAGTGCAGGATGAACCGCGATCTATTGTCGGCCTTTCGCGAGCGCACAAAACACGGAGCATGCGATAAAGTGCACCCTTCCCGGAATTCCACAGCGCGTCAGAACCAACACGTGCCGTGGCTTGCGCAAGCAGCCGCTTCTCGATCTCGGATCTCAAAATTAAGCAATCGCTTAGCGAATGTCTCTTTTCGTTGATGTTGTTGTTGTGGTAGCGTTATCCTCGCGGTAGGGCGCCTCGACGTGCTTTGCGAAAGGCAACGCCCTCGAGGCCTTTCGTAAAAGCGATGGACAAAAAGAATATAATAATAATAATAAAAGTATAGAGAATGAGTGTTTGACAACCGCCATGATGCAGCTATGTTTGCTGTACACAAGGTACACAAACAGCTCGAGGTACTCTCACATCGCGAGGAAGGGGGAGAGAGAAAAAAAGAAAGAAAGAAAGAAAGAAAGGAGGAAGGAAAGAAAGAAAGAAAGAAAGAAAGAAAGAAAGAAAGAAAGAAAGAAAGGAGGAAGGAAAGAGGGAGCTCAGATCTTGCTGCATATGTTGAATAAACAAACGATTAGTACCTGTAAGACCTGTCCTCTACTTCGTTGCGGCAGTGAAAAGACTAGCATGAGAGAGGAACGACAAAGTGGTGCGCTTCTTTCTTGCAACATCTTGTTTAAAAAAAAAAAAGGGAACTAAGGACTCAGCGCGCCTTACTTGTACAACTTCGACGTCACACCACGACTGACACGATCGGTCTTCGGTCTGTTGAGGTTTCTCTGGCGCTCCTGAGCACAGGAGAACGAGTTCCTATACCTAACCGCAGGCCTTCTCTGAAGCGAAGGTTCCCCAGGACATCAATGTGAGGCCCGACGACACATTTGTACTGCGTTCCATACATAGCAGCCAACACTGTAGAGGCTTGACAGACTTGTTGGAGTGGCTTCTTTCGCATTTGGATAAAGTTCGAAGTCTTTTTACCGCAACTGTGCGCAACTGTATATTTATATAGGCTCATTGTTGAATTAAACAAGTTTGAATGCTTAGAAACAAAAATACTGTATGTATACGGCTGATAATGCGTTGTTTTAGATCATTTCTATTTTTGTTTTTTTATTTCGGGTTATGTTTATTTGCATCCCGTCGCGTGCATGCTCAAGCGAGCAAACGCTGCTGGCGCGCGGCGAAGCACAGACGGAACGCGTGGAGTGATAACTTTTCTTGACCGAACTTTTTGCGTAGCTTCCATAGCGCTGACTGCTATGTGTGGAACGGATTATAGTTACCCATGGAGTAGCTTCAGTACTCGGGACAAACTCTGTGCACGCTTTTGGAGCAGAGTATGCTTCTATGCTTTGAAATCACTCTACTATTTACATGTCACCGTAAATAAAGATTTCGTTTTGGGGTTGGCGAGCGGTAAGCTCTCTGTGCTACGTTTATATGGGGCGAAAGAAGGAAACATAACAAAGAAAGGAAAAGGAAGAACGGTCATGTTTCCGATCAAACCGCGACATGACACCGTTCAAGTACGAACATATATGTGCTATCGTGGCATACTAAAGGTGCACTTGGTTTAAGTGGTACAGAAAATTCGCGCAAGCAGGAGGTATCCATTTGCAGTATGGGGACTTGCGGAAGCAGCTGCGATATTGTGACTAAAATGAAGTTGGCAAGTCAAGCGGTCATAAACGACGCCTTGCCGCTAACAGTTTTGTAGGATCGGTGTTTATTTGTTTCCAGCACTCCTCAGCCTCTAAATACTATCATTCCTTATGTCACTCGCTGCAGAAAATAGCGCCTCTTCCTGTTCACAATCACACACTCTCTCTCTCCCTGCCTCGACTAGGTTACTGTGCCAAGAACAACGTCTGAGGAGAAAGACTGGAGCCGAAACAGGATCGTTCATCAAGAAACCGTGCCTACTAGGCACACAAAATAGAACAGCGTACAATCACAGCTTCACTTATTTGAAATATGACGTAACTCAGCGTGTCTCAAGACAACGCGGTGCCGAAGCCCTTGCAGCTGGAGTTAGAACTGCCTGGATGGAGTTCGTAGCGGAAATTGCCTGTAGTGTCGTAGGTAATTATTCGCAGATTTTTAGCGCGTAGTGCAACAAACAAGTTGCAGAAGGGTAGGACGACATAAAAATAACAGCAAATATGACTTAAAGCCCTTGTGTGACACTCAACCAAAGGTGCAGCGCGCGTTGCGCCATTAGGCACAACGAGCGAAAAAAAATCAACATCGCGCCGAATACGTTGACAGGCCAGCACTGCACAGGATAATAACAGACGGAAGCCTACATCACGCCAGGTTCAGCGGTCGTGGTGCCACATTTAATTGTACGTCGGGACTGTCAAAATCGGCAGGCGGTTAAACGACGTAAATTTTTCAGTGACCCGCTCCGGCTTAAGTTTATATAAATCAGAGGCACTATTTGGATTCATTGAACCGAACGTCAAGTGCCAAGCGGCCAAATGCGAGAGCTGGAGCGCCCAGCAACGTAGCGAGCGGTGGAGGCCGATACCGGAAATCGCCGCAACACTGCACCGACAGCCGCGCCCGCGGTCAACCAGAGCACTGCCACACAGAGCCCGAGCCCGCAAGGGCAGGAAAGAAGGAACGGCGGAGGAGAAGGTGAAAACCGGAAGACTTCCGGCTGCACGCAGCAGCGAGCAACGCCGGTGGCGCCGCGAACACTCCGACGCCCCCTGCAAAGCGCGGGCGGCCCGGCTGGCGCCTTTGCAAATCAAAACATTGCCGCCTGGCTGACTTCGGCCAGCGTGCTATCGATCGGGCCAGAGACACCCCGAGCGACCGAGGCCGTTCCGTGTTGTGGTGTGTGCCCTCTCACTCGAGCTGCCTAACGTTTTCCACTACAGGCTGCCTTTGCTTTTCTTTCGCACCTTCTCCGCAACCTCTTTCCTTCCTCCTCTCTCTTCTTTTTTTCATTTCAATCTGACGCGCGCTCGCTCGGTGCGTACCCGAAGGGTTAACCCGGAAACCGCGCTTCTCTCACTGAGCTCCCAATGCAGAAGAATTAAGAGCCAGGGCGGGAAACATGCCGCGCGCGCGTCGCTGCGGCTTTGCGTTCCGTAAAGCGGACCGGGTGGGCGTGGACCGGCAGTGCAGTACTCACCGGCGCTGTAGATCCTGCGAAACTTGAAGTACGTCGCCTTGAGGTTGTTAATCTTCGTCTTGCAGTCGATGGACGAGCGCTCGTATCCGTGCATGCGCAGCTTGTTGGCGATCATCTCCCAGATGACCGAGTGCCGGTAGGCAGAGTCGAACTTCTTCTGTGTCTCCGGGTCACTCCACAGCGTGATGAGCGCGTCGCTTTCGGCGACGCTGAAATTCTTGGACCGCCGCACCAGCTCCATATTGGATCGCCGCGGCGGCTCGGCGACGTCGCCCACAGTGAGCACCAGGGCGGCGCCGCAGTCGCTTGGCCTCGCCTCCACCGCCACCACCACCCCCCGACGACGTCGACGATAGTCACAGGCAAGATGCAGGAGCGTCGGCGGCCATTGGCGCACTCACACGCGCACACACACACGAGCAGCAAGAGAGACCGCGCGAGCGCCGCGCTCAAACGACGCCGCCACTGACGACAGCGCCCGGTGTTTGCTGCTGCTGCTGCCGCCGCCGCCGCTTCGCTCTTCGTACGCCGCACTCGCAGCAGGCGACGCTCTCCGCGTGGCTCTTCCTTTCGCCCTGTCGCAGCTAGCAGCGCAGCGCCGACGGTTGCCGCCGCACGCAACAGCCCCGTTTAATTATCATTAGGAGCGGATGCAGTGCGCCTGCGCGCACGTTAACGACGTTCAAGGCAATGGTTGCCATGGTGACGCCGCTTCTCCCGCGCGCCCTCTGCTCCCTCAGTGCAGGCGGCCGTTCGTCGCACTCTCCCTTTTCCCCTCGCTCTCTTTGGGGCCGGAGAAAGAGAAGGAAGCAGGGTTCCTCCTCGCTCTCTATTTATTACTATTATTATCGACCAGACGCGACTAGGCGATAAGGAGGAGGCCGCCGCTGCTGGCGTCCTGTGCGCGTCCGCCGCTACCAGCGGCCGTGCTGCGCTGCTCCTCGCACGCGCGGTCATGGCTGCAGCAGTCGGTGGCGAGCGAGGCCCTTTCAATCCGCTCTCGCGACTGCCGCTGGAATGATGGCTTTCTTCCACCCCCCTTCCCTCCACACCCGGCAGCCCGCCCGGCTGATGATCCTTCTTCACGGAAACCGCAGTGACACGCCGCTGGACTCGCCGCCGAGCTCCCTTGCTCCTGCCCTTCCCTCCTTCGCTTTTTTCCCTCTCCGTTCTTTCGGCCACCGCATGTGTTCAGAGCGCGAGGCTAGGGCCTGGCACTGAAAAAGAAAACGAAACCTGCTGTCCGCCCCGCCCGCTTTTTCACCGTCGTCATCGTCTCCGCTGACGCCCATTCAGGCTGTGCCGTGCTTATGCCTTCGAACAGAGAGACTAAAAAAAAAGCAAAATGAAATAAACAAAACGCGAACTCCGACGCAGGGAGGCGGCTAACCAAGGGCCTCCGCTAGCACCAGCGAGCTACAAGAAACCCTACCCCGTTCTCTGAACCACCCTCTCCGACGACTATTATCCTGCCTTCCGCACCGCTTCCCTA
Organism: Dermacentor albipictus; assembly: GCF_038994185.2. Classification (NCBI taxonomy): domain Eukaryota; kingdom Metazoa; phylum Arthropoda; class Arachnida; order Ixodida; family Ixodidae; genus Dermacentor; species Dermacentor albipictus. The sequence goes on from NC_091824.1 coordinate 66,369,129, forward strand.
CTACCTTCTTGAAACGTTCTGTACTTGGCTTTCAGAATTCTTTGCCGCGTCCCTTTCCACCGGGCGGGCAAACCAGCCGACATTGCTAGTTCTCGGTGTTCCCATTGTTCTTGCGTGGCAAGCGCTCTTGCGCTGCGTTGAGGAGGGGGTGAGACGAGAGCGGGGGGAAGCAAGAAAGCCAGTGCAATGACCACTGTAATCTGTGCGGCCCGCGCAGCCTCGCTCTCGGTGCTTGGCTCAGATCGATCACGCGTCGGTTGGTTGCGAAGGAAGAGGAGTGCGCCTCCCTGAGCCTGTCTACTTCCGCCTGTGCGTGGGGGCGAGGGAGGTCGCTGCGTTTCCCTCTTCCGGTTTCATATGTCATCGCGCGTGCTCCCGAGAGCTCTGGCGCTCCTGGAAGAGGCAACAGCGCGTGCCGAGAGATGGGGAAACGAGAGCGGCTCACAGTTCAAGAGGAGTAGAGCGAGATGGAAAGAAAAAGGGTGGAACGGCAATTAGGTTTATCCGCCAAGAAAGCGAAATTTCTTCGTCACGTGGTCGTCTTGAGAAGGACGCCTGTCCATGCAGTGATTCCTTAGTGCAACGCACCGTGATTTCTAGCGTTAGTAAAAGGATGTATGGAAAAAATCAAATAGGCAGGAAATACGTTGAACCCGCAACTGATGTATGCTGAAGCCTCATTTTATTGCGGTACTTGTTTGAGTAGCCTTGTAGGGGCCTTAATAAACCGCTTGGGGACCCCCTAAATTCTTCACTATGCAGGTCACTTCGTTGTGAATGCCATGCACTTTACCGCTCGCAACAGAGGAAGCTAGGCACGTTTAGCAAAACAAAACCTTTATTTACCATGAACTCAGGAGATACTTTATTATGTCGCTATTTTTCTTCTGCACATTCCATTATAGAATGTGTGACTGCAGCCGCCTCTGTGGTATAGAGGTGCAAGGCATGCTCGGCGGTGAAATGTGGGAGTGACGCAAGGTGTAGCTGCAGTGTTGAATGAAACCGCAAATGAGGCAGTGCAAGGGGAAATGGATTTGGCCTCCTTTAAAGCAAAAGAAGTGCAGTGCTAGATTAGTTTTGCAGAATGACTAAGGAACATTAATGAAAATAAATGTGACCCGCTGAACAGCACAAACATCTGTACATCGAAGCACAGAGAATGGAGGAAGAGGTCAAGAAAACCCAGTGCAATTGAGTTCAGTGCAAGAAAGTTCAGTGCAATTGAAAGTATAAAGAGTCAGCCAGAAGTCTTAAAAAAGAAAGTGAGAGAAGCAGAGATGCTAAATTGGATGCAAGGGGTGGAAACAAGAAAAGACCATGGAGATTTACAGAAACGGCGATAAAGAAATCTGGAGGGAAAAACTGTATGATAGCGCAAATGGGGAGTGCCTTGTTATTTGAGGCTCAAGCTGGCTGCTTCGGACAAAAACATGCCGAAGCAAATGTGCGCCACAGGGTGAGGCATGTATGTGCTGCAAAAAATAATAAAGCGTGCGACTCGTTACATTGTGATGGAAAGACAAGGTGTTGATCCAGCGAGACCAGTAGGGAGTGTTCACCTTCCAGATGCATTGAGATTTAAAAAAAGATGGTAGGATTAGGTGGTCAGCACTCGAGATAAGTAAGAGAGGATTGGAATTGGATTGGATTGGAGAGAGGATTGGATTGGTGGAAGAAAAGCAGGGAGTTCGTTGTTGTAAACAGAGTCACTGCAAGTTTAGGTAATGGTAAAGTATAATGATAGAGGTTTCAAAGGCAAAAGTTGAGATCGACATCAGATAGGCAAAAGGCTAGTCAGCGATAGATGTAGTAAAACCTGATTACCTCAAGCAGGTTAGAGGATTATTTGTTCTTGCCCCGTCTCAACGGGGATGCCAAAAAGCATCATCTTGACCACCGCTACCTGGCTCAGCGAAATTTTTGGTTAGTCTTCAGGCTCTTCGCCACTGAGGTCATGGCCGTCCTCCTTTTCATCCTATCTTTGATGGCCTCGGTGATGTAGTCATCTGTCAGCTCCGAGAAGATCCTTCGTCACATCGGGTTAAAGTGTGTGTCGGGGAGGAGGGAGGTGCTATCATAGTTACTGCGGAGAGCAGACCTTTCCACGTGGTCGTCCAGCTAGCAAAATAAGTTATACATGGTTAGTCACAGTAATAATCTGATTAACAATAAGAAATAAATCAAACAAAATTATACAAACACGAGCAGGTACGAACATGTTATGACAATTGACAAGGAGGTAGCGCATTCACATGCGGAAATGGACATTTCTCAAAACAGAAGTATGTCACAGATTCAGCAAAATGCGTTGGCGTGCTAGTTGGTGCGCTAAACAAAGTATTTATCTCGCGGATGTTTTAGTTTATATTGGAGCATAAAATATTTTAAGCGAGGGACTGTTAGGAATGAATGAATCAAGATCATTCGATTCTCCTGTTGCTAAGGGAAAGGAGTATCTGTAGTCGTTGTAGTCGTTGGTATGGGAACAGTGTCCGGCAAGTTCGCTGTAGAATGCGTCTGTGATTTAGAGATGTATATGGAAGCTTCAGTGTTCACCAGACCACGACTGAGCCAGTACATGTACTTGAGGCGTGATGATTGTGCAGCTGCAGTTCTCATTAGCTGAGTGAATGAGCTACTTGGTCTGTATTTCTTGAAAATCAATCGGACTGCTTTCCCCTGTGTGCCTTTCATAGTATCGATTTCTTCGTTAGTGGAAGGAAACCAGACAATACTAGCGTATTTATTTATTTAATACATACTGCCAGCCTGGATGTCAGGCTTTAGGCAGGAGTGGGGTACATAACAATACAGCATGTAGGAATACAATGTACATTTGGTCGAGCAAGTACGGCATGAGAAGAACCCACATAAGCCATACAAAGCGGAGTACAAACAATATGCCACGACAATGTGAAGTAACGTTAGCTATTGCGGAATGCGCTCAAGAAAGAAGACACCGTCGAACACTCAACCACATTGGCAGGTAGGTTATTCCATGTACGAATTGTGCTCGGGAAAAATGAGGCTTTGAATGTATTTGTTCTGCACAAGAACTCGCTCACCTTCTTTGAATGGAAGGAACGGGTTTGTCGCTGGGTAATTGAATGAAAATATGCATTTTTATTTATTCCAAGTTGGTTATGGTAAATTAAGTAGAACATTTTTAGTTTGTCCTGGTGTCGTCTTACCTGTAGTGTCTCTAAATTGGCTGTTTGCAAAAGGGCTGATGGGGATTTTTTCCAACTATAACAATTATATATGAACCTGACGCATTTGCGTTGGACATTTTCAAGTTTGGTAATATTGCACTTTGTGTGTGGATCCCAAACGATTGCTGCATATTCTATTCAAAAATGTACTTGACGAATAACATGTAGGCTGACAGTTTAGTTACCATAAGAGCAAGTCGAAGGGCGAAGTCTAATGAAAAGTAGAGGTTTTGGTGCTGTTGGGGTTAGGGAGCCAATATGGGCCTTCTATGTCAGGTCACGGGTAATTGTCAAACCTAGATATTTTATGCTGAGTAATCACCGAGAACTCTGCCGTTTATGATACTATATGGAACTCCTGGTTATAACCAGAAAGGTAGATTTCATGGCATTAAGCGTCATTTGCCACTCTGAGCGGCAGCTTGCAATAATTTAGAGATATATTTACGGAAGAGATGCCAGATCTCCTGGTGTTTCAATACCATTATGAAGAATACAATCATCAGCGAACAGCCTGATGCTAATGTTGATGTTAGCAGCGAGGTGATTAATAAAAATGAAGAAAATAACTGGGGCTAAAACGCAACCTTGTGGGACGCCAGGCAGCACTTGTACTCTATCAGAGACTTTCCCGTTTACTTTCACAAATTGTGTGCGTCTTGATAAATGGTTGAGGATCCACTCAATCACAGGAGTGGTGCCGAAAGAGGATTCATGTTTCGTGAGTAACTTACTGTGACTTACCTGGTCGAATGCCTTGGAATAACATAGGAATATGAAGTGTTTGTTGTTAATATTAAACGATAATTCATTAATTACTTCCATCAATATTGCGCCACTGTCGACAGGCCACGATGGAAGCCGTGTTAAAAAAGTGATTAGTTATCTTCCTGTCTCAAGATAGGCTGTGATGTGCTTAAGGATGATGTATTCTAATGCCTTAGATACAGTGTATGAAGTCTAGATTGGTTTGACGTTAGAAATGTCATTTTTGTTTCAGAGGTATAAGTACTGGGATCATTTGCGTTTCTTTTCCTTACCCATAGAGGGCATACATCGATAATAATTTATTAAAAATTAAATATAATTATTTAGCTATCCACAGTGCGTAATGTATGAGCAACATGATTCGTATGTTGTCGTGTGCCGGGTCTTTCTTTTGAGTTTAATCTAAGTTGAATCAAAGATTAGTAGTAACAGATTCCATTATTGTTAATTATTGAACTGGCCCACTCTTGTGTGCATCTGCACTTGGCATCTAACCGTTGTCTTCAGTAGACCGACTTGAATTACTTGCTTAAAGAATTCCCAGGAAGTCTTTCTTCAGGTATAGCCGAGTTATCGACCGTCCTTTTCTTTTCTTGATTAATATAGCGTCAAAACTTCTGTGGGGACGTTCCGATAAATGTGTGAAATGCGTTGCCAGAAAAGCTGCTCTTGCCAGCTCTCACATAGTGCTAAAATTATTTAAGGCTTTCGTAAGACCCTTTCTTGTCACACCGCTGTTTCCGCTTGGACGACTTTCGAAACCGCTCTACCTTTGTTGTACCGTGTATGACATATTTTGCCACGCATGACATCAAAGGATGATATTTTTTCAGTGTTCTTAACTTTAGTAGGAACGTATTTTAAAAGGCAGTGCATGCTAATTGTTCTAAATTTCAACCACAAGGAGTCAATGTCTTCGCAATCCTTACATGAAAAAGTCTCAAAGAAAGAAAATTCAAGTGCAAGTTGATCAAGATCGTATCTGCAGATATCAGTGCTAGGTAATTACATAAGTGTGACATAAAACTCGCGTAAATGCGGTTCGCAATGTGCCTAGCACAGCTAAGTTTTGTTACCTGCTGCATTCTTGTCCCGGAAATAAAATGTTATTAATGTGATGTGGCTATGAATATTCGCTTTAACGACATGGATGCTTCTCATCAAATCGATATACCTGGTGTCTCTTCTTAAGCGGACAACTGTTTCGTTAAGTTATATGTAGGCCTCTGCGGTTTTGCTGATAAGCTACGTGGCTGTAAGCGGACATTAGCACTAAGATAGATTTCAATGATAATTTCCCTAATGGGCCAAATTATGCTAATTATTTTTTCAATTACTAAATTTAGGGCGCGTGTAATTCCGAAATTGAAGCAGTTGAGCAGTCATGTCCACTTAGCAGAAATCCTAAGATTAGCATCACTTTCTCGATGTGTGACCTTAGAACATACAACGACATACGTTGGCGTTCCAACGGCTAAACCAAAACATGCCTCAAAAAGTTTGGGAAGACCTTAACTGGAACACCGAGGCATTTTTTTAGCTTGTTTTGTGGATGGATATTGTTACGATCGGCCTGCGGGAGTAGTGACCGTCTGACCTCTCGTAGCCTGCTGCAACGAATCACCTCGCGAAGCCGGCAATACGTCCCCTTCGCACAAGCATGCGGCGCCATCAAGGTGAGACACGGGTGGAGGACCGGGTATTGTTAGCTGGGGCGGTATAACGTAAAACTATTCCACACTTTTCCATTCCAATTCTGCAATCAGCCCTCTGCGATTGGTCAAAGACTTCTTTTGGACCTCCCCCACTTCACCTGGTTACGAAAACCGCGATAGCTCCCCATCTGATATGACGTGTACACACTGATTATGTATGATTTGACCGAACAGAAGAAAAATAATTATTTCTGATTCGACGCCTTTTCCGCCATTAGCCCTCGGCTATTGGTCAAAAGTTTTCGGGCTGCACCCACTTCACCTGCTTGTCACGAGGCGTCGCAAAACCGCAAGAACTCACCGCATCAAAGGGATGTATATGCGTTAAAGATGCATTCATATGCCGAACAATACAGAATTTTCATCGGAATAACCGCAGGCTGCCCCGTTCCGAAAAAAATAAATAAAAGATGGCTGCCGCCGATCGCCCAGGCATTGGCTACTCGCACCTGCCGGAGAGTTTTGGTTTATTTGCGTACAATAAAACTGTTTGCGTGGCAGTGTAACGTTTTCGAGCACTTTGGGCACGTTTACGACCTCGTTCTGCCAACTCTTCTTTGCTGAGAGTCCGTTTTAGCGTCATTCTTAAGGTTCGGTTGCATGCAGCCGCGATTTCGACCAGTCACCGCAAGCCAAGTAAGGGAAAGCGGACCAATCGCAGACGCCGGCACCACCATCTTCATTCGGTTGTCGATGTTTAGTGCAGTCGCTCGGCCCTATCGAATCCCTCTCCAGTTGAGCGTGCTCCTCACCTCTTTTCAGCCAATTAGATAAGGCAAACCGCTCGGTGTAGGCAATGTTATTCGTTTTTCAAGCAAACAAAAGTGACTTCCTATGAACGAGGACACTGTTTGATTGGTCTGTTCAGACAACCCTGCGTGTGACCGCCCGGTGCTTGCGTCGGCGGTTACGCAAATTTCACGTCAGGAGATTGGAATAAAAACATTTTGGAATATTTTTATGTTATAAGACCCCTGGTTCACTGTCGCCTTCACGAACAAATGAGAGCTAGAAAACTCCTAGAAAAGAGTGTTCGATAGCGTCCATCCACGGCCCCCGGTAATATACCGAAAGGGGTACTAGTCTTACGATTTGTCCTAAGCAGACATGATTTAATATTCCTCGGCTTCAATTTTGTAACTATACATGCGACTTAAAGTGGTAATCAAAAAGCTATCTCGCATAGTTCACCTAATAATATTTGACATTTTTCTTGCTGCTAATGTCGACCGAACAGTATAGCGTGTGTGCCATGACGGCACGAGCCGAGATACGTCTTTAAAATTTTTTTTCTAGTGTTGTGCACAAAAAAGAAACACCTGGTCTATGATTGCTGTGCTAATTTACCGGATACTTTTTTTTTTTTCTAGCAGCGCAGGTGTAAACCACCTGTAGCAAGCACCAGCACTTAGTTTGTTCCGGCTACTGAACAGGGTTGGTAACCTGCTGAGAAAGTCATTAACTATAAAATTTTTTTAGTTACCTAAACCGCAACTTTCACTTATCGTAGTCATGTGTACTAGCCTGCTGCTCAGTGTTAGCGTAGGAAGAAAGGGAACATAAGGAGAATCATACCGAAGAGATTATTAGGCAGCTATCTGAGAGCACCAAGCTGCCCTTTTAGGCAACGCAAAATCTTAAAAATCTGTCACTGTTTTAGAAAATGGGCGGTTGTATTCTATTTAACTGTTTTACTTAAATCATTTAAATGGTCAAATACACAGTTTACTCGGCGCTGCAAGGGGTAATTGAAAGCTATGTTTAATATGTAAAGAGAAAGGCCTATATAGTAACAATTATAACATAAAGATACAAACTTTCCAGCCACGCATCATCGTCACTTAGCGACTTTTCGCAAAAGCTGGACTACCTTGGACTGCAATCTGGCGATGTGTGACAAATGGTTGCCAACACTGAACCGAACTATCCCTACGCCCTCCTTACTCTACAATCTCTCTTTCCCTGCACCAAACATGCGGTCCTTCCCTATTGAAACTAATGTAACAAAAATAGTGTACGGTCACGCGGTAGTATTGTTTCACCGTCTTCTACTTCTCAGTTTGCGAGTTCTCCGGCTTGTGTTATGTTTGCAACTTTCTTTTCATGTGCTACTAGTAAGTGACTGATAACGTATTCCACTAGTTAAATTTTCACCACGTGATAAGGCGCAACTGCTGTCATTTTATGCCGCCAAGAGCTGATCGCGTAACCTTGTGAAAAGAAATGATGAGACAATAGAAAAGCGTTCAATATCGCGTTAGGTTTCCGGATATATTCGACTAAGAAAAAGAAAGTGCAATCACCGATAAACGTGCTGTATATTGGGATTTACTTGAATTGTTTCGAATTTGAGCAAGAATTCAATGAGCAGAACGCAACCCTTTCATTTGAAAAACAAAAAAAGTAGACAGCTGCAGATTTGACAGATTCTCTTCTGTTTTCTTGAGATGTAATAAATCAAAGAGCGAGAGGGAACATTATTGAAGAGGCATACCTTAGCAGAAGCATATCAGCGCCGCTGCGATTGGGTTCTGGGGTTCACGGTTCGGGCTCGGGCGTCTCACACAGGGGGTCGCTTGCCAAAAACATGGCAGCTGGCCTGCGCCACACCGGGGCGTCGCACTAAGTTCACTAAGCGGACCCACGCCGTTTTCCGCCTCTATTACCGGAAGTTTCTTGTTGGTTAGTAAGGTAGTGAGATCGGGAGGTTGAAGGAACCGCACTGGTTTATTTCACGTATTTACAACCTAAGATTGACTCCATGTATATAGGAGCACACTCCATGTCGGAGAATATCACGTCTGATCACGCTACACGTCAGCACCGGTCACGCGGTCAGCACCGCAGGCACTGCATGTCTGAGCACACAGTACATGGCATGAAAAATCCGCCTTTTAAGCGATCTTTTTCCTAGATCGCCTGACGAAAGAATTCGATTACTCTTGCCCGGCCAGTCACAAGGGTCGAAGTGTTCGAAGCACTCCGCCTAAGATGTCGCACCAACTTGCTGGACCCCGCCTCTGGTGTTGGGCCATCGCTCTCGCATAAGACGCAGCCACGAAGTAATTGGGAATCTGAAGTCGACGCTCTTCCCACGGGGAGTCGTCGACGTTGGCCCCTTGCATCAATTAGCGGGCTGTCCAGGACGGTCAGCATGTAGAGGCTTGAGAAGCCTGGCGTTAATTGACAGTCAGTACTGATAGATAGATAGATAGATAGATAGATAGATAGATAGATAGATAGATAGATAGATAGATAGATAGATAGATAGATAGATAGATAGATAGATAGATAGATAGATAGATAGATAGATAGATAGATAGATAGATAGATAGATAGATAGATAGATAGATAGATAGATAGATAGATAGATAGATAGATAGATAGATAGATAGATAGATAGATAGATAGATAGATAGATATCACGTTTATTCATGCCAATTTGAATACAATAATAATCAGGCATACCAAAGCCTCGAAGGGCTTCAGTGGCAGCACTTGGCAGACAGCCAACAATGATAGAAATATACAAAACAGAAAATACAGTCGTTATTAAAATACAACCACTGCTTCCACAGGGTGTGGTGGTGGCGGGCACTTCGAAGGGAGCTTCTTCGTTTGCCCATCAATAAACAGCGCTGGGCCCCGTCGTCTAGGCGGGCGCTGGTGAAGGGGTCGCTTCGCAGGATGCGCCCAAAGAATGCCCGTTGCCGTTTTGAGACGTGACAGCACTAACTCATAGCGAAGTGAAGAAAGATGCAGGCGCGAGCTGCGGAGCCGATGGCGAAATCTCGTGAGGCTGTGTTTAACCAATGCACGCACAACATTAACAGGAATCATCAGGCTTTGCTGGCGAAAATGTATCGACGATCATGAAACAATATATATATATATATATATATATATATATATATATATATATATATATGTATATATATATATATATATATATATATATATATATATATATATATATATATATATATATATATATATATATATATATTTTTTTTTCACCGTGTCACATGACCAGCCTCGTTCCCAATGCGTTTCCCGGTATACCGGCATAGGTCTGGGGTAGTACGTCTCTGAAGTGGCAAATCTCAATATTGCTATTCCAAGAGTTGAAACTGGCCGCCATTCGAAAGCAATTCCGATTTCTCGTTTATTGTACACTTGTTTGCTGTTGGAGTATCGGCCTCTTCCGCTAGTAATGTGCGAATAGCGTAATTTTTGAGACCAAATCTAATACGAATCGGATAAGGCAAGGAGTGAATAAAATGTCAAAGATTATTTGAATAGTTAGCAAACAACGAACAGGCTTTTTCACCATTAATATAAAACGACGTTCACTTTTTAACATTCGCAACGTTAGTAAGCTTCTGTGCTTCTGTCATTGCAATGCTCATTACGAAGCTTGCTCTATTAAAAGCACAGATGGAACATCACTAACGAAACATCACTTTGATTGCATAGTCAGGGCACCGGAGAATATATGGCCATGCATTAAAATATTGTTTTCAAACTCAGTCTTCGGAGGCAGTTAGTACCTGTGTATACCTGCGAGACTAAATCGGAAATGCGCGTGGTGTGAGGTGATGGCCGAGCGAAAAAAGTATACGGATCCCACGTGCTGTGGGAATCCGTATATTTTATTTTTGTGTGTGTAAGCGAAGCTTTCTGAGCTGTTAGCTTTGATTGACGATAATTATGGCTGATGTTAACGGCGAATGTTTAATTTCCTGAATGTTTAGTCTAACACGAGAATGGCGAGTTGATGTTAAGCGTTACTTTGCATGCTTCACATCTGTTTCTCTGCGTAATCCACAAAACACACAGGGAGACGTGTTTGCTTGAGGCGTTGTCGTGCGCCATACTTCCTAATCTCTGAGTGGTTTGAGCATATTCATTGCCTCACGTGGCACATCGAACCTTGGCAGAAGCATTAAACTTTAATGGAGTTATCAGGCTGTACGTACCAGAACCACAATAGGATTATGAGGTGTGCCGCAGTGGCGGACTCCGGATTAAGTTTGACTACGTGGTTTTCTTTAACGTGTCCCTGAAAATAAGTGCTCGAGGGTACTTTTATTTTCCCACGTCGAGGTGTGACTGCCGTGGTTGGGATCAAACCCACTACAACGAGCACTACAATAGCCGCAAAGCTACCGCGGCGGGCGCAGAAGCGTTGATTTGACTTGTGACCGCTTCCGTAGCGTCGCCTAGACCTTATGGTGAGCTTAATGCGGCTGCTTCTGCACGCCCTGCGTAAGTTGTCCGCTTGACAAATTTTCCAATTTGCATGGTGTTTATTTTTCAGAAAAAAGCAGAAACGTACCATAACGTGCCTTGAACATAGATTTAAACCGTTTGCCCGCAACCGCTGTCGTGTCTATAGGAGTAGCGTTAGCTTACCTTCTCGGGTCACCTTTTCCCTATACCCCCCTCCCCTCCCCTGCCATGTATGGGAACTGGGAGCAGGGAGTGGCAAGGCCGTTTATTCACTCGTTTCGCGGCTGCTTCGGTTCTACCCATCCTCTGCCTTCTCTCCTCCCTCCTCTCTACCATTCTGGTTAGCTTCCCTCTGGACTTGCACGCTAGTGGAAGGTGGGCGCTGCGATCTCAGCAATGCTTTTGCTGATGGCAACGGATATTTACAGGTGCCAAGAGGACTATGTAACGACCCCAAGGGAGGCTCCAGAGGGCATTGTGCACATGGGATATGATGGAAAGGTCCAAAGCAGATCTCGCTTCGCCTTCCCTCTCTATCGCGCTAATGTCATGCTTAAACACGCTCTTAACCACCCCTTGACGTGGTTGCCCGACAGCAACATCAGCAGCAGCAGCAGTAGCAGCAGCAGTGGGAAAGTTGAAGGAAGAAGTAAGGAAAGCTTCGCTTAAAGAAGTGCTTTTGCTCGATTTGGTACGGTCGCCGTGTATGGCGCCACTATTACCTGAAGTAAAGTTGCTATCAGGCGAATTTAGATTGAGTCCGAAAGAAGGCACAGTTTTCTTTTCTTTAATTTAACTGTGACATAGGCTTCGTTGATCAAATTTGCTGTTTTTTGGAATTCCCGACAACCCATCAGAAACGTGATACACTTCTGAGGGCGATGTGATTTAAATGTTCCCGATGCACCTTGGACCACATTAAAGGCTTCCCAATTTGATCGTGTGCATTGCTTTCGTCGATACCAAGAGAAAAGGGGCACACCGATCATTGTTATATTTACGTTTTTTTTTCAAATATAAACAATGTGTCATAGAAAAGGGTTTTAAGCTAAAGAGCAGCCCATACACGCATGCGCGAAGACTTTTCCATTCAAGAAGACTACGAAGTGGTTGCACACATGACTGTTTTGTTCTCCGTGAAATAATATAGATTTTCACCAGTTAATGCTGGGAGAAGCTGGCAGACCTGCCAGCTTCTGCGTGAGCTACGCCAAGGAAGTGGAACTGCCCTCCGAGCGAAGCTGACTGCAATGACACCGAGCTGTACTTTCCCTCGAGCGACGCTACTTCGAACGATGAAGGCTTCGAAGTCTACACAAACCAGAAAGCGAAGACACGAAATGTCAGCGGCCTGCTCCGCATCAAGTAAGTCGACTGTGATTCCTACGCCCAGAGCTCCGGAGCATACAAGTCTCTTTGCTCCCGAGACGGCTATGGACAATCTCAACCACCTCAATAGACAGGTCCTCCCTGTTCATCTGGAGGCTATCGCTGCGGGCGAGATAAAGGATTTCAGAATTAATAACCGCAAGAACGTCTTCACTATTGATGTTACTAGCCGAAGCGCCTTGGATCCGTTGATGAAAATTGCGCAGCTAGATGACATCAAAGTGCGCTGCTACACTCCACAGAGCTCGAAAGCCACTGCAAGCGGGGTTTACAACATCGATGCCTCAATCTGTAACAGCGATCTGCCTATCTTGATCAAAATAATAACAGACGGTGTTGCCATAATACAACCTCGTCGCACTGGCCAATCCACTTGTGTGAATCTCCTCTTCAAAGGCGATTTCCTACCATCGCACGCGAATGCCGGCCATTTTCAGCATACTGTACGACATTTCGTGCCCAAGCCCCTGCAGTGTCGCAATTGTCAGAGAATTGGACACATGAGTGCTGTCTGTAAGAACCCAGGCTTATGTTCTGTGTATCTACATATCTGTTTCTTTCTACGCCGTCGTTCAGACGCGCTTACACACTCTATCATGGATTCTAACCAACAAGCCCGTCAACGTGTTTTAACCAGGCATATGCCTACGGTGTTCCAAGTCGCATAGCTCGGACACTTGTCGTGCAAAGGACCCCAAGTAATCCCACTGCAAGGGCGCGCACGATGCGACTTCGAAAGATTGCCCGTTCTAGAAAAATGAACAGAGCATCTTGAGGGCAGATGGTTCAAAACCATTCGACAAATAAAGAAGCCGCAACTAAAGTGAGACGCGGGTGATCCCGGCATCGCGAATGAAGAAAACGCACTTATAGTTCTAAGGAAGCCCACAATCCGGCGAAGACTGGTCGTCAACCGCTGACGTCATGAATTGCCAGCGCAGATTAGAGAGGGACGCCTACCATCGCTCATTCAAGTGAAGCATGGCCACCTTTACCGAAGCCATGCCAACTTGCAGAACTACGAGAAACGACTCATCCAAGAACTACGAATGCCCCTACAGTAGGCCTTGTAGCAGGCCCTGCAGCAGTCCACGCAGAAGGCCAGGATTTGCAAGTGCTCGCCATGCTCATGTTCTCATGTTCTCTATGGAGGAGCTAGAGGCTGTGCTGGCAACTGGTAGAAAGTCATCTCCACCTGGGTCCGACGGGATCGCATATAGGGCACTTGGAAGCCTTGGCAAAAAAACCCACACTGTACACTTAAGAGATATAACGAATCATGGCGCGAAATATTCATTCCTTGTAAGTGGAAGATCAGTCACCTAGTACCTGTACTTGAGTTCTAAATCTCAATTAGACTTGGCATCGTACCGGCCCGTCGCTCTAGCCAGTTGCGTCGGGAAACTAATGGAAATGATGGCGTTGACGCGCCTTGAATGGTACTTATAGCATAATGAGGTGTATCCGAATCTAATGGCAGGCTTCCGGCGCAGTCGATCATCCATAAATAATGTGCTTGACTTGACAACATCTATTCAACATCAAAAGAGCATGAAACGAATGACGGTGGCAATATTTCTTGATGTCAAAGGTCCATTTGATAGTGTAACACTCCAAGCAATCCTCGATGCTTTGGCTGATGTGGGCAGGGGTGGCCGTGCACTTCACTGAATTTACAGCTATTTGGAGGATGGAACGACATCCCACCATCTAGCCAGCAAAAGTGTGCCTCAAGGCGGGGTCTTAAGCCCCACGCTATTCAACGTAGCACGGTTGGGCCTTGTTGGATGATTGTCACGGATGGTCCAGATATCCATCTATGCAGATATCTGCATGTGGGCGCCCGGCATGACACGTCCGCAGATACAGGCGAGGCTGCAGAAGGTGGTCACACAAACTTCTTAGCTGCATAGGAAAGGCCCACTGCTCCCCTACGGAAAGTGTCGATTAGTAGCATTTACACGCAAAACAATGACTCCATATGTTGTACGTGTAAATGGACAAGTAATTGCTTACAAAACAAAGCACCGTTTTCTTGGAGTCATCATCGACCGTTATTTGTCTTGGACGCCACAAATTTCATATATGAAAAAGAGGTTGACTGCAATAGCGCATGTATTCAGAATTGTCGCCGGTAAGTCTTGGGGCGCATCTGTGTAATCGATGCTGCAGCTGTACTATGCATAATTTATGAGTGTTTAAGATACAGCTTGCCCTTTCTGGGAAGCACCAGTAAAACAAACCTCCGCACACTCCAGAGTATACAATTACAAGGTCTACGGACGTGCCTCGACTTCCTTAAATGTGCATCCACAGCAGCCAGAATCGACATAGCGCGTGACCACCCCACAACATTGCAGTCGACGCTCTAAGAGTGCACATTAGACGTGTCGCAAGGACACCACTTCACTATCTTGCTTGCTGCCAACAACTAGGCAGCATACGAATTTCAGCCGTCTCGTTACTACTCACGGAGCATCACCACCATAATTACGTCCCAGCAGTATGGCCTTCGCTCCCACTGTGGTTTCCGCTTTCACCTCGATTATGCCTTACCATTCCAGGCATCAGGAAGAAAGCACAAATACCGTCAGCAGCATTGAAGCAGGCAGCATTATTGCTATTACATGAGGTCCACAGTGACTGCTTATAAGTTTACACAGATGGGTCGGTCATGAACTCCACATCAGCAGCTGCAGTATTTCTCTCAGAAAATCTGCAGTGATAAAATTCAGGACATCGCACATGACATCAACGACGGCTGTCGAACTCTTAGCTCTGCGTGCAGCAACTCAATTGATCGATACGGAAACGGCCCAGAAATGCTCCATCTGCGATTCCAAGGCCACCCTCCAGAGTTGGCTGTCTGCACTACGCTGTGGACCTCACGAACGGCTTGTCACGGACACACGGGAAACTTACCATCGGGCCGTTGAGACTGGCCCTGATATCGTATTTAAATAGTTGCCAAGTCGCTGTGGCATCCTTGGAAACGAGCAAGGAGGCGCTGCCGCTCTAACTTGACACCAGTGACAATCGCGTTGCTATCCAGCTATAAAGAACAGACGTAGCGGCTAAGCTCCGTGAGGTTGCTCGCGAGATTACGTCGGCCCACTGGAATTTAGCAGACTTCATAAACCAGCGCCTTTGTTCTCTGTATCGTGATCAGAAGCTCCGCCTTCCGCGTGGCTTCCCACGACGGGAGGTAAATCTCGTCGGTCGCGTATGGCTTGGAGTAGCTTTTACCAATGGGTACTGTTACCTCGTCGGAAGGGCCACAAGTTTAGATTGTGAAGTTTGCTGCTATAAAGCGAAGATAGCATACTTTCTGTGTGATTTTCGTCGTTTCGATGAAAAAAAGAAAAATCCTCAGCATCACGCGCGACAGGATTGACAACCATCCCATTAGGGAAGGCAGAATTCTTGGAACCTGTTCCCAGCTGAGGTCGGCACGAACTATTGAAAAGCGCTAGTGTGCTTTCTAAAAGAAACGGGACTCAATGAAAAAAAAACTCAGTGCGCTTCAACTCTGTGAAGAGGGATGACCAGCGAAGCTGTGTATGTGGGCCCCTTAATGGCGAACTGCACCTCCGCCGTGGGTCGGCCCGGCCTTGCGCTATCTTCGAAATCGGCCCACGTATGGGGAGTGCTTAACGCCTGCTTCCCATCTGCCGCGGGTCGGGCCGGTATTGCACTATCTTCGGTATCGACCCACGTATGGGGAGTGCTTAATGCCTGCTGCGCCTCCTCCGCGAGTCAGCCCGGCATTGCACTATCTTCGGTATCGGCCCACGCAAGGGAGTGCTTAACACCTGTTTCATCTGCGCCGTGGGTCGGCCCGGCATTTCACTACCTCCGGGATCGGCCCACTTAGGGGTTGTTTTCTGCTTACTACACGAAAATTTCCTTGGACGGTAGAGGTATACAGCTTCGCTGTAAAACTGTAGAATGCGCGAACTGATGCGTTTATTTTTTTAACTTCGCTTGTTTTCTGATCTTTTCTGCCCTTACCCCATCCCGCTGTGCAGAGTAGCCAACCGGACACTTAATCTGGTTAACCTCCTTGCCTCTCACCTGTCGTTTTCCTTCCTTCCTTCCTTTGCCATTCAGACACGCATCGCTAGAAGAAAGCTACTGCAGTTTGCAAAATCGAGAGATGCCACATTCAAGCTCACCATTGAAAGACTCCCAATTTACAACTAGGTCTAGATGTATGACGCCGTATATCATACATTACTTGCATCTTCCCGATAGCTAGCTCGGCACTCTAAACACGAATCATCCGCTCATCCGCTAACTTGAATTGTAATCTGGGATTTTACGGACCAACACCACTATTTGATTATGATGTATGCAGTAGTGGGGGACTACGGACTGATTTTGACAACCAGGGAATTTTTGACGTGAGCACAATGCACGGGGCTTGGGTATTTTTCGCACTTCGCCCCCATCGAAATGCAGCCGCCATGGCCGAGGTTTGCTCTCGCGACCTTGTGCTTAGCAGTGCAGCACCATAGCCCCAATGCCGCCGCGGCCGGGTGCCCTCTTCATGATACTCGCTCACAACTTCACAATTTCTCATATCCCCACAACCTCGGCACGTGTATCCACTACTAAATTCAGCACGACGCACCCAACGCGCTACATCCGCTACACTGCCTGCAATACACGCCGATCTTACATTTGCACACAGATGTTGGCACGTCTGAGACACACACCGCCACAGCTGTCTCAAATCAACATCTGCATGCCATTCACACAGCCGTTCTACCTACCATGGGCCCATGCACGGGGGAATTACCCGCCACAGCAGCTGCCGTCACCTACGTGCCTTCAGCCTCCACTACCTCTGCATGCGTCATATTCACGGACTCCATGGCCGCTTGCCGGCGCCTGATACATAACTCGCTCCCACACGACATCGCTCAACAAATACAAAGTGACCTGTCCTCACCTGTTGAAATCGTCTGCACCCCAGGCCACTAAGGTATGCCGTGTAATGAAAGGGCTAACTGGCTCCCCCGAGAAACTTTTTTCCGGGCTCCCGTTATCCGCGGATCTACCTATAACGAGCACCACAGCCTCACCTGCCCTTGAGCCATATATGCGTTCGCGCCGCTTATTCTCTCTCCTACCCGCACACATCACACGCCAACAAGGCGCCATCATCCAAAAAGCAGAGACACCCTTCCAACCCCACCACGCCTTCACCTTCTCCAAGGTCTCACACAAAAATCCCCCTCCCTGCAGTTTATGCGTGGAGGGGGATGATGGATATGCCACCCTCATCCTCCTATACTTTCTTATCCCGCCTCTTTATCTCTGCCACCAAACCCCGGGTGACTGACTACAGCCACTACATAACAGACACAGGGATACCTGGCAGCGTACATCTCAACCGCCATCAAGCACGCTGACAGAGGCGGCCTGGACTGAGACCACCTGCTCAGTAATCCATTCAGCGACAATGAAGTTTTCTCTCTCTCTCTCTCTAACTTAATGCACCGCCGCAGTAACATAGTTCTCCGTATCATTTACTAACAGATGCTGCTTCATTCCGATGCGCACCGAACTGTGTTCCTATTTAGATAACAGTGACCGACATTCTACTTCTAACCGAAACCTGGCTTAACATAGACACTGCGGACCCTGAAACGCTGTGCGACACAGAAGAATATATCGTATACCAGAAAGATGGGGATTGCAGAATAGGCGCAGGCATGCTAATCACGGTAAAAAGAAAAAAAAAATACTTGGAGGACGCGTAAACTTCGCCTTTAAGAGTGGAACGCGATAGCGTTATCTGGCCCCGTTGAGGCCGACACCGGATATTCTGCTACACGGGGCCTGATAGAAGAGGATAGTAGGCCAATCCCGGAGGCTGTGCAGAGCAGAGCAAACGCTGATACCCCCGTGAGGCAGAAGGCTACGAGCAGTTACTCATCAACGGCTCCTACCCGCGTAAGCAAGGATAAAGAGTTTGCTTTAGAGTTTACACAATAGAATTACGTTTTCCCGTACATTCAAATTATTTTCTGGTATATTCAAATAACAATCCGACGCTATCATGTCTGTACGTTAGTTTGTCTGTGACGCATTTTACTTTGAGAAACCCAATTAGTTACGTAACGCCTTTGCTCCACACGGAGGGCCTGCGTGGTTTTGGTTCGGGATGACCTTGTGTACGGACAACGCCACAGACGCTGACACCGGATTTTCTGCGACACGGGGCCCTTAACGTTGTCGCGTAAAGAAAAAAAAGGCACCCTTCAAGTTTCCATGTTCATGACAGTAGCCCACTGGAAATACTATGCTTGGATCTGCGTCGCATCGCCTGCTTCTCAGCCTCTCTTCGGTGTGTACTACTGACCGCCAGAAAATTCTGTTTCTTTTATTTCTGATCTTTACAACAGCGTAATTACCTATACCCGACATTTACTTAATCAGGCTATAAAATATTTTGGCGACTTCAATTGCCTTGACGCTGACTGGACCGATCTAACGTCACGCTGAAGTAACGCTCGCGACTTCATTCAGCTGACCCTAGACATTTAAATTACTCAACCTGTTCGCCAGACTACACGTCAAGACAACATTTTAGATTTATATTTATATCGGCTCCTGATAACGTCACCTCTTTAAATTATGACGCTGCGTTTAGTGACTACTTGCTCCTGCCTGCTACATTCGAGATGCCTGCCTGTTCGCGTTACGTTGCAGAGAAGCATATTTTGAAGTACCATAAAGCAAACTTCGAGGTCATTTATCTCGGCCTAGAAAGCTTCTGCGAAAGTTTCCCTTCATCGTTCTCTTCTCGATCAATCACGGAAAGTTGGTCTCTTTTCGAACAGAGGCAAACGTGATTCTCGCACACAAGCCACTTATCTCGCTTAATGTGAACTTATCTAAACCATTGTTCTATAGATCATTACGCGCGACTGAAAAAGAAAGAAGAAAAGGAAACCCTGCTTTTCAGGGCAGCAAAGCACATGGGCACACCTCGATCTTGGGTGAAATACCAAGCTGCAGAAAAAGATTACTCTCGAGTTCTTCGTACTGCCAAACATAAGTTTATGTCCTGCGACCTCGAATCGCTTCTTCAAAAGAATCTAAGAAAATTCTGGGAATCAATATTTCCTGCTAACACCACCGCTGGCATTCCCTTGGTGGATGACAATGGATGACACGTTACCCGGGAGAGTAGTGCTTCGTTGTTCAATAATTTTTTTACGAGAGTTATAATGCGTAAGCATTCTTTGGCAAGTGTCCAAGCAAAATATTTTCGTCCCGTGATGCCAAATAAATGCATAATTGGCTAAATTAACACATATAACCGTTAAATAAGGCAACAGTAGAAGAGTGATAGCGTTATAAAGTAAATAAATGAACAACAAAAACAAAAAGGGGAAAAAGCTGTGGTGTGGCAAAAAGAAAACGGGTTGTGACAGCATTTCGGCTCAGTTGATACGATATATTTGCAAGATGAATGCATAACTGGTCAACTTAACACATACAATCGTTACAATAGTGTAATAGTAGATGATTGGTAGGGACTGGTAGACATGCGTAAGTAAGCTAAATAAGTAAGCAAAAGCGAAGTAGCAGCTGAATCAAATAATGACTACGCATTAGTAGACAATTCTTAGAATTTCTGTAGCATTTTTTTTTTTACGAAAGACGGACATTCAATCTACGGACGTTGTCGATTACAGGTACATGGATCCCATAGTCATAACTACTGCCGGTATTTCAGCATTCATTAGCTATCTCGCTGTATCAACATTTGCAGGAATTGCCAATATTGATACTAAAATCCTTAAGCACACCATCACAATCTATAGTAAAATACTGCGCACATCTTCCAACAATCATTATCAACGGGTGAGATATCGTATGAGTGAAAAATTGGTAAAATCATACCGATATTCAAATCGGGTAACAAAACATGTCGTTAGTAACTATGATGCAATGCTTTTAACGAGTGTCCCATGCAAGTTATTTGAACATGTCATTGCTTACAAGGTCGCTCAGCACTTAGAAGCTAATAACTTTTTTATCAGAACCAATAAGGTTTTAGAAAATAATTAGCATGTGACAGTAACCTCTTAGAATTTACTAATGATTTGTCCATGGATATGGATGAGAGCCTTGATATCGACTGCATATTCATCGACTCTTTGAAGGCTTTTGATCGCGTCGCGCTTTGCCGTCTAATATCTAAACTTTCACCACTAAATTTAGGTTCCACACGTTCATCTTCAATGTGAAAATTTATTTTCTTCCGTAAACAATACACTGTTACTAAGCATCTCTCAACTCGTGTTAGCGATGTCACCTCCGGCATCCCGCAGGGTTGTGTTTTAGGTCCTTTGCTATTCTTATTTTACAATAATTACCTGCCACGTCATATTTCCTCTAAGATACGACTCTTTGCGGATGATTGTGTAACATATAATAAATCGTTTTCAGCATCTCATCACTTTGCTCTTAAACAGGGCGTAAATATCGTAAATGTTGCTGACGCTGACAAATGACTCGTATTAGCGATAAATCTAAGCTAATGACATTCACCTGTAAACAATAATGTTCAGTTTTCAACTACTCTCTAAACAATTGCTACGTAACGTGCGCAACGTACAAATACTTTTTCCTGCATCCGCCACTCAAACTTTCATGAAAGGCTCATATGGCTGAAGTTGCAGTCCAGGCACCTCGGACCCTCGGTTAGCTTAAACGCAACCTTCATGACGCCCCACCTTCGACCCGATAATTCGCATACCTCACATTCGTTCGTTCCCCACTTGAATATACATCATCCATTTGGTCACCCCACCAGGTCTATGTGATCAACGCCCTTGAATGTGTTCAAAATCATGCCGCACGTTTCACTTCAAGAGACGACTACTGCTGTCATTCCAGTGTTACCAGCATTAAATCGTTACTGTCGCCAACTTCCTTAGGACTACGCAGAAAATCGTATTGATCAGCTTATTTCATAAAATAACATCCAGTCAGCACCAAACTACCTTCCCTCCTCTCCCAACCGCTTCTAACATCTCGCCATTTGCACAATAATCGCAGATTATAACGAATTTTCGGACGCACCAACGCTTTCAATTCATCAGCCTTATCCCTCGTACTAGGACTATGGAATCGTCTATCTGTTGACATCGTCGACATTCATGACCCAGTAATGTTTCGACGTGAAGTGATCGCCATTTCCTCATGAGCATTTGCTCTCACTGTTATTGTCTACCATAGCTAATTAATCATTTACAACATTCTAGCTAATTATTGTATAACTTCATGGCGTTATGATATGTACCCTTTTATCGCGTGTGCCAGCACCCATTCCATCAGTTTATGTTTCACATGCTATTATATGACGCCACCTTGTTTTATGTATGCCTTAACACCCTGCTTATCTTCACGCGGTTTTGTTAGTTCTAACTCTACTATGCTTCTACCTTTAATACATAATGCATACCCGCCCACCCCCCATAATGCTACTGCTGGAGCCTGTGAGGCTTGTGTATAAAACTAACTAACTAACTAACTAACTAACTAACTAACTAACTAACTAACTAACTAACTAACTAACTAACTAACTAACTAACTAACTAACTAACTAACTAACTAACTAACTAACTAACTAACTAACTAACTAACTAACTAACTAACTAACTAACTAACTAACTAACTAACTAACTAACTAACTAACTAACTAACTAAATAAATAGGAAGGATGGCCATGAATAGGACGGGCTAACCCAAAATCTTAGATAGGAAGACAAAAAAGATAACAACAACAAAAAAAACCAAAGCGCTTTCAAAAGTCTATAACATAATGGCAAATCACTAACAGAGCACACACAAACACAGGCGTTGCCTCCATAAATATAGTACTCTAAAAAAATCCTACAGACATCCTGAGAACTGTCTACTAGCGCACAAGCATTCTTTGGCTCGACTTATCTTTTGCTTACTTATTTAGCTAGCTTGCACATGTCTACCCATCGCTACCAGTAATCTACTATTTAACGATTTTAACGATTACATGTGTTAACGCCACAGTTATTTTACTTCCTTTTTTGTTACGGCCTTGACGCGGTGATGGCGGCGTCACCATTTCTCTTTCTAACGCTACCAATCATCTGCTATTACATTACTACAACGATTACATGCGTTAACTATATTTTTCTTCGTTTACTACCTTGACGCGGCAACGGTGACGTAACCAGCTTCTTGTGCTTTTTTTCTAGCACTGTGAATCATACACTATTACATTATTATAAGGATTACACGTGTTAACTTCTTTAGTTTTTTTTTCTTTTACAACCTTGACGCGGAGACGGCGACGTAACCAGTTCTTTTTCCTTTCTTTTTTTGCGTGCCTCACACATCTGTCTGCCAAGCCACGCTCGGTGGTTCGAATCCCGGTAAGAAGTATTGTTTTTTTTTTCTCCAATCATGTACTATTGCACTACGATAACGATTTCATGTGTTAACCAACTAGGCATTTATTTCGCAGATATAAGGCGTCACGGGACGGGCAGATTTAGTTGGGGTACTCGCCAAAGAATACGCGCGCATTGAAATGTTTACACCCTTCGGCGTGTATTCTGAATACGAGTGTTAATAACAATTTGTCCTGCTTGCGGTTCCTTTCTTGAAAACTCTGCGCTCTCAACTTTCCCGTTAAGAATGCAATGTCAAGCTGATAACGCACATGCCGCTCTTGACCTTGACATACCGGGCGCGCAGCGTCAACGAAATAAAATGCCGGCAAGATAGATGATAAGTGTGCGGGGACAAGTAGGCCTTAAAGAGTGCAAGCTGCAATTACAAGCCAGCCGCGTTGTCCCAAAATGGTGCCCACATCGTCCACAACATGGTGTGGAGTACAGGCGGAGTACTGGTTTTTATACCGAAAACCTCAAGTGTGAATCCTCGTCTAGGCCATTACATTGTTCAGTTTAAAGATGAGCTTAAATCCTGCAAAAAAAAAAGGAAGAAGACGGAAAAGAAAAAAGAACCGCAAAGAGTCAGTGGGACTTTTACTAGCCCAGATGCAGCCAAAGTACACTCCTTCGCAGAACAGAATCTCACCTTTCTAGAATTCTGGTGCAGTATGAGCCGCTGCCACACTGATGAACCTCACAACTAGCCCATGAAACCCCCAGTTCCCAGCAGTTTCCGGACACCTGATCAAGGCGGCGGTTTTGCTTGTGACGCAGCAGCGGGGCCGAAAAATCTCTGGATTCATATTCGATTCGAGAAGTCACTATACAATATGGCCGAATATTTGTTTCTTTCAAATGTATAGTAATACATAACAACACTTACTGGAGCCTCGAGGGAGAGGGAATGATTGAAGGGAGGACTGCTCCAAATGGTTTTGCAAGAGGAGAACTGCGGTTGGTGCTTAGGCCTACCATTCCCTAAGCGAGGGCATGTGTCCCATTACTTTTGCTCAATAACTTCTAGCCATTCAATAAGGATGACTTCATTTAGGCAGCCTAAATGTGAACTTTCTTCTGTCGATTCGTTATTATGCCAGTATCACTGTGTTTGCATCTCGTTAAAGAATGTATTGTGTTATAGTATGACGCTTTTATTCCTTGATCGAAAACAAACAACACTGCATATGCACCTGGTGACTTGTGGTCGCTTTTCAAATTTGTGCTACTTCGACCGCCCCCCAGAGAACTAAGAGGATTTGATTTTCATTTACATGTTCCTGTACAAACGGTATTTCATGCATGTGTCAAATAATGTACACAATCCTCATTTTTTTACTCAACGTACTCCACGCAAACTTCATATTTCACTTTGTTTGAAAATGAGGAAATGCTTGATATTCGATCCAGTACACGGAGGTCGTTTACCTTGAATATTGTTACTCGATGAAGTTATGAAATTTCACTGATGGAACACCCCTAGTTAAAACTACATATGTGGTAGTCATGGGCGAAATTTAAATTCAAACGTGGGGAAAAAAACCATGCTGTGGAACAGGCATTTGACAACTGTGGCATCGACTCTAGAGACAGAGAGAGAAAAAAAAACATTTATTTGGACCATCGAGGTGGTTGCTCTTGAGGTCGAGTGGGTGGGGTCTTCATTCCAGGACTCCACTGGCCGTGGCTGCTCGACGTACTTGCTGGACGAGAGCTTTTTGTCCCGCCAGGGTATCGCCGGTCTGCTGTACCTCCCACCGCTCAAATGACGTGCTAGGCGTCTTTAAGTGTTGAGGTTTGCCCTCGCACCCCCACGAGATGTGAAAGAGTGTAGGGCGTGTGTCGCCGCACCAGGGGCAGATGCCGCGATATGTATGTGGGAACATTTTACTGTATCCGTGTAGGTTTGGAAATGTGTTGGTCTGTATAAGTCGGAGAGCTACGGCATCTTCAGTGCTGAGCTTTTTGTGAGGCGGGGGATAAATCCTGCGGTTGAGTCGCTGGATCTCCAGTCGGTCGCAATAATTGGATGGCAGGGGCATGAAGGTAAAGGGTGGCGATTGATGAGACGATTGGTCTTGCCCCGCTCTGTTAATTAGCGCTCGAGCTAGGGCATTCGCCCTTTCGTTCCCCTCCAGACCCGCGTGACCCGGCGCCCACGTGATCTGATGGTATTCTTGCAGCCTCGGGCCTAGAATCTGAGCCGCCAGCAGCGGTGTTCGACCGTTCGTAAAGTTACGGCAGGCCTGTTGCGACTCGGTAACGACATGGACTTCCCTGCCTAGAAGTAGTACAGTTTGCAGAAAGGGATCAGTTGCGGAAAAAGAATATCTTCTTCTGAAAGTGCAATAGCCGAAAGTGTTACTGGAACAGCCAGAATGACGAAGCCATAACTGAAACAGGTTTCACACTTTTTACTGAGCCCAGCATTGTACAGGATGTAGAATTATTAGGCAGGATAAAAAGGCGGAGATCAAAGCTTATACAGGCCCAAGATTGGCCTCAATTTGAAGAGAGAAAGAAGAAAATTAGTCAGACATAAACAGGGCAATCTAGTAGCAGTCAGGGGAAAGGCAGAGGAGTTCAGGCTAGTGCTTGCGAACACATATGACCCTTTGAACAGGAGATTTAAGATAGCACAGTAATAATAAAGGGTACATGACCTGAAATGATTTCAGAGCCTGCAGTCAAAGTTGGATGTAAGGCACCCTGACAGCAAGCAGGCAAGGGAGAGACAGAGAAAAGTAAAGGAAAAGCCAGGCGGCCAACCAAAGGAATTTCCGGTTTGCCATCTTATACAGGGAAAGGGGTTTGATGATAAAAAGAAGTGAGAAAACTCTTACCAAGTAACAAATGTCCTGATAAGGTAAGAAGAAAGCGTGAGAGCACGAAAATGCAGAAGTCCGATAGAATGGGCTGAACTGTTAAAGCTGGTCAACAAAAAAAGGTAAGTGGCACTGGTAATTATAACTTGAGGAAGATTGAGGGAGCCCCCCCCCCCCTCCCCCCCCCCCCGAAAGAACATGGAGGTAGTGTCAAATCAGTACACATGAATCTTTACATTGGAATGAACAAGATGCATGCGGTCAAAGATAAGGAGGACAATGTCATCTACAACTTGAGATTTAACAAATAACCTCAGAAGAAGGTAAGTGGCGTGCAACAAGTGGTGGAACTAAAAATGATTGGTGTAACCAACGTGTGGTACCGTTGAAGTGGGAACGTAACGGGACAGGGAAACATTTGTCTGGACTCGAAAGCAAACAGAGGCAGCCGACATTCTAGTTGAGGTTAAGGGCAAGAAATGGAGATGGGCAGGCTGAACGGAAACCGCTGGTTTACTTGAGTTGCAGGAATGGGTTCCAAGGAAAGGAAAACGTAGTAAGGACGGCAAAGAAGTACGTGATGTAATGAAATCGCAAAATTTGGAAACGTAGGATGAGGTGAGCTGAGGCAAGATAGGGATGATTAGAGGTCGCTGGAACAACCTATCGCCCTGCAGTGGACCAAAGATACCGTAATGATGATGACTATGGCGATCTCAGATGTCCACATGCATTCCACATCCAGGTATCGGTTGATGCTAATGGTGTCAGCCATCTCCGCTCCAAGGCTTATGAGTATGGCGCTGAACAGTATGACAATGCACTTTGATCTTAGCCAAATGGCCGAGAATGAGAACCGGACTCCATGGAAGGCCACGGGCAATTTGGTTTCTGCCTGTATGATCGACCGTCAGCCGATGACATAAAAAGGTCTACTAAGGTATCGGACGACCAGCGCGTACAGTCGCCCAGGTAAAACAATGTATTCAAAGGCATGAAGAATGGACTGACGAAGGGCGCCATCGTAATAGCCCTCATAAAAACCCTGATAGTTCAAGAAGGAGGAGGATGAAAAAGAGGGAAGGAAAGATAGGCAGGTCAACCAGACGCGCGTCCGGTCTGCTACCCTACGCGGGGGAAAGGAGGCTAAGGGATGAAAAGAAAGGAGAGGGAGGGAGGAACATGCTATCGCAGTTAATTAGTTCAAGAAAGTGTACTAAAGCATACATAGCTGTGGGCAGCAACCTTGCTAATGAGCACATTCTGTGTATTCTTTTTTCAAATGACTCTGCCCTCGCTGCACAAGAAATGGCGATACACCAACAGCATATCTTATTTTGTTGTAGCGCAAGCTGATCGACAAGGAAAATAGAAAGGCACATCTGACACACAGCCGCCATCCGCTTGCGGTGGTTATAGTATTTTTTGTGCAGTGTGAACAAAGGTCATTTATGCTTTCATCAGCCTTTTGACAAGAGGAAACAAAGGTGCGAGTCTTTTCTATCCTGTAGAACAAAGGCATAGAACATGCTGTGCCAAGCCGTACTCTACGAATTGTTTCAACACAGCGGCTCACGTTCGTCACGATAGTATGGGGGATGTAGGGGTGCACCTAATGCATTACGGATGCCATTAAATGCCACAACGCCATAATGCCATAATACCATGATGCATGCCATTAAAAAAGCTTTCCTAGATATACATCCGAACAGCTTGTTTTAAAACGAAAACAACGCATACCACCCGCAGTGAAACTCACCAACGCTGACACACCACTTTGTTGTGTAGCGTGAACCATGGCATTTGTTGCGGTGCTCCCCATGTAATGTTGCCAGAACTTAATATTCACAAAAAAAAAAAAAAATCCGATCCCTCACACAACGACGCTAGGAGAAAAAACTCCGCATTCCCGCCCGAGAACGCAAATGGAAAGAAAAAGGAAAGAAACCATTCTTCGGTTTTACATGTCAAAACCGCATACGATTATGAGGCGTGCCTTAGTGTGGGATTCTGGATTAATTTTCACCATTTGGATGTCTTTAGCGTGTGCCGAATGCACAGTACACGAGCGTTTTTTACATTTGGGCCCGATCGAAATGCGGTACGAACGCTGATCACAAGCGTGCGCGTACCGACAGCCACCAGGCTTGCACTGGCTTGTGGAGTAAAAGAGCGAAATACCAGAAAACATCAATGTGCACGTTGTAGCTGAAATAAGCCTTTCAATTTTAGGCAATCTGTAATGCAAAAAATAGTTCGAAGTAAAAAAAAGAAAGCATAATAAGGCATCCAAGCAACAAATACAGCTAGCGTCCTCTGTTGGATGCGAACAGAAATGGATTGAGAAGCGCGTGTTTTAAATGCAGTGGCGAGTGCTCATTCGGAAGAGCAATAAGTAATAAGATGTTGAAAATGTAGAAACTCAGAGGAATACAAGAATACGGGTGAGTACTTCCCACAGATCACAGGGTAGTTAGAAACCCAGTTTCGAAACTGTGGATATTACACCACTTTTCTTAAAGTGAACCTGCAAGGACATTCAGGAGCCCAAATTTTTGCTTACGTTCCGTTCCCAGGATATTAGGCAGGTAACAGCAATACACTGCGCCCGAAAAGGGAGATCATTAGGTGAATAAATCCAAAAGAACAAGCAACGCCATACTGCCAGAGGTGCTTGCACTAGAGTGAAACCTCGCGCTTCAATCTTTCGAGCACATAGGGTGTTCGAATGGTGAAATTTCGAAATCGTATTGAATAAGATGATTCATGAAAACCAGCAGCAAATATCAGATCGAATATAAAATACATTTTGTAATTTTTAAAGTAACGCAAACTATGATGCTTGCACGGAGTCAGTTGAGTAAAAGGCAATTGGGCTTGTGTTCACTGACACGTGTATGCA